>NC_142481.1:52312500-52614500 GCF_049115385.1 Moschus berezovskii
TGAAAGAATTTGGGAAACTGATCCTCCTGGCCCTGTCCTCGCGCATGAGATTCCAGCAAAAGTCGAGGGAGGGGGTGAAAAAGTGGTTCCCCAGGGGTGCTGGGCTAGGGGCTGCTTTGTTTTGGCTTCTCGGTCCTGGGGCTGGGGCTGGGGTCTTGACCACATGAAGTTCCAGATGAGCGGGGCGGGGCGGGGGGGCTGTTCCACCCACTTCTGCTTTCACTGGGTGTCACCACAAACCACCCAGCCGGCCTTCCTCTTATCAGCAGCCGTCACGCCCAGAGGCTGCGGTGGCTTTGTTTTTTTGTCCCTCCCTCCCTCCAGGGAGCCCTGATAAGGAGGCCAGCCTTTACCCTCTGCTGCTACCCTTGGTGGCCTGGAAAAGCCTCCGCAGTAATGGAGGGATGGCCTGGGGTTTCTGGTGGTAACCCCAGTGACCACCCCTCATCCCCAGGAGGACAGGAGGAAGCTGGGAGGGTCGGGTTCCCCATTCGGGAGAACCCCACCTCCCGGGACACCTGGCAGTGGCCCCAGGAGGCCAAGATGGTGGCCTGGAAGGGGTGCACTGGGCGGAAAGCCAGGCCTGACAGCTGGTGGGCCTCCGCGAGGAAGCCTGTTTGCAGGACTAGGTCGCTGGCTGGTTTATAATCTTGGCACCGTCGAGCAGGAAGTGCAGAGCCAGCCAGCAGCTCAGAGGGCAAGCCTTGCTTGTGGCTCCCCCCCACTCACTGCATCTCAAGGGCGGTCTCTTTTCCGTGTCTCCTTGCCCGGTGCCCCTCGGGGCAGGGGCCGGGCCTCAGTTACAGTTGCATCCCGCACCAGGGACAAGCCTGGTCCAGGGTGCTGCTCAGGGCGCTGTGGCCTGCTTGCAGAAGCTTGAGGCCTGTCCCGCCAGCCGGCAGGGAGCTGGCGCTGTGCCACGCACACCTGGCTCCCCAGGCCCTAACTCCCTGTCCAGAACAGCCCCCTGGGGTGTCTGTCCATCGGCAGGAGGGCGGATAGACAACTGCGCTGACTCGCACAAAGGAACACGGCTCAGCAACCTGATGAGCGTCACAGACAATGCGGGGCGGAGGCAGTCAGGCTGTAGAACACCCCGGGCACACACAGCTCCACTTACACGGCGCTTCCCTGAGGACGTGTAAGAAGGAGCAGGGATGCTGGCACACCTGTGTGCATGGCCCTGTCCACCACAGCCCAAACGTGGATACAACTCAAGGGTTGCCGAGAGCTGCACATAGCAAACGTGACACACACACGGGAATATCACTCAGCCTTAAAAAGGATCCAAGCACTGACACCTGTGACAACGTGGATGGGCCTTGACGTTGTGCTGAGAGAGAAGCCCATCCCAGAAGGACGGGTCCTGCACAAGTCCACTGACGGGGGGCCCTGGAGGAGTTGTGGTCAGACATACAGAAGGCAGAAGGGCTGGGGGAGGGGTGGGGAGTCAGGTGATGAACGCGGACAGTGTCAGTTTTGGAAGATGGGCCGCGGTGATGCGCGTATAACACTGGACATGTACGTAATGCCACAGATCTGAATATTTAAAAATGCGTGAGATGCTAAAGCTTATGTTTTGTGTTCGGTTCAGTTCAGTTGCTCAGTCGTGTCCGACTCTTTGCGACCCCATGAATCACAGCACGCCAGGCCTCCCTGTCCATCACCAGCTCCCGGAGTTCACTCAAACTCATGTCCATTGAGTCGGTGATGCCATCCATCCATCTCATTCTCTGTTGTCCCTGTCTCCTCCAGCCCCCAATCACTCCCAGCATCAGAGTATTTTACCACAATTTGAAAAGAAGGAGGAGAAACTATAACCTCCAGTAATAGAACCCAGAGCAGGGGCTGGGATGGAGAGTGGACTGGACAGGTGCACCTGGGAAGGAACTTTCTGGAGTGACAGCAATTTCTACACCTGGTCTGAGATGGTGGTTACACAGACGCACACAGATGCGTCAATGGTGAAGGAACAGAACTCTTTAAATGGCGGCATTTTATTAAATGCAAACTATACCTCAATAGGGCTTCCCTACTGGAGGTTCAATCCCTGGGTTGGTAAGATCTCATGGAGGAGGGCATGGCAACCCACTCCAGTATCCTTGCCTGGAGAATCCCCACAGACAGATGAGCCTGGCAGGCTACAGTCCATGGGGTCGCAGAGTCGGACAGGACTGAGCAACTAAACCCAACAGTCCATGGGGTCGCAGAGTCGGACAGGACTGAGCAACTAAACACAAGATATCTCAATAAGCTGGAATCAAGATTGTGGGAAGAAGTATCAGTAAGCTCAGATATGCAGATGACACCATCTATTAGGCAAAAGTGAAGAGGAAATTAAAGAGCCTCTTGAAGGTGAAAGAGGAGAGTGAAAAAGCTGGCTTAAAACTCAACATTCAAAACATGAAGATCATGGCATCCAGTCCCATCACTTCATGGCAAATAGATGGGGAAACAGTGGTGAGAGTGACAGAGTTTATTTTCTTGGGCTCCAAAATCACTGCAGACAGTAACTGCAGTTGTGAAATTAAAAGGTGCTTGCTCCTTGGGAGAAAAGCAATGGCAAACCTAGGCAGTGTATTCAAAAACAGAGATATCACTTTGCCTATAGAGGTTGGTACAGTCAAAGCTATGGTTTTTCCAATAGTCAGTCATGTACAGATGTGAGACAATAAAAAATGTTGAGCTCCAAAGAACTGATGCCTTAGAACTGTTCCTGGGTTGGGAAGATCCCCTGGAGAAGGAAAGGCTACCCACTCCAGTATTCTGGTCTGGAGAATTCCACGGACTGTATAGTCCATGCGGTGGCAAAGAGTCAGACATGACCGAGCAACTTTCACTCACTCAGAACTGCAGTGCTGGAGAAGACTCTTGAGAGTCCCTTGGACATCAAGGAGATCAAACTAGTCAATCCTAAAGGAAATCAACCCTGAATATTCATTGGAAGGACTGATGCTGAAGCTGAAGCTCCAATACTCTGGCCACCTGATGAGAAGAGCTGACTCACTGGAAAAGACCCTGATGCTGGGAAAGATTGAGGCAGGAGGAGAAGGGGACGACAGAGATGAGATGGTGGGATGGCATCACCGACTCAATGGACATGAGTTTGAGCAGACTCCAGGAGATGGTGATGGATGGGGAAGACAGGTGTGCTCCAGTCCATGGGGTCGTAGAGAGTCGGACACGACTGAGCGACTGAACAACCACAAAAATAGTTCAATAAAACTGATTTTAAATGTTAAAAACAACTTCAAACTCTCCTCTCAATACACATTTATTTACAGGTTATTTTTAGGTGCTCTGTATGAATAATCTCTCTGTTACAAAAATTCTTCCTGAGTGAAGAAGTTGCTGGGCCCCACATTAGAAAGTAGGGGTCAAGGCAGTCTGGGGGCGAGGCCTAGTGGCTGCAGGAGGACGAGCTGGGGGTGGTTTAGGGGTGTGTGGGACAATCTCAAGGCCCTGCTGTCTGTTGATGCAGCCCAGAGACCAAGGTGCCGTGCCCCTTCTCTCTCAAGAAGAGATATGATACCCCACCCCGCAAACTGGGCAGGTGTGCCAGAATTCTTGAGTCCAGAGACCCACCTCTCCTGGGGGACTCAGCCTCTGCTCAGGGCCGCAGCTGAAAGCAGCGTAGGGGAGGGGCGATCCGGACCTGGGTGGGGGGTTGGGGTGGTGATTGGTGCTGAACTCAGCTTCCAGAGGAGGGCAGGGATCCTTCAGCCATTGTGGCCTTGGACGTACCCTCCCTATGCCTCAGTGTCCCCGAATTTAAGGGGCATAATGATGCTCCCCTATGGGGCGGTTGAGAGAATCACACTCAAGCCAGAAGCCCTGGAGCACACCAAGCTCTCAAGGCTCCCAGCTGTTACTTTCTCTCTGGACTCCTCCAGCACCCGCCCACTGCCCCCTCTGGCTTCTCTCCTTCTCCCCCCAGGCTCCGTAGGGCACCCAGGGAAGGACAGTCGAGGCCACCTCTCTGCAGCCCAGAGTTCAAGTCCACGGGCGGGGCCGTGTTTATCTTTAAGTCGTCCTTTTCCTGCCCCGGGCACAGCACCTGGCCCCTCCCTGGACCCATTGTCTCTGGACCCAGGGCCATCCGGTTGTCCTGGGGGAAAACAAGGGAGCCCCCCACCCCCATTTCCTCACCACAGCTTGGACTCCAAGTCCCTGACCCAGCCCTTGACCAAATAAACACAAGCACACACAAAAGACATCCCGCACAGACCCCGGGCGGGCGGGCTGCGAAGGGGGGCCTGGGGGCAACACCAGGCGGAAGGAGGCGGGGCCCAGCTCCTGGAGCCCGCTGCAGAAGGTGCCACCGGAGTCCTGGGGGACCCCGGGAGCCCGAACCCATCCAGAGGGCTCTGTTGGCAGAGCTGCCCGAGGACCCTGCCTGGACGGCCAGGCTTCTCTCAGCAGGAGTCCCTGTGCCAAGCAAGGGCTGCCCACCGCCTATGGTTATAAGAAGCCACTGCTGCTGTCACCCACTCCCCACGCAGCCCCCAGCGGGTGATGCGGCTCTCTGCCCCAGGCCCGTGGGACAGCGGAGGGGCACTCCCCACCATCTCTCCGGGGGCTCCAGCAAAGCCAAGCTCTAGAGGCCTACACGGGGCTCAACAATGCCCCCTCTATTGGGCTCCTTCTGGCTCCCCTGGTGTCTCCTGGGATGACCTCCCAGATAGAGCTCCTGCACTAAGTCCTGAATCTAGGCAACCAAATGCAGCCAGAGGCAGGTGTGTGCCCACAGCATCACCGCGTGGAGGTCAATTGGGATGACAAAGTCAACAGGCCCTGGGTGGCTCCTGCCCTCCAGACAATGGGGGTGGGGGTGGGGGGAAGAATCCAGAACACCACAGCTTGTAGGGCTGTGCTGGGGCTCAGCCCTGGGATGGGGGACTCAGACGGGTTTGGATCTCCTCTTCTCCCATTAGACCTGACTGTCTCCAGAGGAACCATGGGGTGGGAGCTGTAATTGCTTCCTCGTGTTCCATCCATTAACGGGAACTCAGATCCACAGGCTGGCTGCTCGCTGAGGCTTCAGGTAGCAATTTTCCATTTGTGTTTCAAATTTTAATGAACACGCCTGTCCCCTGGGCCCGAGACGTGGGCTGTGAGCGGGTGGCAGGCGTGCCACCCAAGGCGGGGGCTCCAAGGGGTTCCTGCCAGGGTTTGATTTCTCTAGGGAGCAGCTCCAAGCAAAGGGGTCCTCACCGCAGCCTCCCTGCTCCCGCCGACCCTCCCCGTTGACTCCGCGTGGCATGGCGCGGGCTGCAAATCGTAAGATTATTATTTCTTTTCAACAGCCCCAAAGTGTCCTATATCCCCAGATGGAGAGCAGAGTTCAGCTCTGATAAGATTGCATCACCGGGAGGAGATACATCCTCACCCTTGCTCCCGCGGCCTCCAGCTCACATAATTCCTCTCTGATCTTACCCAGGGCATCCAGTCAGGCTGGGAGGCAAACGGGATAATCCATTTTAGAGAGATTGATCAATATCGTTAGGAGCCTTTTAAATGGTTCCACAGGCTTCAAGGAGCCGAGGCAGACAGCTGAGCTGGAAATTGGGGGGCCGGGGGGGGGCGGTGACGGGAGGCAGGCGCTACCCATGGGGATTTTCGGTCCTCCCATTTCATGCCTTCGGGAGCTGGTTCCCATCAGGGTCAGGAGGCCAGGTACATGCGGGCAGGTCGTGTGCTGCTCAGGGAGCTGGACTCAGGGGCCTCGCGGGCAGAAGTCCAGCGGCTCAGGACACCAGTGCCTGCAGAAAGTCGGACACATGTCCCTCGCGATGTGGGCAAGGGCCGCTCAGACGGCCCCGCCAGATGCCAGGAGGCAATGAGACCTGGTGAAGCCAGAGCTTCGGACTTTTTAAAGAAAGCCTAAAAATCCGGGTTTAAAAAAAAGAAAATCTCCCGTTTTTAAAACATTGGCAATACATTTATAAGAAAACAAACGAAGAGTTGTGTGGGGACCAAGTGACACACAGCTGCAGGCCAAGTACTGGAGGTCTTGCACCCGCCCCAGCGGGGAGGCTCTGCCCGCGGCAGGATCTTCTCTCCACCTGCTCCTGCTGGATCCTGCCACCTCCCTCGGGAATCTCGCCCACGGCCTGCCCCCTTTCCTCTCACACCCCCCAGCACGATCCACCCAGGAGCTCCTCCTTCAAAAGGCACTCGGAGCTGGACCACCTCCCACCGGGTCCTGCCCCCCTCCCCGGGGCTTCTGCGGCGCCTCTTTGCGACTCTCCTGCGGCCGCCGCACCCCCTGCAGTCTGCTCTAGGTACAGCAGCCGAGGACACCTGCCCCGCCGAGGGCGCCGCTGCACAGGCCCCGCCGCGGCTCGCACCTCCTCCTGAGTGAAAGCCTCTCTGGGATCCGGCGGCGATCCGCCCTCTGCCCCACTCGCCCCCTCTCGCTGGCCTTCTGGCTTCCTCTCCCGCCTCAGGGCCTTTGCACTTTGCCCTGCCCTTACTGTAACCCGGGTCTGACGTCCATGTGACCAAGAAGGGGCTCCATTAGCAGTCACGCTGGGGCAAGAGGCAGAAACCTGGACGCCTGCGGCAAACAGGACACCTGTCACCTGTTTTTTTTTTCTTTTCAGGCTCTGTTAAAGGGCATCAGAGAAGCCCTCCCTGGCCTCCCCAGGGAAAACACCGTGACCCCCTTATATTTTTTCCACATCGCGTGTCACTACGAAACCTGTGCCTATTTATCCGGTTGTGTTTGTTTCTTATCCACGGTCTTGAACGGACTGTAAACTCCACGAGGGCAGGATCTGTGTCTGTGTGGCTCACTAACAGCATGCTGAGAACCAAGGGGGAAAGCACTACATGTCTCATTACCTGCAGGGACCCCGCTCAGAAGCTGCTCAGAATGACGTTCAAAACTCTTCACGACCCTAACTCATCTCTCCAGCTGTATCCCCGATTCTCCCTCCGCGATGAACTACCTGCAGTGAATTTAGTACAAGTCTATGCATGTGCTCTTTTCTTTTCCTAAAATGCCCTTCTCCTCCCCATCTACCAGGCAAACACCTATTCATCCTTTAACACCCAGTGAGAAAATCCCCTACTTTAGGAAACACTCCCTGACTTTATCCATACTCCTGACTATAGTTAACCCCTCCTTCCACTATTGCTCCCTCGGGTGTCAACGTTGGCATCTATAGCCTTCCGTGTCTGTCTTCCAGGACACAGTCTGCCGTGTCCCCCAGATTCCGTGTGTCTGTGCTTTGCAGTCAGCCCACTGCTGTCAATCAAAGCTCTCCAGCACCCCCTACCCAGGGCAGCTGAGGGTCCCAGGAAAACAGCATTGTTGCCATAATCCCTCCTCGCCGAGGCTTGATTTGAGGGTGGAAGGAAAAGAATCGCCTTCCGATCTCCATGCTCTCTGGCATCGAGTGACCCCCTGCTCTGAGATGCCAGTGCTGCTGCTGGGTGTCACGAGGCCTGGCTGTACCCCCCCAACTCCCTCACCCCATCCTGGGCACACCACCCTCACCTCACCCCTCTCTCCTGCTTGTTCTCCCTCTGCCCTCCGTGGGAGGGTCCTCCCCAGAACAGACCTCTCTTCACTAGTCCTGTCTGCTTCCCGCCCCTGTGGCAAAGGCAATGCCTTCCCCCAAAACCCCCTGCCAAGAGGGCAGGCAGCCTGAGAGCCTCTTGCACGTGGGCCTGCACAAGTCAGGGGGCCAGAGCACTGGGGGAAGCCAGTGGAAGCAGACAACTCCTTCAAGAAGCATGAGAGACACTGTCCTGGCTGCTCCAGGAAGACAGGGGGTAAGAGCAGGTCAGGGAGGCACCTGCTCACCTGGAGAGAAAGCCACTTGGGGGTGGGGGGGCAGGCGCCCTCTCCCCAAATCCCTGCCCCTACCGCCAACAATATTTTTATAACACTGTTTTGGCACGTCCGCTGTGAACTTAATTTAACATCCATATTGCTGCTACTTAATTAAATAGATGAACTCATTCTACATTTGCAAGTCTTAATTCATCCTGAACAAAATTGGCCATGTTTGGTTCTTTATACAGACTAGCAGCTCCCTGGAACAAATGGTGGCCTTTCCGCGTTAACGGCGGGGACAGGTTAAAAGCTAATTATCGGCTCTGGTCGCCTGTGTGAGGGAGCGGACGTCTTTATCCATCATCAGAAGGGAACAGAGGGGCTTTCGAGCTCTGCTATCCTGGCCAGAGGGCAGCAGGGATGGCAGGGCCTTCCCCTACTTGGGCCTGACCCCTTGACAGTGGGGGGGGCTCTTGCCCCCACATGGGGGCTCTTTCCGTCCCCACTCACTGCCCCTCTCTCCTTGGGAGCGCTCACATGTCCCACCCCACAGCTCTAGCCACCTGCA
This sequence comes from Moschus berezovskii, assembly GCF_049115385.1. Taxonomy (NCBI): domain Eukaryota; kingdom Metazoa; phylum Chordata; class Mammalia; order Artiodactyla; family Moschidae; genus Moschus; species Moschus berezovskii. Next base: position 52,320,855 of record NC_142481.1, read on the forward strand.
TCACCCTGCAGGGGGCTGGTCAGGCTGGGCAGCATGTGTGTGTGTGTGTGTGTGTGTATGTGTATCTTTATGTGTGTCTGTGTGTCTCCCCGAAATCTGGGCATGGGATATATGGCCTACATTTCAGCAGTCCCCTGAGGGCGGGGGAAAAGGGACATGGTGGGCCCAGATAGGCACCCCTCTCTCACGGGGTCGGGACAAGGATACCCGGGCTGACCCTGGGGAGTGCCCAGATCAGGCCCTGGCACACAGTAGGTGCTCAGTACATGCAGCAGGTACTAGAGTGTCTCCAAGCTTACTGCCGAGGACACTAGGCCAGGCTCAGAAAGAGAAAGACCCAGGGACACTGTGGCTCTGGCCCGTCTCAAGGCAACCCTACCTGGTCTAGACCATCTATGCCCTGGAGCCAGGGGCTGGAGGGGAGCCTGGGGGTCCTCACCTCCCACCGCATGCCAGCCCCTGGGTTGCAGGTCCGTGGAACAGGAGGTCTGCGGTGAGCTGATGGGGCATGCAGCCTGCATTCCACCAGGCGCTGTTCGAAGTGTTCTCCAGGTGCTCTGTGTGTCAGCCTCACAGCAACCCTGTGCAAGGGCAACTACTCCGACCCACACCTGACGGGAAGAAATGAAGCCCAGGGAGGTTAAATAGCTTGCCCGGGGTCACACAGCCAGTGGCTCTGGAGAAGGCACTGCAAACCAGACACTGGGGGGCAGAGCCCACATCTCAGCACCCCTGTAGGAGTGGCTCGGGGCTCCCGCTGAGACTGACCTCCAGGCACATGGGTGGTGGCCCCCGCACCCTGAAGACCTGATCCCCAGAGGAGAGTCTGCCGATCTATCATGGGGGGTGCCTACCCCCATGGAATAAGAAAGCCTGGCATTGGTCTGCCTTCTCCCACTCAGCAGCTCTTAGGACCCTGCTGACCACCAGGCAGGAGGCTGGGCCCCAGTTCGCCTGCAAAACCGTTCTGATCCCTATCCAGGCTGGTCACCACTCTGCTGCCACCTTTGGGGCCTCTGTCGGAGAGAGCTCGGGGATGTGAGATAGGAGCAAATCTCGGCAGAGGGGTCATCTGTGTCCCTAAGGCGGTCTCAGCACCAGCCTAGGCTGCTGAGTGGGACGGGGGTGTCGAGCTGCAGGGCGGGGCATGGGGTATCGCCATCAGTCCCCTCGGCCCAGATAAGGCCCCCATCTACAGGGCCAGGGCTGCAAGTGGAGGCTGGGAGGCCACAAGGCTGTGAAACAAGCAAAGCCAGCAGGCGCTGACATAACCTCCCGGGCCGGCTGCCCAGCCAATGGCCTGACCACCCGGGGAGCGAGCGGTTGTTTGTTTGGGAGAGGGGAGCTGATTGGGAGGTGCGGGGGGGTCCACTCACTAGCTTTAATCCTGCTTTGCATCCCATGGATGAACTAACGGCCCCTGCACAGCCCCCAGGGGATGGTGGGAGAGCCCCAAAATGCCCAGACGAAGCCCCCCATGCCCAGGACCAGCCCCAAGGTGTGGGCTGGCCTCCCCGGTCTCCCCGAGGTGTGGGTGCCCTGCCCACCTCCTGCACCCATAGGCTGTGGAGAGGCCAGCAGACGACCCCCCACGCCCCACCCCAGCCCGGAGAAGCCGGTGCCATCTCCCCCTCGTCATTACAGGCCTGGCCCCCAGCTTCCCAGCCCAGGAAAGTGAGCAGGTCACAGCAACACAGATGTGCCTCCCGGCCCTTGGAGGGGCACAGTCCCGCGCGCCCTGCCGGGGGTCCGCCCCAGGCCGTGGCCTCCAGCCCCGCTGCGGTGCACACCCACCTCCGGCTCTTCGCGCCCAGGGCCTCAGGCTGTCTCTGACAGGTGTCCCGTGGCTGGTCTCAAGCACCCTCGGGGGCCTCCTCCTGGGCGCCCCCCATCCGTCAACCCCCCAACAGTGGCGGCCCTGCCAGCGTTGCTGAGAGCCTCCAATGGGCCAGCAGCATCTTTATATTCAGGCCATCTCGTTCTGCATTTTACAAGCAGCCCCTGTTTCTAAATGAGCAAACAGAGGCCCAGAGAGGCTGAGTTCCTTACCCTAAGCCACCCAGCCGGCAGGAGCTGTGACCTGGATCAGATTCCAGGCGGATCAGGTCTCTGGAGCTCCAACCACGCCCCTCTCCCCCACCTACTGGGCCACTGTGCAGGGGTCAGAGACCCACCATGCCCACCTACTCACCAGCCAGAGAGGGCTGATCACTGGCAGGCAGCTGCCAGCACTGGTGTTTGAGGGCCGGGGAGGCTGGGGAATGGGGGCACTCCACCCCTCGGGGAACCAGCCCTTTTTGCGGGCTTCCACCCCAGGCACTCAGCATCACTCCCAATAGCCCTGGCCTTGGACAGGCAGCACCTCTGCAGCCAGATGTACCCGCCCCCACGGCCCCACCTGCTGCCTCAGCCTATTCACACCCAGCCCCTCCTCCCAGAGGCCTGCTCATTAGCCAGAACTGTGGGTTAGGCAGGGGGCGAGCCTTTCCTCCGGTGGGTAGAACAATGCTGAGAAGGGACCTTTGCGACTCTCTGACCTCCCTATGTCCAGCAAGCCTGAGAAGGGTGACAGCTGGGACCCACGGGAGGGTCTGGGGTGCAAGCAGCCAAAACCCTGGGGTGCCATGCCTTGCTCTGTTGCCTAGAATTGCATCAGCTCCACCCCCAGGGATGGGGGTCTTGGGGGGGTGGGAGGCAGCCCCTAGCGTCCTCCAGCCCTGCTTCCTTCCCCAGCCCCAACTTGGACTCCTTAATCAGTCCCCAGAGAGCCCTCCCCGCCAATTCCTCCCTATCTAGAGACGATTTCATCAGTCAATCAACAAATATTTACCCAGCACCTCCCAGAGTATTCAGAGGGCAGAGGTGGGACTTCAACAAGAGCCGAAGACGGAGCCAGGCTAGAAGGCAGGGTGACCACCAGGTCATCTCTCATAACACACTCATGTACATGCACACACCAACACACCCCAGACACACTCAGCACACACACAGACTCCGGGGTTCACACCTCCCTTCTCTGCGGCCTTGTACTCCTGGGTGACCCATCTCACCGCTGCTGCCTCAGTTTCCAAAGCTGTAGGAGGAGCCCTGCCATGAGTGTGACCTCATCTCACGCACGTGCATGCAAGGGGCTCAGGTTGGAGCCTGCCCTGAGCAAGTGCTCCCGGACCCCCCACTCACACTTGAACTGCTCCCCCGCAAGATGCACAGTTTCAGGGCCCCTCCAGGGGGAGTGAGCCCCAAGGATCTGCAGGGAGGGAGACTTGCTGACCCAGGAAGCAAGATGGCTGGGGCTGGTGCCATGTGGGGAGAGGAGGGCTGCCCCCTTGGGGTGCTGGGCCTTGGGCCACGTTAACCTTTCACACCTGCTGACCCCCTGAGCCTCCCTGATCGTGGCCCTCGGGCAGGTATGGTGAAGGGCACAGGAGGGCACGTTTGGGGGGGCCTCTGGGAGGGGGGTCACCTTGCTGCTTTCTCATTGTGGCTGCCCTTAATGGTGTGGGCGAGAGAGATAATGGACGAGCCACTTCCTGGAAGATCCCACAATTCACCCAGGGCCTACGGAGGGGAGGACGCGCTGCTGCCGAAGGTCCCCCCACCAGCGTGGGGGCTGCCCACTGCCTCATCCACCCTTGCAGGTTCCCTGTCCTGGACTCGGCTCGGGGAGCCCCGGCTGCGGGTGGGGAGAGGAAGGCTCGAGAGGGCAGGGCATGCCCGGCCTGCCTGCCCAGTGCCCTCTGCCCACGAGGGCTTCCAGAATTGGGGGGAGGTCCCAGTGGGCCCCCATGGGGAGGTGGACGTGGGGCCGCACGCCCGCTACTGTTACCCACCGGCTCCCATGAGCGGTGCCCGGTTTCTGGCTGGCACACACAGACACAGGAACACTTGGCACTGCCAGGGCCCTCATTAGCAGAGGATCTTAAAACAGTATGTGGAAACCCTTCAAGACCCCCTGGGCTGAGCGCCAGCATGCTCCGGATTTTACAGGGCCAGAACACTGAGACAGAAAGGCTGGCCTCTCTCCGGCGGGGGGGCAGCTCCAGCGCACAGCCAGGCCCCCTGCCCTCAAGGCCGGTGTCCCCTCCTCCTGCAGGGGTGGGACTGGAAACCCTCTCTAGCCCACTCGCGTGGATGCTGTGGACAGGATGGCTGCAAACACATATCGTCAATGCAAGGGAAGGATGCTGGAGGAGGAAGGGGTGCGGGGGCCGTGACTGCGCAGAAGCAGCCGAGGTCCACAGAGGCCCCAAACACGCCCAGGGTCTGTAGCAGGTAAAGCCGGGCTGGGCACTCAGGCTTCTCGATGCCCACAGGCCAGTCCTGGGTGGGCTTCTGCACAGGCAAGAGGGAGGCCCGCGGCACCCGGGGAGGATGGGCAGGGAGGACAGAGCTGTGCCCAGAGGAAGGAGGCCTGGGACTCGATCCTGGCCGCGTCACAGACTCGCTTTGAGCAAGTCCAGTTCCTCAACCGTGCAGGTGAGCCTGGGATGTTCTTAGGGTTTAAGTCTCACACTGGACAGAAAACCAGCTGCCAGGCCTGAGCCTGGCACCCTGTGCCCTCTGCACCCTGCTCCGGGCCCTCGGGCAGCATCCCTGGGCTGCAGTCAGTGGGCGGGTGGACATCCTGGCACTGGGCAGGGCAGAGGTGCGGCCCCAAGGTTAGAGCTTCCGCTGCAAACGTGTTAGTCCTGGAGGCCTGGCTGAAGACCCCAGACTCACTCCCCGACCCTCCCTGCCTCGAAGCGAAGACATCTCTCAGCCCAGCTGGAGACTGACAGAAAGACCAACAGACTGACGGATGGGGCGAGAGAGACCCTCTGGGCTGCTGGGGGGCAGGGCGGGCATTTGCTCGGTGTCCCCTGCCCAAGCAGCCAGGGGCAGGTCTTGCACTCATGGCAGTGTGCCCTAAACACACACCAGCTGCTGGGCCTACACCCGAGATCACCCGCTGCACACTGCATGCTGGCCTCCAGACCGACTCTGAACGTCCCCCGGAGAGCTGCCCTGTGCCCGTTCCACAGCGGGGGGCGTTGGCCCGAGGCAGAGCTGGACCCTGAACGTGGCCACCTGGGGCTGTCCACGGCTGTGTGGCCTTGGCCAAGCCACTTCCCTCTCTGCGCCTCCGTTCCCTGCCCCCTGCCCCCGCCGGCAGAAAACATTTTGACGTTACATCCCCGCCTCAGCCAACGAGATGATTCAGACGCACGCCCAGCGCAGTCCCCGTGGCGCCCCTGTATCGTGGCCATGGGCATCCTTGTTGCCTGGAGACCCTCACACCCTGGAGACCACCGCCCCCCCACCCCTGTTGCATGAGCACCTTGGGGTCACCACAGGGCGGAAGCGCAGGCCAGGGACGCGGGGCCCCGCGGGCAGGGCTGCAGGAGAGAGATAACCCGCTGGCCCCGGGTCCCAGGCACCTGACACGGCCCCGCGGGCGGGAGCCGGGCCCTGGCACCGGGCTGGGGACAGCAGCGGGGAAGTGACAGGGCGGTGGAGCGGGAGACGGGCCCTCACAAAGAGCGCGTCCCCTGTAAGTGGAGATAAACCCCGGGAGGCAGCGGGTGCGGGATCAGTTGTTGAGCCGATGTACCACATGCTGACAGGGCAGACGCGAGGCCTTTCACGGCCACGCGGCTTTCATTTGTCGTTATTCATGGAGGAGCCGGGCGCTTTATCTCCCTCACATTATGTGAGGCCATGAGGCAGACACTTGCTCCTCGCGCGGGGCTCCCTCGGAAAATATTAATATGTAAATGTCACTCTCCCAAGACCAGAAATGAAATGGAATGACCAGCTGGGAGATGCTCTGCTGGCAAGATGAAAAAAAAAAAAATAAGAAAAGAGAGAGAGAGAAAGCTGCTGGGGCTGGAGGCGAGGGAGCCGGCTTAGAGAGGGAGGGCGGGCTCACGGGGAGCATGGGATTTGCAGGGGGGGAAAAGAGGGGAGCGGTTCAACTATCTTCTCTCCCCAGGCAAACGCTTCAGGGCGAAAACCTCAGAGCGGGGCGGGGGAAGCTTCCGGTATCAGCTCGAGGGTAGGCAGATAACACAGAGGCTAACGCGGATCAGGCGGCCGCTCTGCACCCAGGGACCCTCTGCAAGCACCTGTGTCCCGGGCTCCTTGGTCACTGCCAGCCCTGTGGCCCCATTTCCCGGATGACAAAGTCCCGGCATGGGGAGGCTGAGCCACTGGGCCAAGGCGTGCCCTGCCCCTCCGACTCCTTCTGTCACACCCCCGGGCTAGACCAGCAGGGAACCCATCTGATGCCCCTCGTGTGCAGACCAGCCTGACCCTGGGCCGCCTCTGCACTTCCAGGCTGGGACACAGTCTGCCCTGCCCTGCCCCACCTACCAGGAGCAGCAGGAAGTAGGTGGCACCCCACACCCTCCCTACGGTGAGGGGACCTCCGGGATTCCACGCCAGCTCCTCAAATCACAGCAGAAAAACGGCAAAGGGGACTTACAGCACCTGACCCCCCCGCTTAATTTACAGCCAGGGAAACTGAGTCTAGGGGACACCTGACCATCCTAGGACCATCTGCCAGCCCCAAGTCCGGCTGACTCTTCCCAGCCATCGCCCCATTGAACTCCCAGGGGTGGGACCCACACCACCTCCTCGTCACAGGAGACACAGAACCTGCCTGAGGTCCCATAGGGGTCAGAGGGGCTGGCTGGCGACCTCTGCCGAGGGTGCTCTGGCTGGAGGAGGGACTTGAGTGAAGACGTGGGATGCCCACGGGGTGCCTGCCCATGGGGCTGGCACTCTGCTTGAAGCCCCTCTGCAGCCTTGCCCGCGGATGGGAGCTAGAGTTTCCTTCCCCCCTGCCCACCTTCTCTGTCTCCAGTCCCTGCGGGCCACCAGCCTGTGTCCCCAGTGGTAAGAAAGCTGGGCGGGGAGTGGGGTATTGTGGGCAAGGGGTGGGAGGGCGCCCACCAGCCATGAAGCTAGCAGGGCAGGAAGCTGACTTAAAGTCTTAGCACAAGAGACAGGAACTCTCCCTTCCACTGCGTTTTTAGGGTGGTCCAGGGGCCCCACCAGAGAGCAACGCTGTGGTTCGTGTGTCCCCTGCCCCGAACCACTGGATCTTCAGAGTCCAGCCCCGTACCGCCCTCCACAGGGCACCCTGGGAGGAGGTGGAGGCACGTTCGGCCCCCTACCTGCTCAAGTGACCTCCCCAGACACAGAAGATACCAGCCCCGAGCCCCGAGAAAACACAGGCCCATGAGCTGGCAGCCACTGCTGGCCCTTCTCTCTGAGGCAGCGGCCCTCCTCCACGCCCCCACCCTGCCTGCCTGCTGCCAGATCTCATCAGTGGACTCCAGGGTGACCCCGGGCCGCAGAGCTCGCGGGAGCGGTTGTGTTTCTTCCCGGCAAAGCCAGCTCGCTACTTAACCCTGTCAAGCAGGGAGCCTGCGGGAGGCCTGCTCAAGGGACCAGCAGAGAACAGGCTGGGCGTGGGGGACTGAGGCCAGGAAGCCCTGCTCCCTGGGCACCCCGAGGCTGGAGAGCAGGCCCCGGGGGACAGGGACAGGGACCAACAGAGGAGGGGTGGGCCCGCAGATGGAAACTGTGACTTCAGAAAGCTGGAATGCTGCCTGGGAAATACCAGAGCTCATCCATCACCCAGAGGCACCCTGGGAGTGGGGGCGGGCTCCTGGGACCCCCAGGAGGAGCACGTGCACACACCTCCCAACGCTCACACACACGCGTGAACACAAACACAGGTACACATGCGTGCAGCAAACACAGCACACCACCCACACCCACACCCATGCACACACGCACATGTGTGTACAAACACACCCACACACATGTACATGTGTATAAAACATGAGCTCACACAGGTGTGTGTGCAACACACATACACAAGGATACACACACATGCGCACACACATAGATGCGCACACATACACACAGCCCTGCCAAGCCTCTGACTCACCAGCCCCGACCTCCGCCCTGGGATCCCTGCAGGCCTGCGGGCAGCCCCGGGCAGAGGGCCGGGGGAGGTGGGGAGAGCAGCGGCTTGGCAGGGCTGCCTGGGGGCTCCGGAACAGAACACTGGGGAGGGAGCGGCGCTCACAGCCAGGCCTTGTGGTCTGGACTTGAGAAATCTCCATCCCGTAATAAGAGATTCTGGCACGAGGGGCCCTTCCCCGAACAATGGGCTGAGCGGCTCTGAGCACGGCGGGCGCCTGAGTGTGAGGCGTCTGGGCGAGCTGAATGTGTGCCCCAAGGCAGGAGCTGGGCAGGTTCCCGGGACTGCTCCCCCAGGGCTGGGCCTGCCCTCTCCTCCAGGAGCTGCCCTGCGGGGCAGGGGCAGAACTCCTGCAATGCCAGGAAGGGGAGGGGGCTCCAAGGATGTGGGAGCCTGTTTCCTGGGAGGCCCTGGGGGCTCCTGGTCAGAGGAGCCCTGGTCCTTGGGCCTCCTCTGAGACTGAGCTGGAGGGCAAGGGAAGGGAGAGAAGGCAGTCCGGAGAGAGGAGGAACAGGGGAGAGCAGCCGGGGAGGAGGGAAAGATCTGGAAGGGGGCTGTCCGCCAACTGCACCCTGGAACCACTCGGGGAAGCCTGGTTTCCCAGGGGCCGCTGGAGAGTCCACCCTGTGTTGGTTCTCAAAGTGGGGTTCCCACAGAGGAGTTGTGTCACCTGGGAGCAGAAATGCAGGTTCTCAGGCTCTCGCAGAGCAGTATTTACCACACCACGTGTCCAGAGGGTGCTGATGCTGGGTAGGGGTGGGGAAACCCCTAAGAGCAACCTGCTCTCAAGTGGGGGCAACTTGTCGGGGCACACGAGCCATGGGGGTGCAAGCAGGGAGGGTCCTGCTTCCTGAGGCGGGGGCTGAAGAAGTGCCCCAAGTCCCTCTAGAAGTCTGACCGTTAAGACAAGGGGACGCCTTGGGATATGCTCAGGCTGAGGAGCAGGAGCCGGGGGTGGGGAGAGAAAAGTGGCTCATGTAGGGGGAGGTCCGGGGGGCTCCAGCACTTCCTGGGCGGCCAGGAAGAGCCCCAACATGGGTTGTGGCCTGTGACAACGACAGCGGCGGGGACAGCTAGTGTATCTCGGTGCACTTCACAAACATCATCCTTTTCACACTGTGTGCGCACAAGCTAAACGCTTCCCAGGAGGCGCTGATGGTAAAGAACCTGCCTGCCCACGCAGGAGACACGAACGTGGTTTGATTCCCTGGGCTGGGAAGATGCCCCTGGAGAAGGGAATGGCAACCCACTCCAGTATTCTTGCCTGGAGAATCCCATGGACAGAGGAGCCTGGTGAGCTACAGTCCATGGGGTCGCACAGAGTCAGACACGACTGGAGCGACTATCCACACTACACATAGGAGCAAACGGGGCAGCGAGGGTGAGTAAGTGGCCTGAGGACCCCCAGCTGCAAAGGGGCTGCGCGGGGAAGGAAGTAAAACTGCACAGAGTCAGGGTCTTTGCTTTCAACCGCTCTCTGTGCAGATGGGGAGAGGGAGGGACAGATCCCAAGGAGACAGGAGTCAGGGTGGGGCAGAGTCCCGGCCGGGCAATGCCCAGGAGCTGCCCAGGATGGGCCAATGGACCAGATGGCTAAGCGATGGACAAAGCAGACAGAGGTCAAAGTGGAGGAGGGTTTCGAAGGCTTGCAGAGGTCCCCAAGGTGACCTGAATGCCACATGCTGGGTTCTGGGGTCCGGAGGAGTGCAGGATAGACTTTCAAAAGCCCTGACCAGTGACCTGCCTGACTGCCCCCCGCTTGCCAGGCTGGGGACAAGCACGTGAGACTGGGGCCCCTCCACCTGCGACCCTCGTGCAGATCTGCAATTAAACCAGCATCTCCACCAGCGTCATGCGGCTCATCAGCCCCCACCCTCCCGTTGCTGGGTGATGGGGGTGCTTTGATATCGGCCGGACTCTAATGCGTGCCGTGCGAGGGACCCTTAATTTATTACGTGCCGGTAATTGATGTTTATATAAAGTAGCTCTTACAGCTACTCAAAGTAGGAGATGAAAGGCAATCAATCAGCCATTTGCCTCAAAAGAAAGGGAGAAACACCACACGTTTCAAAAGCAGGCCCCTGAAAAAATACTGGAAGGGGGCTGGATTAGCACGCCGGCACTTTGAAGCTTGGGGTTCCAACCACACAGACAAACGGTGGTTGCCAGGACGTGGGAACCGTCCTCAGGCTGCCTGCGGCTTTCGGAGTGGGGCGGGTCTGGGGGCCCTCCCGGAGGATACAGACCACAGTGCGGACGCTGCCCTGTGGCCCTGGAGCCTTCCCTTGACCATCCGGCCCATCACCTGCTTCACCCTGGTCACTGGTCCTGTTCGCGGGGGTCACAACTCCAAGAAATGTGGCTTGAGGCCCAGGTTGAGTTTTGAGGGGGCCCTCCTGCACCCCAGGGGGACCCCAAGGCTGAGGTGTAATGCTTCCTACATGGGCTGAGCCAGACTGTGGACACAAGGGACAGGGCTCCCCAGAGTCACCTCATGTCTGGCTCCTCTTTCTCCTCTGCCACCTACCCTTGCCCTGACTCCCACCCTTAAAACCAGCCCGAGCCAGCAGGTCTGGCATGGAGGGCCTCAGACTCAGAGCCCTGGAGGGACTCTGGCCCTTTGGGGAGAGGGTGGCCTCTAGGCTCCTGGGAGCATCCTGCAGCCCCTTTCAGATCCTGGGGGCAGCCGGCACGCCCCGGCTCCAGGGGGCTCTCCGGTCACGTGGCCTCCTCTGTGTCAGATCCCCTCTCAGAACTGTGCTGCAGTGCACCTGGGGAATCCCGCTAACCACAGTGAACACGCCTTAACCTAACTGCAGCTACAAAAGCCCCTTTCCCACATCAGGTCACATGTACATGTTCAGGTGTTAGGATGCAATGTCTTTGCGGGGGGGCACTGCAGCCTATCACAGACACGAAGGGGAAGTCAAGCCAGGTTCCTGCTCCTTTCTGTCCAGATCAAATGGCCACGAAAGTCAGGCGCTCATCCAGGGGCTTGTCACCCGCCTACTCACTACTTACCAAGGTCCAGGCGCTGTCCTGGGCGTTGGGGTTACAGCGATAAAGGAAACGAAGAGCAGGCACAAAGGCCCTGAGGCTCCATGATCAGGGAACAGCAGGCAGTGGGTGTGGCTGGAGTGAAGCAAAGCTGGACATAGGAGCAGGGGGCAGAAGGTTGGGGGGGTCAAGAAAGGCTTTCTGGTTCTAGCTGTGACATTGACTTTTATGGGGGAGTGCTCCAACAACAAGGCCAAAGCCATGTGCATCCACAGTTGGGGTCAGCAGGGTCCTGCTTCCCTAACCAAGGCTGGGTACCCTCTCCCTTCCAGCAGGGACCAGAAGAAGCAGCCCCCAGCCCTTGTTGAGCATTGGTCCGGAAGCCTGTGTTCAGGCACACAGCGGAGGGTACAAGGCACAGCTGCCAGCTGTGCTGTGCGTGCCGTGGTCCAGGAGGGCTGTGCCAGCTGCACTCACACCCCCACACACACGCGCACACACCACACATGAGCACGTGCACGCACGTACACACGTACCACACACACGCAGGCACACATGTGCAAACACACACCACACATGCACACACGCATACACGCATACACATGCACGCACACGCGCACACACACACACACACACACACACACACACACACACACACACGGCCTGGTCCCAGGCTGGGGATGAGCTGGGGACAGCGCTGTGCCTTCTGGAGCTGCAGCCTCCATTAAGAATTTATTAGCCCAGAGGGAAGAAGTCTTTAGCTCTGGGTTTCCTGCGGTGGGGTCCTCGGCAGCAGCAAAACTTTGCTTCTGGGAATAAAATGGAAATGCGGCCCCTGGGGTACACGCAAGACAGCGCGGCTCACGAAGCATTTCCCTCTGAGCTTGGCCGAGCGACCCCCAATGATGGGAGGGCAGGGAGGAGCAGGTGGGGGCCCCAGGGCATCCCAGGGCAAGCACACAGGATGCTGCAGGCGCCCGCCCCCAGGCCCCACCTGCTTGGCGCCGCCTGGCCTAATAAACCCTCTCTCTTTGGAGTCACATTCGATGCGGTTCCAACAGGGAGCCATACGTCACCAAATCCAGCAAAAATTTGTGCTAAATTGAATCAATCCATCTTGGAAATGGCTCTTGTCAGGTTCTGTCAGGGAGACCGTCTGCAGGGGACGCAGAGATCAGGAGGGGCGATGGGACGCGGGGGCTGGTGGGGGGGACGATCCAAACACCTCTGAGCCTCCTGCAGCCTCTGGTTGCGGGGGGAAGGGGTGCGCCTGCGCCCCCCGTGAGCGAGCTCCCACACACTGTTGGAGCTGGGTGGTGGGCCCCTCCTCCTGTGGCCTGGCCAGTCTGCTGCTGCTCCACCTTCTACAAAGCTTCCTGTCTCTCGATTTCACAGGGCTCTACAGCAATCAGGCGCCCACCCATGGCCAGGGGGGCCAAGGGCAGGTGGTGGCCCGGGCAAGCCAGACCAGGGAGTCCAGACCTGTGGCTGCAGGACTCGGGGGTCCAGAACCAAGGTGCCTGGGGAGGCAGCCTCTCCCAGAGGGAGTCGGCCTGGAGAGGTCCTTGGGCAGCAGACCCTGTGTCTGGAGCACTGAGCTCCTCAGATGAACAAGACAGAGTCCCCCGGCCAGCCACCACCCTGTAGCTCTGAGCAAGGCCCATGCAACCTCAGGAGCCAGCTTGGCAACGGGGCTTGGAGCCTTGAGAGCCCACCACCAACATGAGCTCCCCAAGACCAGAACGCCTGCTGTGCGTGCTTAGCCCTGTCCAACTCTGTGTGACCCCGTGGACTGTAGCCCCCCAGGCTCCTCTGTCCATGGGGCTTTTCCAGGCAAGAGTACTGGAGTGGGTTGCCATTTCCTTCTCCAGGGGATCTTTTCCATCCAGGGATCTAATTCGCCTCTCTTGCATCTCCTGCATTAGCAGGCAGATTCTTTACCACCGTGCCACCTGGGAAGGCCAGAACGCCAGCTACCTCTTCCTGAAGTCTGGCTCTCGTCCCTGGCGCAGATCTAACCTCCCAGCTGCCTTCCTCTCCATGTGCACTTGTGTAAACCTGGAAACCTAGCTCCCATCCTGTGGACAGGCCGCATTCCCCGTCCATGTGTGGTCCAGCCTGTGTCTGCGCTGTACCCTCCCGAGGCCAGCCTCCTCTGCTCGGGTCACCCCCCCTCGGATAGTGGTTCAAGTCTCTCCTCTGCCGCCCCCACTGTCGTCCACCTCCAGGAACTCCAGTCCCTATGGTCATATCTAAAGTGTCCCAGCCCAGCCAGCACTTGGTTACCCGGCAGCTGCTGTCCGGCCGGCGCTTGGTTGCCTGGTCCAAGCCGTCCGACTGTCAGCCACACAGTTGGAGGGCACAGAGCCTCCGTGCACCCAATACAGCCCAGAGGATGTGACGTGAGAGGTTTATAAGCCGTTCCTCTGAATGTCAAGTTCAGGGGCACCGAGACACAGGTAAGAAAAGTGCTATGAAGTTCCTGTGGATTCCACTGTGGATAAAACAAATCAAGACACCAACTCTCATCAGCACTTCTAGTTCATAAGGCGATCCCCTTCCCTCTGGCCGAAGTTTCTGGATAACTGTTGTCCCGTGTCCGTGAAGCAGCGGCCGGGTACCTCGGCGGCTGACCAGTCCCACCCCGAGGCCCCCTCGGGGCAAGGTCAAGGCGACAGCTGGACCAAGTCTGCTCCCGCAGGCAGCCCACCTGCAAAGCTGCTGGATGACCTGTCCCTGCTCCCAGGCACTGTTTCCGCTTCTCCTTCATTCCCCGCCCTCCGTAGTACAGAAGCCACTCAGAATATGTCACTTTGGAACATCATCTGATCTAAAAAATGACTCCATAGGCTTAGATGTCGGGGCAGTGGCTTCCCCAGGAGGACAGTGGCTGACGGGCGGGGTGGGGGGTGCTGAGGGGGGCTTCTGGGACTGCTCACACTCCATTTCTTTCCTGGGGGCTGGTTACCTGGTGAGTTCAGTTTTAAGCACACATGACTGGGCACTTACATGCACTTTTCTGACAACCAGCATACTTTACAGATAACTGAAAAGGAGAAATTTCACCTGTCATGGGCTGAATGGTGGCCCCTAAGATTCCTGTACTGCAGTCCTAGCCCCCAGCACCACAGGACATGACTCTTTGGACAGACAGGGTCTTTCAAGAGGTGGTCAGGTTAAAATGAGGTCATGGAACGGGGGCAGGAGGGACTCGTCCAATATGACTGTTGTCCTTATACGAACAGGAGGTTAGAACTAGACAACACAGAGGGACGGCCACGTGAGGATATGGGGAGAAGGCGGCTGTCCACATGCCAAACTGCTAACACCTGCATCTGGACTTCCAGCCTCCATAACCGTGAGAAAATACATGCTGTCTGAGCGGCTGGGCCCTGATGCTGAGCACCTGAGCACCCCTCTGGTGAGCCGGGGAGCCCTGTGGTCGGCCTGGTCCCCTCCGAGGCAAGGGGTCCTGTGGGGAGAGAAGCGGTCAGATTTGGCTTCATGGGGTCATTTTCCCTCAGAGTCACCACACCCCCCAACTCGATTTCCAAACCGGACACCTAGGGAGCCGAGTTCCGAGGCTGAGACCTATGGAGGGATTTATTAGCAGGCAGAGGAGGACAAAGGCAATCTCGCCTGACACAAATATAGATGAATACGTGTACAGGAGCCCACAGACGGGCAAATTAAAACAGGGCTGGGGCAGGCAAGCGTCGAGGACGCCGGTTGATGGATTCTCCCAGCCAGGCGGCCGGGCCCACCAAATACGTCACCATGACACGCGCCTGAGAAAATGCGGCCTCTACACACACCCGGGGGGCAGGGGGGGATGGAAGAAGGGGCTGCGGGCCAGCAGAGCTGGGGGCTCCAGGTGCGGGGACGGTGTGTGTGCAGATCTGATCTGGGACTCGGGAGGAAAAGGGGCGTTGGCTTGGGAAACGTGGGTACATGGGGAGAATAGGAAATAGGAGAGGGGCTTTCACTGCTACCCTGCACCCCCAAGTTGTCAGACGCCAAGGAGCAAAGGCTGTCTGTGCTGCCTCCCCCGGCAAGGAGCAGGCGCTGACTGAGCAGCTGACGAGGCCAGGAAAGGGAGGACGGCTGAATGAATGAATGGCTGGCTGGCTGAATGAATGACAGATGGCTGACACCACGCTGGGTGCTCAGCATAGCACTCAGCACACGGCTGATACAAGCCAGCTGTCGCCATCGGTGTCACTACATTGCCACCACCCCCACCCCCAGGTCAAACCCGCATTGACGTGGATTACCTCCACCGCAAGAAACACGTGGCTCCACAGAAGGGTGTTCCAGGCTTTTCCCATCTGGGCCATCCTCACGCCACACTGGCCACTCCAGTCTCCCGAAGCCCCACGGCCCTGCCCTTTCCAGCTCCTAGCCATGCTGGTCTCACCCCCTTTTCCTGGAATAACCCTCCTTCCTTCCCCTGGTGGGTCCCACATCCCTCCTGGGCCCCAGGGACAAGTGACACGAAGGCCCAGGTGACACCAACACGAGGGGCCAGAGACACCTGTCCTTGGTCTGCCCGTCACCCTGTGCTCGGGCACCAGCCCTGCCTCTGGGCGCCCCTCACCCGGCGACGCACACGCCCACTCTGCTCAGCGCAGGTCGGGGCTCCAACAGCGAGGGCCTGGTGAGTCCTTCCAGACACAGCCACGGGGGTGGAGGGGTGCAGAGCAAACATTTAAAACACCAGGGTCCAACCTGGAGAAGGCATGGGGAGGGCCCACGTTGTCTGGGTGTCCGTGTGTGTGTGCGCGCACATGTAAGTGCGTGTGGATATGGGTGTAAACAGGTGCATGTGGGGGGTACGTGTGTACAAGTGTGTAAGCGGGGGCACCTCTGTGTGCACACGCATACACAGGGGAGTTAGCACGTGTGTGCTGTCGGAGGTACACATGGGGGCTCGTGTGTGTGTGACTGTGCGCGAGCGTGTATGCCGGTGGTGGATGGCTGGGCAAGACGGAATTCTCTCCGGCAACTGTATAGCTGTAAGTTCTTCGCAGACCTTCGTTCTAAATCCGTTCATCTGACAAATAGGCCAAGCACAACGTCCACCCGGGGGCAGAGCCCACCTCCTTCTCTGCACCCCTTGCTCTGGGACATTAGGGGCCCTGGAGATTTAAGCCGGTTGAGTCAGGCCTTCCGATACCTGCAGCCCCAGGCGGCTCACACAGCCATCTACCCAACATGGTGTCTAAACAGAATCACTCGCAGATTCACCCAGACACCCGCGGTGCCGCCAGCTCCACGGGTGGCTCCGCCCGCTAAATACTCCAGAGAATGGGAGCTTGGAGCCGGGAACCCACGCGCTGCCCGTGGCGGCTCTGCGGCCGGGGCTGGTCCTCACCCCGGCCTCAGAAGGCCTTTCCAGACCCACCGTAGCATGTGAGGGGACAGAAGGCAGAGGGCCGCAAGGCTGAGCGCGCCGGGCGGGGCGGCCTTCACACACCGCACAGTGCGGTTCTCGGTGTGCAGATCGACCGCGGCTCCCTGGGACGGTCCACCCCCCACCCCGGCTCAGATGGCCTCTGCCCAGCGGGGGTCCCCTCCACCATCGCCCTTCAGCCCAGGGCTGTGCATGCGCCGGGTCTGCATCCTCCCGCCCCACAGGATCAGTGTCCACCTCAGTCTGGAAGAGCGGGGAGCGCAGGGCAGCGGCAGGCAGAGGCGGCGTGGACGAGGGAAGCGGCCCTTTCTGCACGGTCAGCAGCCTTAGCTCCCTCCCGCGACCACCGCCACACCTGACCCTCCCTCCTAACGAAGGGGAGCGAGAAGGTGACCATCCGTCTCCAGCACGGCCGGCCCTAATTAAGCGTCAGCGAACTCCCCAACCTGCCTGCTTTCTGTCCCTGGCATAATATGTTATTTACCTGCAGCTAATAGGTTCACGGGTAATGATAGTCTTGTATCAAATGACGGCCGTTTGGCTTCTGACAGTTTTAAAGACCGGTCTCGGGGACACTACAGTTTCTAATTACAGGGTCTGTCACTGGCGAGGTTCAGTTCAACACCACTCCTTCTCCCGCGGGTGACACTTCTGTCCAGATAGGAAATTTAAGCTCAGCCACGACAGTTAAGGTTAAAAATACTGCTCAGTACGAGGCGAGGGATCATAATTTGGGTCGCTGCCGTGTTTAATTAATTGGACTGCGGCAATCAGCGCTCCGAGGTCCGTAATTACAGGCAGGGCGAGGGCCCGCTCCCCCCGCCGTGTCTTACAGCTGTAATTTCGCGGGGGCTCTGACCCGGCTCAGAGCAAGGGGCCCTGGAGTTCTTTCAAGGAGCGAGGTACTTCATTAGGCAGCCGTGATTTGTGAGCAGGAGAGGCGGAGGCCGGCTGGCGAGGCGGGAGGGGCCGCACCTGCCCTCGCCCTTCCCCGCTGTGGGCTGCCGCCCCCTCCCCCGGGGCTGTCCTGGCAGGCGGTGTGATGACAAATACAAGGGAGAGACCCCCGGACGCCACAGGAAGCGGCGAGGAGTTCAGGGTCCTGGCTCCGGGAACCGGCTCCATGGTCTCCGTGCCTTGGTGTTCTGCTCGGGCCAGGTGAACTCAGATCACGGGGCCTTTGCACTTGCGGCTCCCTCCCCCAAGATGTCAACATGGTTTCCCTCCCTTTGTTCAGGGGCCGGCTCGGTCCCCTCCTTGGAGGGGAGGAGCTTTCCCTGACCTCCTTGCCCCATCACCCATCCCTGCATCCTGCCTGTCCCCTCCGAGGATCCCCGTCCCCGTCCGAGGTCACCCTGTGGGGGCGTGCCCCAGCTTGTGCTCTGTCCTCCGTGAGGACTCAGTCCTGCCTGGTGTGGGAATGAAGAGCTTTTTATCACGACACGTCCCATTCTTCCAAGGCCACCACCTGTCTGTCCCAGGCTGATCTTGCTTAAGCTTCAAGGAAGGGCCCGTGGACGACTCCAGAGGAATGCGGGCCCTCCCTGATCCACAAACACCTGCCCAGCCTATGCTCCTGGACCTCCTCCGCCTGGAGCCGAGGTCTGGGAGGTCCACCGTCTTGACTGCGCATCTGTGCTCGAGGTCACCCCTGAGCCTGAGATGCCACAGAAGCTGGAGGGGGAATGCCTGACACTCAGAGGGAAGCTGCCTGTGACCCACGGGCAGTAAGATAGCCGTTAAAGGAGAAGATGGGGTGGGCAGGGCCCCATGTGGCGGACAGACACCCATTCCAAACCCCGTGTAAAGGGGACAGCATCCATCAGCGGGCAGCCCGCCCCCTGGCCCCTCAACCAGAAGTGGGTGTGTGCGCTGAGTTGTGTCCCTGCCTAAAGATACAATGAAACCCTGATTCCAGTACCTCTGAATGGCTCCCTATGGGAACAAGACTGAGGATGTAATGAAAATGGATGCTAAGAGGAGGTCACACTGGAGTAGGGTGGGCTGTCCGCCAGGACGACTGGGGGTCCTTACAGGATGAGAAGAGACTCAGAGACACATACCGGGAGGAAGCCACCTGACGACAGAGATGGCCATGGGAGGGATGTGGCCACGAGCCATGAACACTGAGGATGGCCAGCAAGGCTGGAGGCTGGGAGAGACGAGGGAGGGTCCCCCCTGCACCATCGGAGGGAGCGCAGCCCCGTGGACAGCTTGGTCTCAGACTCCTGTCCCCAGAACGTGAGGGAATAGAGATCTCTGTTGGTTCGGACACTCCCGCAGGCACACCGGAGAGGAGTACGCCAGGCTCGGTGACCTCTGCGGGGTGGCCAAATCCATCACTGTCACGCGTGCCCCTCCTCCCAGGCCCTCGGCGTGCGGTTCCCATGGAGCCCAGGGACCCAGGGGGTGGGGGACAAACACGCCTGTTTATTAAGAATCGAAGGCTGGGCTGCCGCGTCTCAGTGGAGAGCTGCTTTTGAAGTGCCGAGTGATTTATTTTAGCCAATTACTGGTGCACTTCCCCTTCCTGAGGACCCCGCGTAATTGATTGAAACCTATTGAAAACAAATTAGCCAGCACTAGGATGCAAAGATCTGTTTATCACTTCTCCGGAGGTTTTCAGGGAATCCACGGGAACTACAAAACACATCCGCATTTGTTTTTCCCATCTCCAGAAGGACAGGAGGAGAAAAAGCACAAACTGCTTCTAGACCCCTATGAGCACCTGGCAGCCTGTTGTTTATTATCTGGGCTATAGGATTATCACCCTGAGGACACCCTAATACTCTGCCATGCTGATGTCAGAGCCCACTGTGGGGGTACTGAGGGTGGTCCGTCTTTCACGGAAGGGTGTGTATTTTCACATTTCTTGCTTTGTTGCTTGTTTGTCTATTACAACTGACTTCCTTAGAATAAATCCCAGCATGGGACTTCTGGGATCCGAGTGAAGAAGCATCTCTATGGATCTTGATATGGCCTGCCCTTCTGTCTTTCCAAAAGGGCTCTCCCTGTCCACATGCTGCCAGGCTCCAACCATCTGTCTGTTTCACCACAACTGTGCCAGCAACGCATGTTATCATTTTATAACATTTGGGAGCTGACTTAGCAAGTACAAAATGGCACGGGGGTGAGGTGGCTTCAAACATATGTATAGGTGAACTGTTAAAAATCAGTTTTAATTGTGGCAAAGCACACAACATAAAAATTTACCACCTAAACCATTTTTAAGTGCACTGTGCTCAGTTGCTTCAGTCGTGTCCAACTCTTGTGACCTCATGAACTGTAGCCCGCTAGGTTCCTCTGTCCATGGGATTCTCCAGGCAAGAATACTGGAGTGGGTTGCACTGCCTTCCTCGAGGGGAGCTTCCCAGCCCAGGGACAGAACCCATATCTCCGGTGTCTGCTGTAAAGCAGGCAGATTCTTTACCCACTGAGCCACCTGGGAAGCCCTTTAAGTGCACAGTTCGGTGATATTAAGTACATTCACATTAAGTCACATTTAAAAAAAGCTATTTCCTCACGCATGTGAAGACTGCTCTGAGACGCTGGCCGATACTCTACGCTTGGCTTACCCTGCCTTTGCTCTGCCCACCTCACGTGGCCAGGCCCACCTCTCAGGAGCTGCAGTCCAGCCTTTCCCTGCCTCACTGGCATGCTAGGCTTGCACAGGGACTTCCTACTCTGCTCAAAGCCTTGCAGGGCCTCCCCTGGCCTAGCCCATGGGACCTCAGCTCCTTTTAGAAAGGCCGTGCCTTCCATGCCCCTCAATACAGGTGCAGGTCACTCCACGCTGCCAGACCCGTCCACCTGCCCCCGATATCAGGCTTCCGATTGCTCAAGCCACTGTTTGCTTTCTCCTGCTCTTTTGCAAGCAAGGCAGGTGCACAGACCACACTGACCCAGATGCCCCACACATGCAAGACCCCAGTCAGGTCCTCCTGCACCCCAGCCAGCGGCAGGGCCTCCTCTCCTTGGCTGCCCCAAGAAGACCGAAGTTGCAGGCTCTGTGGGGACTCTAGCCGTCACCACCGCTGTCACTGCTGCCAGAATCCTGCTGCTATTTCGGTCACACCTCACTGCTGTCAGCAGCAACGGCCGGGTTGAAAGTACAAGGTGGAAGCGTCCTGCAGAGCACCTCGCCCCACGGGGCCGGCCTCCCTGCCATGGGCATCCTCCTTGTCATGAACAGGCGGAGGGCTGGGGAGGGCGCCTCCCACCGGTGGAGCCTAGGACCCTGGCACAGCTATGCCCTGGCCCTTGGGGCCCATGTCCATGTGTATATACATGTCACATCTGTGTGTGATACGTGTATATATGTGTAGTGTGTATGTGTGCAGGTACAGTATGTGTGTCACATCTGTGTGTGATATGTGTATGTGCAGGTAGTGTGCACACGTGTGTCCATGCAGGTGTAGTTCGTGGGTCACATTTGTGTGATGCACGTATGTGCAAGCAGTGTGTGTGGGTGTGGGTGTAGTACCTGTGTCACATCTGCATGTGATACATGCACGTGCGTGTGGTGTGTATGTATGTGTATATGTGTGTGTGTATGTAGTGTGTGT
Source organism: Moschus berezovskii (assembly GCF_049115385.1). Lineage (NCBI taxonomy): Eukaryota > Metazoa > Chordata > Mammalia > Artiodactyla > Moschidae > Moschus > Moschus berezovskii. The sequence goes on from NC_142481.1 coordinate 52,341,805, forward strand.
GTGTGCGCAGGTGTAGTACATGCATCACATCTGTGTATGATATGTGTATGTATGTGTGTATGCACAGATGTAGTACATGTGTCATATCTCTGTGTGACATGTGTATGTCTGTGTAGTTTGTGTGTCCACACAGGCGTAGTACGTGTATCACACCTGTGTATGATATGTGCATGTGTGTGTGCATGTGTATGCAGTGTGTATATGTGTGTGGGTGTAGTGTGTGTGTCACATCTGTGTGACACACGTGTGTGCAGGTAGTGTGCGTGTGTGTGCACACACAGGTGTAATACGTGTGTCACATCTGTGTGATACATGTGTGTGCAGGTAGCATGTGCGCAGGTGTGTTACATGTGTACATGTCTGTAAGCACACGTTTGCGTGTGTGTATGCGAATGCATGTTCTGTGTGCATGTGTGTTTCTGGGTGTGCATGCACACTGGTGACGGGAATGAGGAAACAGTTGGCACCCCAGCAGATCAGGGCGCTGATGTGCAGGGCGGGGGCACCCCGGACCGGCTCCCACCATCTACCCACCAGCACTGGCCCTTCACCATCAGTCCTGGATTCTAGGCCCAGGTACCCCCGCCCCACCCCCGAAGGTGGACAGCAGAGGCAGAGCAGGCGGGGCATGAGTCCCAGAGCCCGGATCACCCACCCCCCAGCAGGGAGACTTCAGGCAAAGCCACAGCAGCTCCCTGGGCCTCCATTTACCCAGCTGCAAAATGGGGATAACCAGAGCGCCACCCTCACAGGGAGGCCATGAGGACCAAAAACACCCGTGCTGGGTGCTGAGACCACGTGGGCACCGGGCTGAAACTTGAGGACAGCAGTATGTCCAATCCTGGGGTTCCCCAACTCTAAGACCTTGAGTCAGCTGTGGGCAGAGATCTCATGCAAATCCCCGGAGATTGCGACTGGGACCCTACTTGGAGGGCGTGTCTCTGCAGCTGAGATTCACACGTAAGCAAGCCGAGGAGGCGTTACCCACTGCCTCACGCTGCCGCCTCACGCTGACTCTTGCGTCAGGAGAAGAACACATTCACATTAGAGACGATGACTGAAAGTAACACCCAGGTGCCTTCTAGGGAACAGGGCGCCCGCACTGGATGGAAGAACTCACGCACGTGATCTCATGTGTCCACGATCCTACGTCTGGATCCACAGCCCCACTTTACAGAGGAGGAAACCAAGGCCCCAAGGTGGAAGCCTCTGACCCAGGGCACAAGGCTTCTGACACACACATGTGGGGACCCCAAGTCCCCGCTGCCATCCATTTGCTGATGTAAAGGAAAGGTTGAGGAGGAAGGGGGTTAAGACCAGACCCAAGCTCAGCAGAGCACATAGGTTCTCAAGGAGCAATGCTAAGTGACAGCTCAATGGGGCTAGAAAGTGCAGACACAAAGAGGGCCATGAAACACTCCACTGGAGGGCCTCTGGGGACAGCCAGTGGCGGGGGAGAGGGGAGTGGGCAGGGACATTTGGCGAAGCCCCTCTGCACTCCAGCCCTGCCCTCTCCCGGCCCCGCCCCCTCCCACAGCCAGCCTCACCTGCACTCCAGGGAACCTGACCTGGAATAACAGGCTTTGAATCTTTCAGTCTTGCTGCTGCTCTTTGCCACTGACAGCACAGTTCCAGCTCCCAACCCCAAATGAGTCAATTTCTCCCCAATTCCATTTCTGCCTTCGACTGGCAAAAATCGCCAGCCCTTCATCAGCTGTGGGACTGGCCTGGCTGAAGACTCACAGACACACCCCAGGGCCCGGCCTTCCCATCCCCACCACTTCCCAGGTGTGCCCTTCGGTGGTCTCTTGGGAGCCACGACCCTTTCCTCTGGAAGCTTCGTGCGGTATTCATTCTCCCGCTCTCGGTGAAGTCTCGGCCCTGGCACTGTCGGTCCTGGCGGCCCCTGGGCAGCAGTGATGCAAACACCATCACTCATGCAGCTTAGACCTGTTGTAGCAATTCCTCCCCCCTCCGTCCCCGGGCCCGCGAGAGAGACGCCCATCGCTCATCTCGACGACAATGGCACCCGGAGGCGCAGGGCGCCAGGAGATGGATGGTTCTGGGAATTACCGCCGGCTGCAAAGTGGGGACCTTTCACCTCTGGGGAGCGGGGTCAAGTCACTGCCACCACGGGCCTGGCCCCCAGGGAAATGAAGCAGGAGACCCCTGCCCCGGGCAGTGCCCTGACTCCCCCGCTCGTACAAGCATCTGGCCCCACCGTGCGCCGGGGGAGCCAATTCTGGCCTCGAGAACGATCGATTCACTGGGGCCGCCTGCTGATGCTCGGAGGCAGGTGCTGGCCGTGGCTTCTGACAAATGAGGAATCAGAGACTCAGGGACGTTGGACGAATTACCCCCAGGTCTCCTGGCTCCAATGTCCCTTTCAGAGGGGCCAGCTGTCCCCTGGGGTCACAGACTCGGCCTCTCTTCTTCTCCCAGCCTCCTGGAGGCTATGATGAGGTCTTAACATCCCTCACCAGTTTACAGATTTCAAAGCACATTCTCATTTGAGTCTCAAAACCCAGGGAGACTGGGGATGTCTTTTGTCAGCTCTTGTCTGAGAGCAAAGGGCCCAGAAGCCCCGAGGGTCTGAGCAACTTGCCCAGGGGCCTGGGCTCCAGGTCCAAGGCCCTTCCTCTCCTGATGGAACTCCCCTGCCTCAGGACATGTGGGAGAGGATCTCCCAAGAGCTCTGGGGGATGGGCCACTGCCATTCCAGGCCTTCCCTCCTCTCCCTCCTCGCCCCAATAGGGCCACAGAACACCAGTACTGCCCTCGTTCTAAATAATGCAGTGCCAGAAAGAGCCCGGCGTACTCACAGCCAGGGGAGGGCTGCTGGCCTGACCTAGAGACTTCGGAAGCCAGGCCAGGTCAAGTTGTGCCCACTCACCCTGAGGTCACCTCCATGTCGTCCAGCTCTGTTTTCAGGCAGCACAATGGACTAGCCACAGGGTCCAGCTGCCAGCCACCTCCTCACTGCGGGCAGGGCCTCCCCTGAGTCACAGGGCTCTTGGGCTCATTGGATGTGAGGGTCTTGCCTGGTAAGCCCCAAAGCTCCTTCCAGCAATCCGAGTCCATAGTCAGGGCAAAGAGTGTCCCCTGCAAATTCATGACCACCCAGAACCTCAGGATGTGACCCTACCTGGAAACAGGGTCTTTGCAGACGTCATTAGTTAGGATGAGGTCATCCTGGATGGGGGGGCCCCAGATCCAACATGCCTGGTGTCCTTGTAAGAAGATGGCCGTGTGAAAGCAGAGACAGGAGGGATATGTCGACATCTGAGAGACACTGGGAGAAGCTGGGAGAGGCGGGCAAGGACCTGCCCCCAGAGCCTTTGGAGGAGCACGGCCTGGCCGTCACCTTGATCTCCAACTTCTGGCCTCCAGAACTGAGACAGAACAAAACTTCTGTTGTTTTAAGACACCTGTGTGTGTGCTCAGTCCCTTCAGTCGTGTCCGACTCTGTCCAACACTATGGACTATAGCCTGCCAGGCTCCTCTGGCCCTCTGTCCATGGGATTCTCCAGGCAAGAATACTGGAGTGGGTTTCCATGCCCTCCTCCAGGGGATCTTCCCATCCTAGGGATCAAACCCACATCTCGTGTCACACCTGCATTGCAGGCAGATTCTTTACCACGAGGGCCACCTGGGAAGCCCCCTTAAGACACCTAGTTTGATGTAATTTGCTATGGTAGCCCTAGGAAACTAAAAATTTGAAATGTGAAACCAGGTTTACTGGGAAGGCACTGAGGGAGGAGCTTGCCCCATGACCTTGGCACACACCACCCCGGCTCACTGGGGCACTCTCCCCAGGTGGGTATCACAGACCCACTCACTGACTTCCTGCCAGCCTCTGCTCAAGGTCACAGCCACTCTGGTCTCCTTCAGTCCCTCCCCTGCCTGCCCTGCTGACATCAGCCCTGGCTCTCTATCCTCTGTCCTGGCTGCGTTTGTCTTCTTACTGTGCATCACCACTGTGCTGACCGCCCCACACTCCCCGCTGCCAGCACCCGTGTGTTTGTTGTCAGACACACAGCCCCTCCTTCCAGCACACGCGGGCGCCGGTGTCTACCTGGATCCTTGCTGTGTCTCCTGCTCCAGGCACAGAGCCTGGAGGAAGCACTGGTGTGACCTGAGTCCAGCATCAGGACAGGCACCCTCAGGTCCTATGTCACTGCTGGCCCGGGACAGAGTCCTCCGAGAAGAAGCCCAAGTGAGCATCACCGCTGGGAGGCAGCGGGCACAGCAGTTAAGGGCTTGATACCTGGAAACTACCCGGGCTCGAATCCCGGCCCTGACACTTCCAAGCTGGGCAACCTCAAGTAAGTTACCGAACGTCTCTGGGCCTCTGTTTTATAAACAGGATATAAAAGTTATCTGCCTCACACACTTTTTGAGTGTACTTAATGAGTTAACAGGGCTGGGGCCCTGAGAACAGGGGTGGTGCTTCCTAAGGGCGAGGTAAGCCGTTACTGATGACGCTGCTGTTGTGGGAACTCTTGGAAAACACCAGGGAGGTGAGACAGGCAAGGCACCCACTAGGTTAGTGGGGTGGGATGAAGGACCCTCCGGGGCAGGACAGAGGAGACCCCTGCACAGGCCTGTCTGGGCAGCGGCAAACCCTTTAAAGGATTACACAGCTTATTTTCGGATCAAACACAAAGATCCTGGCATCCCCAGTGAGAAGCTACTTTTGAGGAGCAGGAGCAAGGCAACCCGGCACTCTGGAGAAGCCCACCTGGCACCCGCAGGCTCTGCAGGGCGGGCGTGGCCCACAAGGTCAGAGGCAGCCAGCTCTCTCTGGGCCTGGCTGCCACCCAGGGGTCAGCTCCCCACATGTCAGGGGCGCTGGGCAAGCAGAAAGATGCCCCAGATGCCCCGGGGAGCCCTGAGCCAACCGGCAACCCATGTGGGGACCAGGACATGGGAGGGAGAAGGCCCCTCCTGTACACGCGGGCCACAGGCCACGGCCACCACCGAGCTGTTAGACACGGCCAGGGACTGTGCCCCCTGGCTGCAGGCAGCCAGGCCCCAGTGTGTCCCCCATTCCCAATTCTCTGGCCCTGCTCAGCTCACCCCATCCTAGGAGGAGGGGACCCCTCAGCCCTTCTCTCCTCTCCTCCCTCGCTAGGCCCCCCTGCTTCTGGTCCCCACCCCAAGCACTGCGGCCAGAGGGGCATGCCTGCCCCTGCCCAACCCTCCAAGGATGTCCACGCACCTGCGGCCCGGCCTGAGCCCTCCTCGAAGCCCTCCCCAGCCTCAGCTCTGCCTGCTCCCTCTGCCCAGGGCCTCCCTCAGATACCACCCTCCCCATCCACTCGCTCCTCCCCGGAGCACCCGCGTCTCCCCAACCCCAGCTCCCGCGCGGATGTACCGGGGTCATCATCTGTCTCTGCAGGCACGGCCTGCTATCGGCGCAGCTCTGGTGTGTCCCAGGTGCGCCACACATACTGGGCAAGGAGCAGATGGATCCCGGTTCCCTCCTCCTGGGCCCAGGGGTGCACCCAGAGGAGGGCTCAATCAGCGCCTGCTGCCCGTGTGATCGGGGGTGGGGGTGGGGGGCAGCCCACCTGAGGCTCAGCTGGGGAGGGGCTGCACAGATGCTGCTCATGGGCTGGGGGCGGCACACGGCACCCACAGGACCCACCGGAAGCAGAGCTGGGGGACCAGGCAGCCAGAGAGAGGGGAAGAGACGCCTGCCCTGAGGCCCCCCTGCCCCCACGAGAGCGGGCAGGCCCAGGCAGGAGCTGACGGCCCTGCACTATCCTGCACTATCCGGCAGACTTGGCCGGCATTAATTTGACCATATATACACACGCTAATCAGCTGTAACCGTGGCACCCAGCTCAATTCAAATTGATTTACTGAGCCTGGAAATGGATACAAATGTGATTAAAGGCTTTTTATTTTACATAGGTTCTCTATAAAATGATTTAAATCAATTGCCCGGCAGGCCCCACGCTATTACTGCACTGAGCCTCCTCTTATATTGATGGATATGGTGCTCCGAGCTACAGCTGGGGTGTCAGCAACGCTGCTGCCCGGCCCTGGGATTGAGGTCGGGCACCCCAGCACCTGACAGCGTGTGGTCACCTCCACACAGGGTATCCCTGTGTTGCCAATAGGGCTGGGCTGGCACCTTCAAGAGGGCGGCGAGGACAAGGGGGGCAGACCTGGGAGTGGACTGGCATTGCCATGGCAACAGCCTTGAGAGCCATCTCCTAGCCCACTTGCCTCTTGCCAGCGACTCCTCCCTCTGGACATCTCGGGGGGCTGGACCTGAGCCTGGAAGGTCAAGTTCATAATCTGGGTCTCCAAGGACACTGCTGGGATGGACGCTCTGCAGACACCACCTGCCCCACCCTGTGGCCCCTTTTCAGATGAGGAAACTGAGGTCAACGGGTGCAAATCAGTGAGCAGACTCGGACAGATGGGTCTTCTGGGTCTCAGATAACCCCCTTCTTCCATTAGAGGCTCCCCACCCCAGGTGGTGCAGTGGTAAAGAACCTGCCTGCCACGCAGGAGACGCAAGAGTCGCGGGTTCGATCCCTGGGTCGGGAAGATCCCCAGGAGAAGGAAATAGCCAACTGCTCCAGTATTCTTGCCTGGAGGACCCCATGGACAGAGAAGCCTGGTGGGCTATGGTCCATAGGGTCTCAAGGAGTCTGACTGAGCGACTTAGCACGCGCCCTGAGTCAATAAGGACTGGCAGCTGTGCTGGTCTCCTCCACCTGAGACGGACGACATGAGGCGTTTCTGGAAGCCCCAGCCTGTAGGGGGCGTTCACGTGGAGCCAGTGGCACAGCTGGCCGCCCAGCAGGCCAAGGCCAGGGGCGCACCCCACTCCCTCTGTGGCTGCCTGGGCCACAGACAGGGCCTCAAACAGCAGAAATGCCTTCTTTCATGCTCTGGAGGCCAGAGGCCTGAAACCGAGGGTTTGGGCGGGGACTTGGGAGCCTCCCTCCTGCCTCTTCCAGCTCCTGGTGGCTCCGGGCACCCTTGGCTTCTGGCTGCACCAATCAGTCTTCTCCCGTCACACACAGCCTTCTCCTGGCAGTGAAAGCATTGAGTCCTAACAATGGCCCGCCAGGGAACTCCCCCAATTCTTTTCTAAAGGGGGCCCTTGGCTGGTCAGTAACTGAACCAGGGAGGCCAGGCTCGCGGCAGGGGAATGGACCCACGTGCCTGGGTCTGTGGGCTGCACCTGCTCCCGCAGAGGGGATGTGTCAGCCGTGTGTCTTCCCCGGGGGCTTCTGCAACCTGTTCTGAGCACCTGCGGAGGCCAGACGGGTGTCTGAGCCACAAGCCGCCTGGCTCCCTGGCAGGCTTCTTTGGCGGCTGGGATAAGCCCACAGCACCTCCTGAGAAGCGAGAGCAGTGTGGGGAACACCTCAAGCACCTTGCTGCAGGGTCGTCATTGAGAACAATCCATCAGCCCTGATCCGAAGCTCATCGAGACAGAAAGTGGGGTAGCTGGGGACAGGAAGGTGGCTTTGCTTTCCCTCCAGAGCTCTGCTGTCCAGTAGAGCACTCCTAGCCACGGACAGTGACTGAGATTCACATTCAAGCTGATTGACATAAAATTTGAAATTCCATTCCTTGGTCTCAAGAACCATGTGTAGCTAGGATAGGACATCACAGATGCAGACATCTTCCATCATCAGCAGTTCTACTGGAAAGCTGTACTACAGTCACATTTCCACGTGGTATTTTGTACCATGGAAAAAGGAATCAAAGACTGCCAGAGGACGAGGCTACTGGTGGGCGGGGCCTGGTCCTCCAGGAGGACAGGCTTGGCCGGGGAAGCGTGCTCCGGGCTCCAGCTCCCTTTACCCTCTGCCTCCATCCTCACTCAGACGGTGGGGGGCCACCTGCGAGGGTGCCATGAGGCTGGGCACTGGCTCCCTGGATGATCTGAGCCCATTCTCCCAGGCTCACCTTTCCTCTCCGGCTGGAAGCCTCTGGGGCTGCGCAGAGGGGCCGCCTCTGCTTCCTGACGCCACTGCCAATGCCGCTGTCTTGAAGAGGGCCGAGGGGAGTGACGGGGAGGGCCGAGGGGAGTGACGGGGAGACGCAGAGGGCATTGGTGACAGGTCCCCGCGGCCTCAACAGCCCTATAGAGGCTGGGAACCCTGGCCTCAGGGACCGGACGCCCTGGTCTCAGGGACCAGGCTGGCTGAGAGTCAGAGGACAAGTTGACCGTCCAAGGTCAGGCAGGTTCCCTGCCTCCCTGGGGCTACCTGGCCGGCCCCCTGCCTGAGTGCGCACAGCCCCCACTTCCTAAAGGGAAATCGTCTCTGCTCACAACACCTCTGCCATCACGTCCATGCTCCACCAGCTATAAATCAGAGGCTCCCATGACCCTTGCTCGGGGGAGCCATAGTTTGCCCAAAGGGCTCACAGACCTCAAGGAGATGCTTTACTTTTCTAGCTATCATAAAGGATGCCATTCAGGACAGCAGATGGAAGAGAGACCTCGGGCGAGGCCTAGGGGTGGGCATGGAGTGGCCATGTTACCTCTTGCACAGGACGTGTCCACCAACCTGGAAGCTCTTGAACTCTGTAGTTCAGGGACATTTACGAAAGCTTCATTACAGAGCCACGACCGACCAGTACTCACTCTCCGGAGGGTGAGGGTGGGGGGCTTGAAAGCTCCATCTTCCCAACCTGGTGCTAGGGACCATCCCTACCCCAAGGCCACCCAGAGTCACCTCCTTAGAACAAAGGATGCTCCTCTCACTCAGGAAATTCTGAGGAGTCAGGAACTGGGGCAGACCTCAAGGATACATCTGATTACATCACCTCCCTTGTCTCCCAAGGGCACAGCCCTGCCCCATGAGTGCCTGGCCCCCACTTCTGCTCTGCTCAAGGCAGCACAGGGATCCCCAAGTGGGCCAGAAGGCTCGCATCCGAATCCCGGCCCGCCGTCCCCAGCTGTGAGACCTGGGCAAGTCGCCTGGCCTCTCTGGGCCCTGTATCCCTGTAATACAGAGATGAGATGGGAGAAACCGGGAGGCTGCTGTGGGCTGCAGCCAGTTCAGCTTTGCCCGGCTCACACAAACCCTCCATAAACGTTTATGAAGTCAATTCACCCAGGAAAAAGACACGACCCCATCGCAGCCGGGGCAACTCCCACAATCCCTGGAACCCAGGCCCGCAAGGGCAGCGCTCAACCCACTGCTCTCCAGCCATGTGTGACCAGCTTACTGGACAAGCAGGAAGGTGCAGCTCCCAGGGTCAGATAAACGCACCCCTTCTGGGTTGAAAACTAGATCTGAGTTAATGGGAACTCTCCCGGGGGTGGGGCTGACGGTCGTTGTTGTGATGGGAGCCAGGCTCGCTCAGAGTTCTGTCCGGTCCTAGCGGATCCACAACCCTCCCTGTGTTGGGGTCCCCCCGCCCCCTGGCGCTCAGTCAGCACTGGCAGACCCCCACCTCCACCCACAATCAGCGCCCCGTGCAGCCACAGGGAGCCACAGAGGGTTCTACACAGAGAGAGGCCACATCCGTTTAGAATCGTGACTCCTCTGAGGGGAGACACGCCACTGTGAGCTGAGCTGCCCTGAGGGCAGGGGTGACTCTGGGGAAGCTGGGGGAGGGGCCGTGCACCCCTGGGTGAGGGTAAGCTCGTGCGCACACATGTGCCCAGACAGGTGACTGAGTGTATGCACGTGTGAGGGTGCACACGCATGTGGGTGTGCAGGGAGTGTTACGAGCGTGCGTTATGTGCGTGAGAGGGGGCTGCGGTGTGGGTGCAGTTCACCGCCCTCCAGGGCCCTCCCTCATCTGTCAACGGGGCCACGACCCACCCCCACGGGGGGAGGCGGCCCCCATCCAGGCCGAGGGTGGGGGTTCACAGAGGGGCTCTTGCCCTGCTCAGTTGATATCTGGGGGGCAGGAGGGCCACCAGCAGCAGCTCCTGGGACCCTCAACCCCCAGGGACAAGCCGGGCAGGGGTGGGGCGGGTCCCCGGGAGCGGGGCCCGGGGCTTCAGTTACAAGAACAATTAGGGCGCCCTGCTGAACCGCCAGCCGCTGCGGCGCCATCTCGAGAGTGACAAGCAGGCCCCGGCGGGCTGCGAGCGGTAATCCCGGCAAGGCTCCCCGGTGTTAATGGTGCGAGCAGGCTCATTAGCCGTCATCCGTCTGTCCTTAATGCCGCGGAGGCGGCGCGGGGCTGCGGGTGAAGGATGCCCTCCCAGGCGCGGCGGGCGGGCGGCTCGGCCCTCCCCTCCCCTCCCCTGCACTGCAAGAAGACGTGAAGGCGGGGTGAAAGCCCCGGGGGAGAGAGAAGGATGGAGACCCGCTCTCTGCTGTGAGAACCCCTGCGCAAAGGCCAGACCTGCAGCCCAGCCCCGCCTCGCTGTGTGACTGCAGGCCCCTCGGTCTCCCTCTCTGTGCCTACGCTGTCCCGGATGGGGGAAAAGCGTGGCTAGAACAGGTGCCCCCAGGGCGCAGGGAACCGCGGGTGGGCGGCCCTGGGACGCCCTTCTCTGGGCTCAGCTATCCCTCACGTGTCCAGGGAGGTGTGGTGGCGTGAATGTCACCCAGAATGTTCCAGATGGTTTCCTGACAACCATAAATCCTGCCTTTGTGTGCGGTGGCAGAAGGGCCCGACCGCACCATCTGGGTGGTGGGTGCCCTGGCAAGGGGCCTAGGACAGGTGCCGAGGAATCAAGGTTGACTGAGCAGGTACATGCCTCAGGCCTGACTCAGATGCAGCCGTGCCTGGGCAGCCGCAGGTAAGCTGGGCCCGGGGGAGGAGGGGGCAGGGGAGCGGGCGCCCCCATCGGCTGTCACGGCAGAGACCACGAGCTGGAAGGGCAGCCCAGAGAGACAGGGTGGGCAGGAGGGTGGGCTGCAGGGGAAGGGGCCCTGGGGGCACGATCTGGGTGCCGTTCAGGCTGCCAGGCTCACGTCCTGTCTCTGCTGTGTGAGGAGGGTGGTCATGTGCCCTCTGTGTCCTCCAGCTCCCTGTCTGTAAAACGGCAGGTAACAGCGCCCCCCTCCCCGGACAGGTACGAGAAGGTGAGTGGATGTGTCTAAAGTCGGACGGGGCCGTGTCAGCTGTCACCACCACAGCTGTGGCATCGCCCCTCCAGGACACGCCTGCACACCCCCGAACTACACACTAGTAACTCTTTCAGCTCAAACGGCTGTTTGGTTTCTGGAGGGATAATTTACAACAACTGATTTTTTTAAAAAGAAACCAGTTTACATCCAGAAGGAAGCTGTGGAGCACCAGCAGGAGGGAAACGGCAGCACCCCGGCCTCGAACCCTCCTGGGACCTGTTGGCGGAGCTCAGCTTACTCAGGGGGTTCAGCCAGGGGCTGGAGTGTGTAGGGCCCATGGGCACCTGCTGGCCCTTCTCACCTCAGGATTGGGAGCGAACAGCGGGGCAGGGAGCCTACTAGGCGGCTTTACTCAAGATTCTGTTTCAGCACAATGCAAAATGCTCTCCAGCGCCCCACGACATTGCCACTGCCTGCGGATGTGTGGGCCTCCGTGGGTGCAACATCACATCCATGAGAGGCTTCGAAAGCGGGGCCACCTCCTCCCATCTCAGGAAAGCAAGACCAGCCCCAGGTCCAGGATGCCGGATCCCAGGCCTGGGCTCTGCCCTTTAACCTCCCCAGCCTCAGTTTCCCAGCCTGGAAAATGAGGGCATTTGATCGATTCCCTCTCCTGCTGGCCACTGGGGAGCTTCAACCAGCACCCAGGTCTGCAAGCCCCTCCGTCTGTGGGCCGAGGGGCTGCCGGCAGCCCAGAGCCAGCTGGCCGTGGCTGGGAGGACGATGAGCCAAGGGTGGCTGTCTCCCCAACGTTCTTCAATTATTCAAACAATAACCGCACCCTTATTTAAAGTCTAGTCTTGCATCCGCGCATCGGGTGGCGGCGAGCACCGGAGCCTGCTGGTAGATTTACTCGGGGACAGGCTCCTTCTCGCAAAGTCAATTAATTAAGCAAACATTCCCGCCAGCGGGTTCTCAGGTGTGTGGCCGGGAGGCCTGGCGGTCTCAGCCCGCCGCCTCTGGGACACCTGATCCCACAGGGCCTGCCAAGTGGGTGGGGACAGTGGCCCGGAGCTGGGCGCTGGCTGGTGGAAGGGGAAGGGTACAGGGACAAGTTTCCAGGGCGCACCTGTGCGCCAGGCCCGGGCAGACCCTCGGCCCCTTGGGGCTCTCCCAGCCCTCACTGCCAGCCCCTCAGCACACTAGGGCTCAGGTGGGGAAACTGAGGCGCAGAGTGGTGGAGGGACCCACTCAAGGTCACCCATGGGGCCAGTGCAGCAGGTGGGGACTAGAGCCCATGCTGTTGGGATACCTACATGCTTGGCACCTGCCAGGCCCAGCTCCACACCTGCCCCTCCCCCAGGACAAACCATCACATCCCTCCTGCCTCTCAACCAGCAGAGACAAGCACCTCCCAGGGCACCCCCCGCCAAAGTAAACGCAGCCCACTGGCAGAGCGTTCTGGCATGTTGGGGCCCCGGGCCACTCCCACCTCCTCTCTGCTGCTCTCCTCCGGACAAGGCCAGCAGCCAGCGGGCACTCATTAATAGCTTACAAAGCCCTTTTGCCACCATCAGAGCCTCTGAACGGACATGACTGCCAGAAGGGTCATCAGCAACAGTAGCTCCGCTGTTGAGGTGAGGATGTGAAATCCAGAGATGAGATGACCCCAGGGGTCACAGTCAGGGACCCACTGGGCCCTGAGGTGAAGGGCTGGCCTGTCCTGCAGGGCTCCTAAGCACAGTGGTTAAGGGTGTGGACACTGCTGGAGTGGGAGACTGGCTTGCACCTCAGCTGTTGACCTCAGGCAAATCACACATAATGGCTCTGGGCCTCAGCTTCCTCCCCTGTGAAATGGGGGTGAGAGCAGAAGCACCACTGTGAGAAGAGTGAAGTCGGTGCAGATGAAGCGCGGGGCACAGGCCGTCCTCATCCCAGCCTTCCTGTGCCTCTCACTCCATCTCCCAAAGTACCAACGCACAGTGGAGGCCCTCCAAGGGGCATTACTGGCTCTAGCGGCAGAACTGGCAGCATCAGGGTAACGAGAGGGTGCCAGGCCCTGTCTTCACTAGCTCATCTCAGCTCCTGGAAACGGACCACACCACGCACTTCCAGCACACAGGCACTGACTGTGCAAACCTTGGCCTGTGCACAGGACAGGATTTCAGCTCAACTGAAAGCCTCTCATCAGCGCCCCATTTGGAAGGAGGGGGCCATCCACACAGATGGAACTTCAGTTCCTTGGTCGGAGTTCCTTTGGTCCCCTCCTCATCCACCAAAAGGAATACTCTGGCCAACTGAAGCGAAGAGCCGACTCACTGGAAAAGACCCTGATGCTGGGAAAGACTGAAGGCAAAAGGAGAAGAGGGCAGCACAGGGTGAAATGGTTGGATGGCATCACCCACTCGATGGACATGAATCTGAGCAAACTCTGGGAGGTGGGGAAGGACAGGGAAGCCTGGAATGCAGCATGCAATCCATGGGGTCACAAAGAGTCGGCCACAACTTAGCAACTGGGCAACATCCCCCGAGAAAACTCCTATGCGTCCCTCGGAAGCCTTCTCAAGCACCCCATCCCTTGGTCCCCCACCTACGTAACACAACCTCTTTCCGGCCACCTCAGAGTCTGAGCTGCGCCTCTCCCATCAACAGAACGGCTGACCACGAGCCAGACGCTGCAGTGTGACTTTCTGTGGTTTATCTCAGTTAATCTTTCAAAAGGAGAGGTACCATTTTTCTTCATTTGACAGATAAGGAAACTGACGACACAGAGCAGTTGAGCTACACACTGAGGCTGACAGCTGGCCAGCAAGAGAGCTTGGACTTGAACCCAGCAAGTCTGGCTCTGATCTCAGCGGGGCTGAGCCAGGGTCAGGACTGGCTGGAGTTGGTGGAACTGCGAAGGGGAAAACTGCCGGGAACAAGGCAGGAGGCCCTTCGACTCAGGGAGGAAGCAAGAGCGAGCCAAACAGCAAGACTGAAATCCGATCGGAGGCAAGCACATGCTGTCCAGGGAGGGGGGTGACAGAGACCCGTGGTTTCTGCACGCGCCACTCCCTGGGGGACCCGCCAGTGCTCGCTCAGCTCGGAGCCCAGCTGCTCCGGGCGATTATTATTTCAGCAGTGGAGGGAGGCGGGTGGAGGGCTCTAGGCCTCAAGCTGAAACCTCGGGGAGGGGCTGCTGGGGGGAGCCAAGCAGAAGATCAGTCTGGGGGGGCCCAGGCCCTGATGCTGCTGGCCACCCAATCTGGCCCCCACTCTTCCGGGGGATCCTCGGCCGCCCCCACTGTCCGCCACACCTGCTGTGAAAACGACACCCCTCGGCGGATGGCCCCTGCTCTCCCTCCTGGGAGGGCAATCAGACACCACACACAGAGCAGGAACAGGCAGTGGGCGCTGATCAGCTTGGGGGCGGCTGGGACTGGGGGGCCTACTGGGCCCCAGGAGCAGCAGAGCCCGAGGAGTGGGCTGAGGGAAGAGGGCAGCAGTAGGGACCCCCCCCCGCATAAAAAAATCAACACACAGAGGCCCTGAAAGGCAGGGCCTCACCCAGCCCAGTGGGGCCCCGGGACTTCCCTCCCTCCCTGTCCACACAGCCACCTCTCACCCCAGCAGCAGAATGCTGGGGAGCAGGCAGCAGCGTCTGGAGCCAAACCACTGTCAGCTCCAGTCCTGACACGAAGGCCATGGCTGGCATTTACTTGGTCTTTCTTTGCCGCAGTTGCCTCATCTGTCAAGTGGGAGCAGCACCAGTCTGCACACCAGTGAAGGGTTGTGAGAGGTGAGGGATTTCAGCCGAGGGCTTGGGACGGGCCAGGAACACAGGAGATGCTACAAAGGGACCACCCACTGCCGCCATTTCTGCCATGACATCCCCAGCCCCCACCGCCGTCTGATCTGGAACGGGGGCCTGAAGAACTGCGAGCAGAGAACAGACCTTGGCACCGGGTCTCCGTTTCCCCACCACACACAGGGCATGATCTCAGCCCAGCTCTGAGCTGCCGAGACCTCTGTGAACAGGCTGGGGCCAGTGCAGGGCACATGGTGATACTCGTGAAATGTCCCCTCCACTGTGATGCTGGGCACCCCCAGCTGTCCCCTGGACTCAACACCAACAAGAAGTCCTCAAGATAGGAGGCAACAAGCGAGTTACACATGGGCGTGGGCAGAGATTTGAAAACATGTCTGCACAGAAACATGTCCACATGTGTCTATACAGTACTAGTCACAAGACACAAGTGGCAATTACTCAAATGCCCACTGATGGTGGGATGGATATACAAAATGCAGTCCATCCCCACACTGGAATATTACTCAGCAGTGAAAAGGAGTAAGGTCCTGACTCCTGCTACAGTATGGATGAACCTTGAGAACACGATGCTTGGTGAAAGAAGTCACACAAAAAGCTCCAAATTTTATGATTCCACTGACAGGAAATGTCCAGAATAGGTAAATCCACAGAGATAGAAAGTAGATTAGTCATTGCGAGGGGCTGGGGAGGGGGGTGACAGTGGGGTTTCTTTGTGGGGTGATGCAAATGTTCAGGAATGAGATGGTGGCGATGGTTGCACAATTCTGTGATTGTGCCAAAAACCACTGGCTTGTACACTTTAAAATGGTGGTTTACATGGTATGCAAACTGTATCTCAATAAAACCGCTAAAAAACCCCAAATCCCTGAAGCCTATCTTGTGCCTCGCGAGTGACTCCCAAGGGCCCGGGAGGCTCTCTGCAGGCATAAGGACAGGGTGGGGGTGGCGGGTAGAGGTGCCCACTTGGCAAATGGCCTGACCCAGGAGGAAGGCAGGCTTTGGCCAGGAGGGCAGAGTTCACAAGCAGGCAGCACACAGGGGAAGATCTCAGTTTTGGTTCTTGATGAAAGTGAAAGAGGAGAGTGAAAAAGCTGGCTTAAAGCTCAACATTCAGAAAACTAAGATCATGGCATCCGGTCCCATCACTTCATGGCAAATAGATGGGGAAACACTGGAAACAGTGGCTGGCTTTATTTTCTTGGGCTCCAAAATCACTGCAGATGGTGACTGCAGCCATGAAATTAAAAGGCGCTTATTCCTTGGAAGGAAAGTTATGACCAGCCTAGACAGAATATTAAAAAGCAGAGACATGACTTTGCCAACAAAGGTCCATCTACTCAAGGCTATGGTTTTTCCAGTGGTCATGTATGGATGTGAGAATTGGACTATAAAGAAAGCTGAGCGCAAAAGAATTGATGTTTTTGAACTGTGGTGCTGGAGAAGACTCTTGAGAGTCCCTTGGGCTGCAAGGAGATCCAACCAGTCCATCCTAAAGGAAATCAGTCCTGGGTGTTCATTGGAAGGACTGATGTTGAAGCTGAAACTCCAATACTTTAGCCACCTGATGTGAAGAGCTGACTCATTTGAAAAGACCCTGATGCTGGGAAAGATTGAAGGCAGGAGGAGAAGGGGATGACAGAGGATGAGATGGTTGGATGGCATCACCGACTCAATGGGCATGAATTTGGGTAAACTCTGGGTAAACTCTGGGAATTGGTGATGGGACAGGGAGGCCTGATGTTCATGGGGTCACAAAGAGTCAAACATGACTGAGCGACTGAACTGAACTGAACTGAAACAGTGGGAAGCATATAAAAGAGAACACTTCTCCAGAATCATTATTGAGCACCTCCTGCATATATGTTCCTGGGAACAGACTCCAGAGCCAGAGAACCCACCTAGTTCTCGCCCTGGTACAGACCAGCTCAGCAGGACGCCTGGAACCACGAAGTCACGTGAACACATCCACACCAAGGAGACCCAGGAAACGGACCAAGAAACCCTCCACCCAAAGGAAAAGCTGCAGTCAGCAAGGAACAGAGAAAGTGAGAACAGCGTGTGCGGAGGCTGTGAGGCGAATGAGAACATAAGGGGCTAAAAACGCCTGGTGAAGTCCGACCCAGGAACGGGAGGCAAGAGTGGCAGCTCGAGGACCAGCGTCTGGGACAACAGAAATCCCCCTGCTCTGTCCTGCACCCCGAACACGCACAATGTCCCCACCAGGTCGCGATGGGGTAGGGATGAAAGCGCAGCTCACCTTATCCGGAATGGCCAGATGTGTGTGTGAGGATGGAGGGTGAGCAAGTGCGGAAGAGCGGGCCAGCCTCTTAAGCAGCTGCAGTCTGCGAGTCTCTGAACATCACCCCAACCCTAACGGGCCCTCCAGACTGCCAAGGACCCCCTCCAGGCACTCCGGGCCTCGGGAAGCCCATTGTGTTGCCTTTGTTTAACAAATATCTATTTATTCATTTGTCTGTGCTTGGGTTTAGTTGTGGCACACAGGCACTTAGGTCTAGTTTCCCGAGCAGGGATTAAACCTCAGCTCCCTGAATCAGGAGTGTGGGGTTTTAACCACTGGACCCCCCTGGGAAGTTCCCAGCGCTTCATATTCTCAGGAACAGTCACAGGCCTCAAGAGTAATATTTCCCACTGGGCTCTTGTCTCCTCTCCCTTCCCAGCAGAGGCAGGATGCCCTGTTCCCTCCTGAGAGAGCTTCCTGCTGGGGAAACCACAGGCCCAGACACCCAGACACGAGCTCCTGAAGTCACAGAGATGGGACCCGCAGCCTCGGCAGCAAAGATTACTGAGGCCCCAAATTGCCCGTCTCTGCACACAGACCACAGCAGGCTACAGATAAACCAGCTCTGAAGGCTGGGCTGGTATTATTACAAGTAATCACTCCTCAGTGTAATTACGGGTTCTCAGACAGAAGTCTGTCTCCCTCGGCTCGGCAGGCTGAAAGACCAGCACCCCGGGCTCCGGCCCCCGCCCACTTCAGGACACCATCTTGCGTCCCACGGGGCAGCAGGTGGCCCAGACTGTGGGAGTTCAGAGGTGGCCAGAAACGGCCCATTCCCCAGGAAGGAAGAGCCCCCCTGGAAGCAGTCGGAGCCTGGCTGTGGATGGCCTGGTGACCACGCTTCCCCCGTGCAGGCCCGTGGGGCCCTCAGCACTGACTAAAGGCTCAGCAGCTCTCCCCACTACACTCCTACTTCCCCGCGGCCCCAGGCTGCAGGCCTGGCAGGTGGGGGCAGAGATGAACAAGGGTCAGGCAGAAAAGCTGGAACTTGTCTGTGAGGGGCTCAGCTGATAGGGGTCACTGTGGCCCCCTGAGCAGGTCAACGAGCCCACCAGGAACGTGGGAATGTTATGACTAGTTAAAATTGATCATCCCTAGACCATATCAGCTGTGGCACGGAGGGGCGTGGGGTCGCCCCGGCTGAATCAGGAGATAAAGAACTGTCTGTAGAAAGAGCCAAGCGGGAGACTACCGTGAAATTCTGACTCAAGGCCTGAGCTGGGAGTCCGTGGGCGCCAAGGGTGCATCTAGCACCTTCTAGAAGTAAGGATGGGAGGACGGAGTGGTAGATGTGGCGTTTATTTAGGAAACTGGCACGTGGACCTCACGGCACCCTGCTCCTGCAGCCCTGGGGGCTGGAGGCTTGGTTTCCAGGCACAGGGCGGCCTGGTAGGGAGTGGGGAGGAAAGGGGAAGAGGGGATAAGAGCCAGGGAGGGAGGTGGGGGAGTGACGGTGAGGCGGTGTCACGCCATCGGCACCAGGCACTAGGGTCTGACGGTGGAAACCCTGCAGACAGAGATGACCGGTTCTCGGAGCTGGCAGGGCCCCACAGCATCCCCGCCACCAGGGTCCCCCACTGGCCTCCCTTCTTGCCGCTCCAGCTGTTCTCCTCCCTGTGCCCACGAACAACAGCTGCCCACGTGGTGGGGAGGGCTGTTTGGGAAGACAGCTCTTGCGCAGATGCAGCCGGACCCCACCTCTTGTCTGCCTGGTGCAGTCGCCAAGGAACTCGCACTTGCAGGCCCCGGCTTCTCCCTGCCCTGTGCTCCACCCTCCAGAGGACCCCGGGAGAAGGGAGGCTGGCTCATGCCCCGCTCTGCCTGAACTCTCGCAGGCTCCCACCTCGCTCCCAGGAAAGGCCAGTTTCTGGCACGCCTGCACGCGCACCCCACTCTCCCCACCCCTTGTTTTCCTGGACACCTCAAACAGGTTCCCTGCTCAGGGTCCTCCGTGTCCTGCCCGGGGCTCCCCACAGCCTTGGTGTGACCAGCTCTGGCACCCAAGATACCACCACATCCTGACTCCCGGGCACCTGTGAATGTGGCTTTATTTGGAAAAAAGGGTTTTTACAGATGTAATTAATGATCTTGAAGTAAGACCATCCTGGATTCTCTGAGTGGGCCCTAAGTCCTAGAATGAGTGTAAGACACGAGGGAGGCATGTGAAGACAGAGCAGGGCTGAGGCCACAAGCCAAGGAGAGCAGGCGGCCGCCGGAAGCCACGAGAGGTGGCAGTGCCGGAAGTTGGGAGAGGCGACTGGGTTCTTCCTGGGAGCCCCGAAGGGAGAAGACCAGAGGCAGGATCTGAACTGAGAGAATACACATCTGGTTTAGGGCCTAGTTCATGGAGCTTTATCACAGCTGCCCCAGGACGGCTAATGATCCTCCAACTTAACCCGGCAGTGCCCCACCCCAACCCACACTGTGTCATAACCGGGTCCTCGCGGCACCCGTGCCTTTATACCCAGTTCCACAGTGTGACATGCGCTGTTTCCATCACTCACTGCCTGGAACACAAGCTCCGAACCAGGACCACTGGCTCCCTTGTGACCAGGCTGGGCCTCCGGCATGGCCGGCCTCTCCCCAGGCCACATGCCCCTCACCTCTCAGACGCCAACTGAACACAGGGTGAGGTGGCCCCAGTGGCCAGTGACTCTCAGCTGTGGCCATCATTTTGCCCCCGCGTTCTGCCCAGGGGACCCTGGCAGAGTCTGGAGACCTCCTTGGTCGTCACAACTGGGGGCTGTTACTGGCCCACAGCCAGCAGAGGCCAGCAAGAACCGCACAGAACGGCCCCCATGACAAGCATCCAGCCCTGAACATCAACAGTGCCCCAGCACCTTAGGGTGTAACCACTCGGGAAGATTTCTCCCCAGCCTGAAGTGACAGGGACAAGCTTTTCACCCCTGAGCCATCAAGGCCCATCCCGGGTCCAGCACATACAGACATCTAACAAATGCAGAGGGCTGAAGAACTGATCTGAGGGGCCAGCAGGTGGCACAAAATAAGAATGAACCCCACAATTGGCTGAGATGCTGGGACCCCAGCCTCTCCATTTGGGTCAGCCCAGGGTGGGGGTCTCTGAGGTGAGGGGGCCAGGCTGAGAAAGCCCAGGGAGGGCAGGTGAGGCCCTCTGGTGTGGCCTGGCTCACCGAAGTGCCACGGGGGCCATCACAGAGGCAGCGCCTTGCTCTGGGCCTTGGACAGGAACCCTACGCGCTCCCCTCCTCCCGCCATCCCCTCCCCGCTCCCCAGCCTCAAGCTTCAGTGGGCTTGCGTGTCTGCCAGATGGCAACGCGCTATGTGTCAGGAGATAATCGCTATTAAAAATTCACTCGGTTTTATTTTATTTTTTTAGGTTCCATTTGGACTCTCTGCTTTCTCCTAAAGAAGCTACCAAACTGCCACCGTCACACTGTTTTAATTGTCTCTAATTAAGAGAAGCATTGACTGGGTCACCAGGGTTTCTCCACACTGGCGGCTGGGGGTGCAGCCTGGGGGCCAAAGGCCCTGCCCACTCGCCCACCCCTGAGGAACGAGGTATGGTCCTCCCCAAGGATGCCCAGCGGTCCTCCCAGGCCCCCATTGCTCCTGAGACTGGGCAGGATTGCTCTTCTGCCCTGAGAGACTCTGGCTCTGTCGGGTGTGGGTCGCCAGTGTAATGAGCTCGGCATCCCAACAAGAGGCGACGGGTATCCAGGGCACTGCGGAACGCAGGGGCTGGGTGGACAGGGTTGTGCTGTGGTTCAGGCCCCAGGTGGAAACTCCCCCTGGGAAGAAGACTCAGATCCCGGTTCTGTCCCCATTCGTCTGCCTGGGCAAGTCCTGACCTGCTCGGGGCTCAGTTTCCATGTCTGCCCCGGGGGCCCGCAAGTGGTTGGTTGGATGGCTGCTGGGACAGGCATGAGCTCGAGGCCGCAGGCTGAGTGTGCAGGGGGTGAGGTCAGGTCAGGGGAAGCAGGCAGGCACCCGCCGGCCACACAGGGCCTTCCAAGGCAGTCAAGGATTCGGGCGCCTACGGGTTCCAGCATGTTCTGGGTGCTGGGAACACAGTGGGGAACAGACCGGCTGGCTTACACTGCTGACCTTCTAGAAGAAGGCGGGAGGTGGTCAACAGCTGAACTTGACAGTGGATGGGGGTTTCCTGCAGACCCTGTGAGCCTCCTGGAGTGAGTCCGCGGGCGGGCCCTGGGGCAGAGGAGGTGGCGGCATCTCAGGCCCGGGCTGGGATGAGCAAGAGTGACCGAGACGGCCTGGCTCCTCTCCCCACCTCACCCGCCCTTGGGCGTCCCTGTCTCCTGCAAACAGGTGACGCAGGGCGGCTGCTGGGCCAAGCCTGGTCGTCTGCTGCACCCATGTCAGACTGGAGGCCTTTTTTCCCGGCAGAGCAGGTCTTTTCTCCCACCTGACCTGGAGGCCAGGGAGGTCCAGGGCAGTGGGAAACAGGCCCCCCAAGTCAGGTTTAGTATCCTTTCAGCCATCCCACAACACTGGAGGGTCTTCAGAGGAGCATTAGATGGTATTTTTAATATATTTAAAGAATACACAAGGGGACTTGTGATGGTGTATTAGTGTTCTGGCGCTGCAATAACAAATGACCATAATCAGGGGGCTAGAAACTACAGAAATGTTTCTGTCACAGTACTGCAGACTGGAAGTCTGAAATCTAGGTGCTGGCTGGTCCCCGTCCCTCCAAAGGCTCTGGGAGGATCTCCCCTCAGCTCTTCCAGCTTCTGGGGGCTTCAGGTGTCCTTGGCTTGTGGTCTAATCTCCCCAGTGTCTGCCTCCACCTTCTCACAGCCTGTGTCTCTTGTTTTGTCTGACAAGGACACCACCAGTCACTGGACTTCAGGCTCTATCCTAACCCAGGTCGATTTCATCTCGGGATCCTTAACTACATGCATGTTGCCAAATATGGTCACGCTCCAAGCTCCTGGGTGGACATGACCCTTGGGAGACGCCTTTCCCCCTCGCACATGTGACTCACCAGCACACGGACATGGGCCTCACCATTTCTGGAGCGCACCCTGTTTTTTTAGTACTCATTTTTGGCTGTTCTGGGTCTTTGTTGCTATGTGCAGGCCTTCTCTGGCTGTGGCCAGCAAGGGCTGCTCTCTGGTCGCTACCTGCCGGCTTCGCGTTGTGGCTTCTCTTGCTGTGGAGCGCAGGCTCTAGGGTCGACAGGCTGCAGTAGTTGCAGCCCGTGGATTCTAGTTGTGGCGCACGGGCTCAGTTGCTCTGTGGCGTGTGGGATCTTCCTGGACCAGGGATTGAACCTGTGTCCCATGCATTGGCAGGCAGATTCTTCACCACTGGACCACCAGGGCAGTCCGCAGAGCTGACACTCTTTGATGTCAGTAGATGGGAAAAGGCAGTTATTATTCTGGAGGCCAGCATGGCCAGCGGGGGGCAGTGGGAGTGAAGATGGAGAGAGCTGTTCCTTGGCTGGAAGCTCTGAGGCCAGGCCGTGGATAGGGTCCTCCTATGGGCTCAGAAGGGCCGCTGGCCTTGATGTGACTCAACCCACCTGCCCCCAGACCTAAGTGGGTCCCTGAGCCCAGGAGGCAGGAGTGGCAGCACAGGGAGGAGTTGTCCAGTCCATCCTCATAGAGTTAGGGAGGCAGAGGCCTCAATAAGGGAAGTGCCTGTCCAAGGCCACATGTTTGCTCCTGGGTTCCTCCTGTTCCTCCAGACATCCCTCTGACCTGTGCCCATTCCTGTGGCCCCAGGACCCCTGAACACATACACATGGAGCCTGGGGAGGTGAGAGGCACCCTCCCAGGGTGACCTCTATCAAGGTGGGAGACAGGGTCAGGAGGTCAGGACGCAGGCAGAAAGGGGGACAGGAGACCTCAAAGGTCAAGGGTCACTGTGAAAACCAGAGGCTGGACAGACAGGGAATGATAGCCCAAGAGCAGGTGGGCTTATGACCCAGACCCTCCCATACCTGCTCTACACACGCTCCTCCAGCGCCCCAAGTCATTCTGGTTTTTAATTTATTTGGCTGCACAGGGCCTTAGTTGCAACATGTGGGATCTAGCTTCCTGACCAGGGATCGAACCCAGGCCCTCTGCACTGGGAGTGTGGCGTCTTAGCCACTGGACCACCAGAGAGGTCCCCCGTGTCACTTTAGATGTGAAGGAACTCTCTGGGAGCCAGCTGTGGGGAGCGCTAACGTTTACTAGGCAAACTCCATGTTCTAACCACTTAGTCCAACACCCTTAAGAGATATGGAGGGGGAAGGTTTGAGGCTTGTCGGAAAGCCATCATCTTGGGGCAGTTTGTTACACAGCAATAGCTGTCTAGAACAAGTGCTTTATAACCCCCTTTCATAGAGGAGGAAATCGAGGCACACAGAGGTTAAGTGTCTTGTTCAAAGGCACATGGCCAGTAAGAGGCAGTTGCTATTCAGTTGCAAAGTTGTGTCCAGCTCTTTGCGACCCCGTGGACTGCAGCACACCAGGCTTCCCTGTCCTTCACCACCTCCCGGAGCTGGCTCAGACTCATGTCCATTAAGTCAGCGATGCCATCCCACCATCTCGTCCTCTCTTGCCCTCTTCCCCTCAGTCTTTCCCAGCACCAGGGTCTTTTCCAGTGAGTCGGCTCTTCGCATCAGGTGGCCAAAGTATTGGAGCTTCAGCTTCAGCATCAGAGTCCTTCCAATGAATATTCAGGGTTGATTTCCTTTAGGATTGACTGGTTTGATCTCTCTGCAGTCCAAGGGACTCTCAAGAGTCTTCTCCAACACCACAGTTCAAAAACATGAATTCTTTGACGCTCAGCCTTTACGGTCTAAAGCTAACTAGCAAGGGCCGGCATTCCCACCTGGCTACTGAAGCCGTGCTGAAATCAGAATTGGCAGAATTGAGCCACCTGCTCAGTCCCACTTCTTTCTTTCTTTCTTTCGGCTGCATCACATGGCATGTGGGATCTTAGTTCTCTGATCAGGGATCAAACCCATGCCCCCTACAGTGGGAGCTCGGAGTCTTAACCACTGGACTGACAGGGAATTCCCAGACCCACTTCTTTTTATTTTTTAATTTGTTTTTATTTTAAAATATTTATTTGGCAGCACCAGGTCTTAATTGTGGCACATGGGCTCTTTAATCTTTGTTGCAGCATGCAGGAACTTTAGTTGCAGCATGTGCAATCTAGTTCCCTGACTAGGGATCGAACCTGGGCACCCTGCATTAGGAGCTCAGAGTCTTAGTCACTTGACCCCCAGAGATGTCCTCCAGCCCACTTCTTAATTCGCCTCTTCCTTCTCAGCTGAGGGTCTCCAGGGATGTTTTTTCCAAACAGAGCAAGACTCACATGCAAACCTGGAGACAGTTTGCCTGGTTTCCTTGCTGGCAGGCAAAAGCATGAGTGATGATGCCTGCACCGCCGCCCCAGGGGTCTGCGCCACTGGCAGAGGTGTTGCCCCGCCTCTCCCTCAAGGTTTACAAGGGCCATCCCCCCCTCTCACAGCAGCTGACCCGAGGACAGACATGCTCGGCTGCCAGAGTAGACGACCAGAACCCTTTCGAGGTCTCAGAATCTCCTGAGAGAAGCCTGATCTGGGTCCCTGGGTGCTGGCATTGGTGGCAAGGAGCCATGGGGTTCAGAGAGCCCCTGTCCACCCTGCTTGGGGAATAATAAAAAGGAGGCCACTCCCAAAGGCACAGCTGGGCCGCCTGAGACCGCTGCAGAGCAGAGGGACCACACGCGGTGGGAGGAAGAGGCGCCCAGCACCCAGAGATGGCTCACCAGGCACATAGCCCAGGGTGGGACAGCCCCGGTTTCAGCCGCCCTCCCTTACCGCTTCACTAGCCGTGTGATCCTGAGGAGTGAGCCGGACCTCTCGGACCCTACATCCTCACCCGCCGAAACAAGACACCACCAAACCAGGGCCGCCTCCTGAAGCTGCTGTGGGGCCTGGGACTTCACCTCCATGCTCTGCGGGCCAGGGACAGAGTGCGCTAGGCAGAGGGGACTCACATCCGAGTGGCCATCACCCCCGTACATCCCGGGGAAACTGAGGTCTGAGGGGGCCGCGTGACCTGGCCAAGGGCACGCAGTTGGCCAGGGGCCTCCTGGGACTGCTGCGGTCCCATAGGGCAGGGCCTCCACCGCCCCGCATCCGCCAGCCCCAGGAGGAAGGGCGATCAGAGGAAGCCAGCAGACAGGACTGATGATCAAACACCTGAATGAGACGGGAGTTTTGTAGGTTCATTTAACTGAAAAGAAAGAGCCTCCCTCTTCCTCTAAGCTGCTGCCCCGCACCTGGCCCCCCAGGAGAGCTCGGGAAACCGCCTAAGCCAACATCTGACGGCTGAGGATTTGTTTTAAGCTCTTTCTACCCACTGCACAGTAATCATCAGCTGTTCACGACCTCTCCACAAGCCACTCTTCCCCTCCCCGAGTTCTCAAAAGGCAGAAAGCTTTAAAAGCCTCTGTTCAAACAGGCGGAGACGCACACACACAGAGACGCAGGGCTGGAAGAGAGGTGAGGGGGAGGGGAGGGGCCCGGGGGACCGCAGCAGTGTGGATGGGGTGGGGTGTGGAGCAGGAGGGCACCCTAGGGTCTCCTGGGAGAAAAGGACTGCAGGTGGCCAGCCTCACACAGGAGGGGGGAGCTGTGTGGAAGCCACCATCACCCCCCGCCCCCAGCCTCTGTCACTAGCATCCCTGTGAAGGGACTGGGCAACCAGAGTGACTGTCCACGGCTGCCTTCTCCCCACCCACCCCCCAACACCTCCTTGCCCTCCAGCCAAGGACCTCAGGGGCCCCCGCCCCACCCACTCCACCTTCACACGCTCAGCTTGCGGGGGGCCCTGGACCCTCGGACAGGGACTGATGACAACACTGCCCACAGCAGCTCTGTGACCTGTTCATCCTCTCACAACTTGTGAGGTCCCTTGTGAAGTGAGCCTTGACACCACCAGCCCTCCTGGTGGGGGGCCCAGGGAGATGCTAGCATGGTCTGGGGAGGGGGGCAAGGTGGGTGAAAGATCCTTTAAACCCACCCTTGCTCCCCACCTGCATGCAAGAAGGGGAGAACCCCCCATTTCTTATTCCTGGGTCTCAGCCCCCTGGTTTCCTGCTGGCACAAAGGGGCCAGGCATGGGTTGACACTCCCATCCGAGGCTGATAACTGGCCAGGAGGGCAAGACCCCTGCTAGGCTGCTACAGGCCAGCCACCTCCACACACCGAATCTGCAGGAGAGGCCCTGGCCTCAGGGCTGGACTATGGATGTGCCGCGGGGCCGGACTTTTCTACTTAAAAATAAATCAGTTGGCTTGAAGAGGAAGTGGCAGGCGGCGGCCTAGGGGCACGAGCACGACCTGGGGGTGATCCGAGGTCAGCAAGCCAGGCAGGGTAGGCGGTGCCCCAGAAAGTTCCATCCCAGGCCCTCCCAGGCTCCCTCTCCGCAGGGGGCAGTTGGCACTTACTGAGGTTCTGGAGCAGGGCCGACCAGGTCTTCATGCCGAGCATGCTGTACCTTCCCAGGGGGCCGCGGGGACCCCCGGGGGCTCTAGGAGGGGCTCTAGGAGGGGCTTTCCCGCATAGCCCGTGGCGTGGGCGCGGGGTCACCGAGCGGCGAGGCGTCCAAGCGCCCCGTGCGCTCCTGCAGCCCGCTGCGCGCTGGGGGCTGGGGTCCCAGGGAGGTGGAAAGGGCGGGGCGGTGGGGTGGGGCGAGGGGCGTCACGGGATGGCGGGATGCCCCCAGAGGGGCCGGGGACCTAGGGGTCAGCAGCCGCCGCGGGCGTCCGCCTGCCTGATGCAGGGACCTGGGGGAGGAAGGCCAGGGCACCTGGGGGTGCCCGAAGCAGCTTCTCACGCCGCCCCGGGGAGCACCCCGTGCCCCCTCGCCCGCGGCTTCACGCACCGCCGGCCGTGGCTACGCGGCCGCCTGGCAGCAACCATTTTATTCCCTTCCCGCTCTGCTAGGGCCGCGCGCCTCCTCCCCGCCACCTCCAGCGCGCAGCGGCGCCCCCACCGTCCGCCTCCCCTACGCTCCCCGCGCCCCGCCCGCTCCCTGGGCAGCCCCCGCTCCCCTGCACTTGATAACGCGCTTGTCAAGACTGCTGAGTTGTTCCTGACCTCTCCCCCGCCGCTGCTAATTAAGGCTCCGCCGTGACAGTTCAAGTGCCGAGCATCAAGTTTGCAGAACCAAAGCCTCTAATTGGGGCCGCTTTTCATTTCTCCATCCCGCAGGCTGGGGCTCCCCGGACCTGGGCACCGGCGCATTTTCCTTTTGTATGTTTCATCAGGGAGGAGGAGAACGGGGAGCGAGGGCGGGGGACCGGCTCGGGCGAGGAGGGCAGGGAACAACGGAAAGGCGGGAGGGGGAGAGGGGCCAGGCAGGGGGCCCTCCTCTGCCCCCCAGCAGTCAGTCAGCAGCGAGGGGACACCTCCCGCTAAGCCTCTAAGCCCACCTGACATCTCTTCTAACCCAGGGGTCGTTGATCTCCCGGACTGAGCATTGCCAGGAGCTGAGCCCCGCCAGCAGGAGGCAGCTGCAGGGGCACCCCTGCCCTTCCCCTGGCGTCCCCTCCGCCCTTGGGTAGTGTGGCAAGGAGGGGTGCAGCTCCCACACTATGTGCTGGGCGGGGTCATCTAGCCCAGGAGCTAACAACCCGGCAGAGGCTGGCTTGCCAGGACCCCCACCCCGGGCTGAGCAGTGCGCCCCTCCTCACCCCCAGCTCCCTCCTGGCCTCTCCTTTCCAGATAAGTGCTGGCGAGCATCAGGCTCTTAGTGACTCTTCAGGCTGCCTCTTTCCTCCAACGCCTACTAAATCAAGCCGGCGCTGAGAGCCACCGGCTGGGAGGGGAGGAGGAGGAGGGGCTGCTGGCTGGCTCTCAGGAGCGGCGGGAGGGGTGGGGGCTGAGCGGAAGTCTCGGCGAGGAGGGGGCGAGGGGGCAGCAAGAGGCCCAGACTCGGCTGGAAGAGGAGGGCTGGGGCGGGGGGCGGGGAGGGGGGGCACTGGGAGGCCAGCTGGGAGGAAACCGAGGCACAAGAGGTCCCTTACTGGCTGGACAGGGCCTTTCAGCTCTGAACCCTCCGAAAGGGGCCTATGGACACTCAGGGCGGTGAGTCCCACACTGGCCTGAGCATTCCAGGTGGTTCTAATTAAGTTGGGGACATAATTCGGAGCCGCCACCCAGGTAATTGCTGAGATGCAGTCTACACCACGGAGTTGCAAACGCTGCTGTGAGCCACCTAGGGCAATCTGAACCATCTCTCCTGCCCCCAGGTTGTCTGGGCAGGACCCAGCCAATGATATCAGGGCCCTGGGCTTGGACCCAGGCATCAGCATTTCTTAAAGCATCTAAGACATTCCTAATTGTAGCCGTGGTAGGTAGCTGTGGTAGACAGTCGTGGCTCCGAGACAGCGGTTCTCAGTGAGCTGGGGGCGGGGGTGGGGGGGTGGGGGTTGGTTCTGCCCACCCCCTCCCAGGTCAGGGTATATTTGAAAAGATCAGCAGACGTCTTTAGTGGTCGCAGTGCAGGTGGCAGGGGCTGCTAGCATCTTGTGGGTGAAGGGACACTGTTCAACCCCTTGCCACACACAGGACGGCCCCAGCACAAAGAATGATCCGTCCGGATGTCTGCAGTGCTGCCGTCAGGTTGAGAAACCTGGGCTAGGCCAATCTGTCCCGGGTGCAGGCAAGCGCCCTTGCGAATGCTATTCCCAGGGAGTCCAGCTCTGTGCTTGCCCCAAGAGTGCGCCCAAAGAATCTGCTCCCTCTTGGGAACCCCTCCTAGGGTGAGGACAGCTCTGCAGCTGAGCTGAAGTCTGGGAACTCCTACCCCCTAGGCCAAGCCCCTCCCCATCTGTCATCTGACCCCAGACACTCACTAGCAGCCCACTTTCGGGGCCTCCTGAGTCTCCTCTGCTCTGACAGACTCTCACCCCATCCCCACGCCACCCTTGGTTTCCTCAGCTCATTCCCCATCACAGATTGGGGTTCTGGAATGCTCCTCAGTTTATCAACATCCTCCTGAGAGTTCATCCTCCTGAGGCAGCAGAACCATGATCAGAGGTGTGTGTGCTCCACCTCTGCCAGCTCCCCTCCCACTCTCAGCGCCTCCAGAGATGACAGGAGGAGAGGTCACTGCTGATTCCTGCCCCCCCGGAGTGGCCAAGGCCACCTCCACCTCACACCAAGTTCCCCATCCTCTGCTCATCAGTTTGCTTTTTGAAAGTAAGTCCTGGACTTTGCAGAGAATGGACACTGCATTTTATCCAGGGCTTTCTTCCCATCGTCCAGTAGATTAGCGAACGCCTGGGTTCCACATCTGACTAGTCCAGTGGCCCTCCCATGGGCGTGGGTATCCGTGTGAGGGTGGTTCTCATGTCTGCAGGACAAGCACCTGGGGAGTTTTTACAATACCGGTCTGGGACCCCGCCTTGGTCCAGACATATCAGAATCTCTGCGGCTAGCTCAGAGGCAGCAATATTTCTAGAATACAGGTGGTCCCAGGGTGTAGCCAGAGCTGAGAGCAGCTGCAGTAAGGATTGGGGCCACCAGCTTCCCCCAAGCCAGCACATTTGACCTTGAATGCACTTGGCATTTCCGCGAGAGTGGCGTGGGGGAGGAGCTTCCGGGTCCAGGGGTATGCACTGGGAGGGAGCTGGGGTTGGGCAGGACACCCAGCGGGGGCGGCAGCACCCCACTGCCCTCGTGCTGCTGATGGCAGGAGGGCTGCCTGTGCTTATCCCGGGAGGGGCCAGCCTGGCACAGCCAGCCCCCAGGCCAGGAACCAGGTGAAACTGTGCCCTGTGTGTCCCACAGGGAAGAGAACCAGATCCCAGGGAGCTGTGCGGTCTGCTGCCTGGTGGGAACTCCTTGAGAAGCTGCTGGGAGAGACCGGAGTGTAGACTTGGATCCAGCAGGGCTACCGACTCCCTGCGTGAGCGCCCTGGGCTTCAGCACCGTCCTCTCTAATGGACAGTGAATGCTCGTTCAGCCTTGTGCGCGGCCAGGGCTCAAGACAAAAGAGGAAGAAAAACAACCAGCTCACTCAACGTCACACTACTGTGCAGGGCCTCGGTTTTCTCATCTGTACAACAGGCACACTGGGCTAAATGTGCTCTTAGAATGCTCCGTCTCTAAACCATCCCTTGGCAGATCCCAGAGAAGCCCCACTAAGTACAGGGGCACAAAGACACAAAGCAGGGTGGTGGAGACGAGCACTCTGGTCTCCCTGGGGTGAAAGAATGCTGGGTGGGGTTGGGGGGGTTTGTGCTCTGAGCCGCCAGCAGCCAACTGTGTGTGGGTGGTGGTGGTGATGGGAGCCAATAGGAAACCTGGGAGAAGGGCACCAAGTATAGTTGTTCAAGTCATTTGCTGCACTTGGATGAAATGGCAAATGGTTGCTGAAATGGAGCCCTTGCTCTGCTCATGAAACACACCTGGAACGGGTCCCACCTGCCTGGAGGGAGAGGCATCTTCTAATTTGCACAAAAGGCCCGAATGGGCTGGTGGTGGCTCTCCTAGGGAAGGCCGCTGCCTCCCAAATTCTACCCTCCCAGTTCCAAATTCGTTTCCTGAGGACAGTTCTCCCTTCCTTCCCCCTCCAAGGGCACGGACTGGAACACAACCTCCCAGGAAGGACGGGGACTCAAGTCCTTCGAAGGGGTGAATGATTGACACTCATTGCTCACAGACAGGACAAAGGAGAGCCTGGGGCAGTGCTGGGATAGGCGGGGTCATCACCTGGACATAAGTCGCCCACCTCCAGACTTGCCCTGACCCTGTACTTTCAGGGTCTGTTAGTTACAGGCGTCACTAGAAACCACCAAGCCAGCAGGAGACAGTCATGGTGTCACATACAGTGGCAAAAAGGAAGTCTCCAAGTCCCCTTGGGGCCTGGGAACAAAGGACCGAAAATGACACAAGAAAATCTGAATACCACCTTGCTCTGGAGACAGGAGCCAGAGGGTATGGCCTCAGCCTTCTCATCTGTAAATGGGGCCAACAGCACAGCCCTCTGTTGTGGGCTAGAGGAGGCAACGCACAGGAGGAGGGCAGGGCAGGGTCTGATCAGTCCTTTATAAACGTTCATTGCTATTATTGTTGTTCTTGGGAAACCAGGAAAAGTCTCAAGACTCAGAGAAGCTCCCTGGGCCCCCATATCTGTCTCCCTTGGGGCTAAGGCAGAACCCCCCAAGTCTTGTTCCTGGGGTGTCAGGACCTTGCTGGCCGGCTCACACGTACTGGTGGCCTGGGTCCCTGGGTGAGGATCCCCCCTCCTACATGCCCAGAGTGCAGGGACTGCCAGGCCAGGGGTGATGACACATTTCATCTCTGGGAGGGAGATGATGAGGTCCGTGGTGCTGACCCTCCTGGGAATGGGAGGGAAACCCAAGACAGCCTGTGTCCTCAGCCCAGGTCAGAGAGGCCTCACCCTGGCCATGCCAAATTTCTGGCATTTGCGATGAGCAGCTGTGGCTTCTACGCCCTGCTTCCTGCCTCAGGAGGGGGGATGCACACCCCACCCCCAGTCCTGCCCAGTCTGGGGTACTGACCTTTTCCAGATAAACCCCATGGGGCCTTGCCCCCTCCCCACCCCTATCTGGCTGTGGGCGCCACACTCCGGGGCCCAGGGGCAAACCCAGGGGCCTTTTCTTGGGGATCAGAGAAAAGACGGGGCGTGCAGGAGCCGCCAGCTCCCCTCTGCAGTGGTCCTGGGCGGGTGGCTGGACTGGGACCCCTGCTGCTAAGGCTTGTTTCCCGGAGACTTCTGGGAGGAGGCCCCAGGAGCCCCGTTTAGCCTCTCACCCTGTGGCACAGCAGAGAAAGGGCTGTTCCGTCCTCAGGCAGGGAAGGCATGGTGGCATCCTCTTCAGCCAGCGGTCTGCCCGATGCTCTCCCCTGGAGAGGGGCACCGACGGCCGGGTCTTCCCTGCAGGTCCAGGGTTCCTACAACAGTCTCCCGCTGGCTGCTCCTGCAGCAGTTTCCCCAAGGACAGAGGCTGGATGGATCTGCCTTGAATGCCACTGAGCCACCTCGAGGCTCCCAGACAGAGACACACAGGGCAGAACACCGCCACACACCCCATCTCCAGGGTCCCTGGGGGTGTTCTGGGGGTCCCCACCGCGCTGGCCTGTACTTCATGGCGTGTGGACTGCTGAAGTTAGGGATTCTGGGGCGTAAGATGGAAAGCACTCATGCTCTCCATGGGTCCCTGCCTCTGGGAATGCCCCTCATCTCTGGACGCCTCCTCACCGGTTGGTCACGATGCTTCGTCCATCAGCTCCAAGCCATACAGAGGGGGCGGACTCCC
This sequence comes from Moschus berezovskii, assembly GCF_049115385.1. NCBI lineage: Eukaryota > Metazoa > Chordata > Mammalia > Artiodactyla > Moschidae > Moschus > Moschus berezovskii. The sequence continues at coordinate 52,374,209 of NC_142481.1, forward strand.
TCTGCCCTACACACTACGGGGCTGGCGCACGGCATCTCCCAAAACACCGTCCTGCCTTTTAGGGACCCCCCTGGAAACCACACCTGAGTTAAGTCAAGAGACGCCGGCCTCCACTAGACCTGACCAGGGTGAGCCGAGTCCAGATGGAAAGCCGGATACCTAGGTTCAAATCATAGCTCTGTCCCCTAACAACCATGTATATCCCCAGGCAAGACATCAGCCTCTCAGTCTGTTTTCTCATCTGAAAACGTGAGGTTGCTTCAAGCATCTCCTTGCAGGGTTAGTGACAATAACACGACTTCATACAGGTTTGTGAGGTGCACAGAGCAAGGCCTGACCCATGCAGTCACCTGCATCTGGGGTGGGATACGAGCATTTCAGCCCAGGATGAGGAGTGGGTGGCAAGCTTTGACTCCTGCCAGGCAAGGGCTGACTGTGAGAGCTTCTGGGCTCCAGGCGAGGGTCCTTGGGCAGCCATGGAGAGGCTCTGAGGGGCAGTGGGCTTCGGAGAGGGCCCCAAGCAGGTAGGACTGTCCCTAAGGCCTCCCTCAATTAGATTTGCATCTTCCAGATCAGGTAGGTGGGCATGACCTCACTTTGCATATGAGGACAATGAGGTGTCAAGAGGGAGAAGGACTTGGGCAGAGGCACTCACAGGAAAGGCAAGGGCCTCCCCTGCCTTCCCTGGCCCCAGACCCCAGGCCTGGAACTGCCCCGTCTGAGCCTAGCCCTGCGGGCCGCTTTGAGGACTGAGGGACACAGAGAAGCCCAGCAGTGAGAGCTGTGGCTCCAGGACTCGCCCTGATGAGATCGGCCCCACGGCCACCCACCGACTTCACCCCTAATTAAAGGCCTCACGGAGCAGCCCCCAGCCCCTACTGCTCCCTCCAGAGCCGGCCCGGCCTAACTGCAGCCTCCTGCGCCTTCCTGATTCATCATAATTATCAAACACCTGGAGCACAGCCAGCACTCAGGGCCCAGGCTTCCTGCACAGGTGATGGCTCATGGCGTGGTGCACGCAGGCTCTCGGGGGTGGGGGGCTGCGGGAAGGAAGGGGCGCAGCGGGCAGGAGAGCTGCCCAGGGTCCCCTCCCAGTGATTTAACTGCAAAGCTCCCCAAACAGCTTCCCTTCACCCCATCAGCTGTGCTGATGCCCAAATTCACAACATTCACCCCACGTGGGGACCAGAGCGGCTGCCGTGCAGTTGGCAACCCACCGCCTCCACTTAACAGAGGGGGGCCCAGGAGTCTGTGCCTTGTCCGAGATTCTGAGCTGAGGTCTGTGCCCGGAATCACAGCAGCATTGGGGCACCTCTTGGGGGGCCCCGAAGCCTCACACACACAGGCAAGGGAGAGAATTACAGCCAAAACACACTCCCAGAAAAAAGTCAAAGGCCTCCAGCCAAGACCCTGGTGCCCACCGGTGGATGGAGGCACTGAGCGACCCCCAGCCCCCGTGTATGGGTCTCCACCCGCCTGGCACCGCAGGGCACCCAGAGGAAAGAAGGCACGGGTGTAAACTGGAGGGAAAGTGCGACTCCATGCATGAGAGACACCCAGCATCCTGCCCACCAGACGTTTCTTTCCAGCAGTGTCTATACCGAGGGTCCCTGTGCTCAAACCCTTCTCCAGATCCATAAGGCTGTGAGGAGGAGGTGACCACAAGCCCTCATGTGGGGACTGCCTGCGTCCACTGGAGCCCAGCGGGTCCAGGAAGGGTGGCAGTATCCAGAAGGATCTGTCTCTTTAGGTTGGGGGCTGCCCGCCACACTCACCTGGAGGACTCTGAAAAACTCCTGATGGCCTGGTCACAGCCCAAACTAACCCCATCACAACCCTGGGGAAGCAGTGGGGGCGTGAATCAGTATTTTAAAGCCTCCCGGGGGTTCCCTCAGCCGCCAGGACCCAGAGGCTGTGGATGGAGGAAGAGGTGGGTGGCCAGGGTGGGAACACACAGAGCCCGGATCCCGGCTCACCACCCCACGTTAATTACCCTGGCCCCCCCAGCAGGTCCCAGCTCGTGAAAGTCGGGTAAATAAATAAACAACCGTGCTGGCATGGCCAGCCAGCACCGCCAAATTAGGGATGCGGAGTCAGACAGCTTGACTCTCAAGACATAATCGGTTTAATTGCAGGGCCTCGGCGCAGGCCAGGGTGGTGAACTGCTCCCGCACCCCCATCCGTTTCATTAAAATCCAATTACTCGAGCTGGCCACGGGGCTCCGGCAGGGACAAAGACGCATCTCCAGCCAAGGTCGGCCCTGACGCTGAGAGACGGGTCTGCGGGGCCCAGACATTTCTTTCTCAGGGCACATGGGCCAAGTCTCTCAGGGAGCCAGAGAGGGAAGAGAGGCAGGCAGGGAGAGCCCACTCTGTTGCCCCCTGGGCTGAGGGAGGAAGCGGGGAGTTGACAGCACGGCCCTGGGCATCCACCCACACCCCTGTGGGGAAGACGATGCCCCGGACTTCACAGGAGCATCCTGAATTGCTGCTGCAGATGGAACATCTCTGTCCCCCTCACGTTCAACCCCCTCAAGCCCTGATCCCCAGGGCAGCGGTGTGTGTGGAGGTGGGGCCTGGGGGAGGTGATGTGGGTTCAATGAGGTCACGAGGGTGGGGCACCCACGATGGGATTTGTGCCCTTATGAGAGGTGAGACCCGAGTGTACAAAGGAGCAGTCACCAGAGGACACGGCGAGGAGGCGGCCCCACCAGGAAGCTGGTCAGCTGGCACCTGCTCTCGCGTTTCCAGCCTCCAGGCCGAGAGGAATGGACGTCTGCTGTCTAATCCCCCAGGGGCTGGGGGGCTCTGTTACAGAAGACCGGGCGGATGAAGACACACAGTAAACGCGCAGATGTTCACTGACAGGCGAACAGACACCCGAGTGCTGGTGCATCCCGGCCACGGGGCCCCACTCTCAACCACGGCACAGCACCAGCAGCAGCGTGCTGAGGGAAGAGCGCCAGATGCGGGGCCGTCCTGCTGAGCGCTCCCCCAAGGTGAAGCCAGGGGCCGGAGGAGAGAATGACGGGGTTTTCTGGGTTATGAGGGGAAGGTTTACATCTGGACTGTGCTGTGGTCTTGCCACAATATACATTTAGTGGTAAAGAACCTGCCTGCCACGGCAGGAGACATAAGAGACATGGGTTCGATCCCTGCGTCAGGAAGATCCCTTGGAGGAGGGCATGACAACCCACTCCAGTATTCCTGCCTGGAGAATCCCATGGACAGAGGAGTCTGGTGGGCTAGAGTCCATGAGGTCACAGAGTCAGACACGACAGAAGTGACTTAGCATGCAGGCACACCAAACAGTATGCTTAAAAGCGTTAATGGTGTTGCATGTAAGTTGTGTCTTGATAACCCTGATTTAAAACAAACAAACATGAGGAGCCTGCAAGGAGCTGGCCACTAAGTGAAGCCGGAAGCCGTGCAAGGGTGCCTGGATGCCACCTGGTAGCTCAGACCCTAAGCAAAGGGGCTGGAGGGGGAGGCCACTGGGGCTGAGACCCTGTCCCTCAGAGGGCTGAGCTGGGGCCCTGGGGGGAGGGCGGCAGGGAGGGGAACTGGTGCTCTGGCACACCTGTTTTCTTTCCACAACGTTGGTATCACTACTGTCCTCATCAGATCCTCAGAGCGGCTCTTCAAATCCAACCCCGACATTCTGCAGGAGCGGGGGTCAGAGCAGTCAAGCCCTCTCCTCAAGGTTGCACAGCAGCAGTGCGGAGAGGGCCCTGCTCATGGCAGGGGGCTCAGGAGCTCAGTGTTCAATGAGTGACACTTAGCCATGCAGAAAACCAGGCAGCGGGGCTTCAAAAGTCGTGTTCCCAAGAGAGGAAGGAGTCACGACCGCGCTCACGTTCCCAGTCAATGCTACTTAGCGGGTGTGCCTCCTGTCACCCTGGCCTTAATGGAAACTGGCTTCTCGGGTGACCCGCTGTGGAGGTGGAGCGGCAGGGCCTATCGGGGGGCCAGGGCTCTCCCCACCTCCACGCCCCTGCCACCACTGCCCCAGCCACTCCGGCTTTGCTTGCCCAGGCCCTTCCAGGCCTGGCACCACCAGGAACATGGTGGGCGAGGCTGGGGACAAGCTGCCAGTCGCCTCCTGAGAGCCTCGGCCATGGTGTGTGGGCGGGAGCCCCGGCCGGCACGCTGTCATGAGGTGAATCGGGCACCAAGAGAGTCACAGAGACCAATTAAAAAGAGAGGAAAAGCAGCCTTGCGCTCCCCAGGGCTCCCCGGCCAGCTGAGCCCTGCTCCCCTCTCCCCCGCGGGGCTGCCCCCTCCACACCCGGCCACCTGCCCCCTGACGGTGGAGACAGTGACGCTGCTGCCCGGCCTGGGCTCCAGCCACGGGGGCCGAGGGGACAGGGGCACCACTGAGGCCAGCAGCTCCCGGATTCTCGACTCAATTGCTACGAGGAGAGCTGAGAAATTGCCTTTCTGACCCAAAACCGGAGTTCACAGCTGCACTTCATTACGGATTTCTCCAGGAGGCCCTGAGAGAGCCAGCTCGTGAGGGCTCACCTGTTAACAGCAGCTGCGCCCGCCTCTTTCCTAAGCACGTTGGTGGTTTCCTGCCTGGGGCTGAGGGGGCAGGGGACGGCTGCCAGCGGGGCTCCAAAGCCCCCCCTCCCCAACACCCTGCCAGTCTGCATTAACTCAGCGGATGGAGGGAGGCTGAGGCGCCAGATAAGTGAGCGAGATGGAGAGGAAAAGGCCACAGGTCTGGACCTTGCTCTCCTTAGAAGGTACCTGGAGGCAGGGGTCACCGCTTTTCCTCCCCTGGGGGCCTACCCGCTTCCTCGGGGTCTCACAGCTGCTTCACTGGGCTAACGTGTGCCCGCATGGGGCCTGGGGCATCTCTGGGCACGCGGCAGTAGCCTCTGTGTGCTTTTGAAACGCCACTGTTCAACACCCAACGGTTAAAGGGCACAGGAACCAGGGCCGCTCCACTCTGGTCCCATGGTAGAATCATCCGGAAGGCCTGTGGAGCCCAGAACCAGCCGCCAGGCTGCCCTGCCCTGGCCCCCCTTAACATGTGCACGCGTGTCCCCCAACACTGAGGCAGAGCAGGCCCTGAGGGACAGGAAGCCACCCCCAAGTCCGCCCCACCACATGCCAGCCTGGCAGTGAGAAGCTGTGTGACACCAAGCAAGTAGCTTAACGCCTCTGGACCTTTGCTGAAAGGCCAGGTACTGGCTGGGTGCTGACAGCCTCAGAGCTGGGTCCGGAAGGCACCCTGGGGTCCAGCCTGACACCTAAAATCCTGTCTCGTTTCTCCTTCCGTGCACTTGTACGCTCTTGGCGGTCTGGGGGAAGGGGTTTCAGTTTAGTCTCTGCCACTCAATACCTACACGACACTAAGCGCGCTGAACTCTGTGAAGCCTCACTGGGAAAGCAGGGGGTGGACCAGCCTCGCAGGCCATCCGCCATGAAGGGGACACGGGCACCAAGCAAGAGCCTGGCCCTGTGACGGGACAGCGGGCATGTCCTGAGACCTCACAGCACACCAGGGGGCAGGTTCTTTCAGCAGCCCCGTTCCCAGGTGAGAGAGCTGAGGTCTGGGGAGAGGTCGCTAGCTCAAGGTTAACTGGTGAGGCTAGGATTTGAACCCTGAATTTTGAGTCCAAGGCCTTGGCCTTTGCGTGCTCCTGTGGGCCTCCTGCGGGTGCCTCCTTGTGTCCTGGGCTCTCCCACCAGGGCCACCAGGTCCTTGCTGTGGCCAGAGCCAATGGGTGGAAGGATTGGGACACACACACGGGGCCCTGGGCCACGAAGCCGGTGGTGAAGGGGGGTGGTGCTGTGCCCCCTGCAGATGTCCAGGAACAGAGGGGCATGGGTGCCCAGGGTGAGTGTCCCTGTACACAGGGTCAGCGCCCGGGTCAGCTGGCTCAAGGCTGGGATGAACAGAGAGGCCCAGCCTGGGGCTGCAGCACACACAGCAGCTGACGTTATAGTGGGGTGGGGGGCAGGGTGGAGGAGGGGAGAGGGAAGGGGGAACAACAGAGAAAGCTGAATGCCTGCAGAGGGACGGAGGCCAGGCAGGGACAGCAGGCGGGGAGGGAGTGAGGCGGCCGGACCAGGGTCGGCGGGCGGGCACAGACAGGACACAGGGCCTCCGCGTGCTCATCCCCACGCTGGCGCACAGGAAGCCGGGTGAGACAGGCCAGCGCCCGTGACAAGCCGCGCCCTCCCACCTTCTTCCTTGGGCTGAGCTTCAGGCTCACCAGGGTGGACAGGCACGCAGGGGGTTCCCACCACACAGGCCGAGAACTGAGGGCAGGCCGTCTGCTGAGGACCCCGGAGCACCACCTGGCCCCAGGCACCCTTCCCGCGCCTCTCTCCCTGTCCTGACTCCTTGCCCCCTCGGAGTGCGCCCAGGAGACCGCCCGCAACACCGTGGCGGACAATCCCCTGTGCCTACTGCGTGGAACCAGAGGTCAGAGCGGGTCAGCTCGTTGCAGCCTCTTGGCTGTGCTGCCAGGCAAGTGCGATTCCTATCCGCACCTGACAGCCGGGGAAACCGAGGCCCAGGGCATCGCGGTCGCCGCCCGAGGCCCACGGCTGTTCCCGGCAGACAGACCCTGAGGCGCTGGGTCCGGGCGGCGGCTCTCGACGCCCCGCCTTGACCCAACGGGTGGAAGGATAAACAGGGACCTAGTGTCCCGGGAGAGCGCTGGTCCTCCAGGTCCAACCCCACAGGGCTCCCCACCTGGCAGGATGCCAGGCCAGGCCTCCCGAGAGTGCTAGCGGTGACACACACTGTACGGGTGGTGGTGAGTACATCACGCTCCCCGAACGCACACCAGGCACTCTTCCATACGCTGTGTACCCTACGGTTACTCACGGAGGCGCCACGCCTGCGTGGGCGGGGACCGCCATTACCTGCCTATTTTACAAATGGAGAGCCCATGGCACAGAGAGGTTAGATAGCCGGCTGGAGACACACAGCCAGAGAGAGTCAGAGCCGGGATGTGAGCCCCTGGGCCTGACCCCGGGGCGGCAAGGTGGGCCTGGGCAGAGCCCCACAGGCTGGCGTGCGGAGGAGCAGACCGGCCGCCCGGGGCCGGGGCCAGGGGATGCTCTCCCTCCTGCCAGGACAGGGCCACGGCTGGCACCCTCCCCGAGAGGGCAGGCCTTGCAGGGGAAGCAGAAATCTGTCGTTAGCACGGTGCCAAACCCAAAGTGGCTGCGCCCGAGCTGCAATCCAATAAAAGTGCGACTTGTCTATTTATCATCCTCGGGGCTTTTTATCACAGTGCAGATGGCTGCTACCTTGGGAGGCTCAGCAGCTCCCTGCCAGCCGCCCGCCGCGCAGAGCTGAGCTCCGCAGAATCTGGGCCCGCACCTGCGAGGGGCCGCGGAGGTGGCCACCGGCCCGGGCCCCGCCCCCTCCGCGCCCCGCCCACCCCGCCCGGCGCTCGGAGTAGGCAGCCCGGCGCTCCTGGAGCCGAGCCCCTCATTCCCCCGCGCGGCAGCTGCTCCGGGAGAGAGCAGGCGGCGAGGAGCCTTTCACCAGGAGGCTCAGAACCATGGGGCCCTGTGAGGGCGCCGCTGGCGATTCAGGCTGGAAGATAAGGCCTGAGAAGATGAAGGGCGAGGCGTGCAGCAAGGACTGCGACCATGCAGCCTCCTGGTGTGCGTGTGGCACGGGGCGGGGGCGGGGCGGCGAGGAGTTAGACTCCATAGACTCCACCTCGAGGTCATGGAGGCCGAGACTCAGAGCCAGAGGCCCACTGGGGCCTCCCAGAGACAAGACAGGGTCGGGGGTCACCGAAGCCCTTCAAGCCTGGTGTCCACACCTGAACCCACCTGACTCCCATTAGTGGGAAGGTGAGGAGGGACCTGGAGGTCAGGCCTGATGCGGGCGCTGGTTCCCACCCCGGCAAGTGTCACATGTTTGTGTCCAGAGGAGGCAGTTTTCCCCACCAACACAGAGCCCCAGCTGGACTGAGTGTGTGCATGCGTGAATGTGTGTGCATGCACACGTCAGGATGCGGGGGGCGGGGCGGGGGAGGCTGAAGGATTCGCCTCATCTAGCCTGTGAGGTCCAGGGGACACAAGGCACCAGGGCGCTGCAAGCACAACCTTTGCCCTCTAGACTGTAGCCAAGGAAACAAAACAACCACTTCTACCCCACCCCCACCCCACAAGGTTTCCCAGGTCATCCGGGGTGTCCGCTTTCCAAATAAACCAGGCTCAGCAGCTGTAAAAACCAGCGGCCTTCTGCATCACGCACCCCAGGGAGCTGGCTGGACGCAGGGCTGCTGATCTGGAAGAGGCACCGAGCATCCTTCTCGCCAGCTCTCAGGTCTTCCCCACGGACTGAGGCTCTGCCTCCCTGAAGAGCTCCTCTCCTGCTCCCGAGCTGTGTGGTTCCTGTCCCCGGGGCGGGGGCGTTGTCCTGCAGCTCAGGCCCTTCCTGTTGCCTGGAGAGTCCCCTCCCACCCCCAGAACCTGCCTGTTACCCTTCAAGGCCTCACTCAATTGCAGGAGCTCTGGGTCTCCTGAAAACATTACTTCTGGCCATCGCACTGGCATGAATACCCCTTCATCAGAGGAGGAAGCTGAAGCTCAGAGAGGTCAGGACCTGGGTGGGGTGACCCAGCCCGACACCTTCCCCTCAGGGCGGGGTCCTCTGTCTTCCGATGCCAGTGCTCCTGCTGTCCCAGCCTCTCCTGTGAGGAGGGGCGGGGGGCTGGGAATACACCCTGCTGTCCACATTTGCTTCTAAGTTTCTGTTTTTCCTCAGTTCAGTTCAGTTAATCAGTCGTGTCTGATTCTTTGCGACCCCTTGCACTGGAGCACACCAGGCCTCCCTGTCCATCACCATATCCCGGACTTTACTCAAACTCATGTCCATCGAGTCGGTGATGCCATCCAACCACCTCATCCTCTGTCGTCCCCTTCTCCTCCCACCTTCAATCTTTCCCAGCATCAGGGTCTTTTCCAACGAGTCAGTTCTTCGCATCAGGTGGCCAAAGTATTAGAGCTTCAGCTTCAACATCAGTCCTTCCAATGAATATTCAGGACTGATTTCCTTTAGGATGGACTGGTTTGATCTTGCAGTCCAAGGGACTCTCAAGAGTCTTCTCCAACTCCACAGTTCAAAAGCATCAATTCTTCTATTTTACCTAACAATACTTAAGTTCTGACCTGTAACAATACCTAACACTTGCATAAATATTAACAACAGCACAGGCCAGATCCAGATCTAAGCACTTCACACACGTTTCCTTATTTGATCCCGTCAACAGCACAAGGAGGAAGGTATTGCTGTCTCTATTCTACAGACAGGAAGCAGCACGGATAGGTGAAGAAACTGGCCCCAGGTAACAGAGCTGGAAGCAGGATTCTAGGCTGTGTTCAAGCAGCCGCAGTCACACTCTAGCCTGGGTGCTGTACTGCAAGACCCTGATGGGCCCGTCTCCAGGAGCACCGAGTCACAGCTGCTGGGACCAAATAATGGGGACCTGAGATTTCTGTGCTCAGACTGTAGCTTTCTCATGGTGAAGGCAGGGCATGAGTAATATCAAGCCATTTGTCACCTGAGAATTCAGGGTGGCCAGCCCGCTGGGGAACATGCCAGGAGACCTGTCCTGGGCCCCAGAGATGGAAGCTGTATCTCCCCTGGACAAAGAGGAAACTGACAGGAAGATGTCAGGGGTCAGGGTGGCCACAGAGAGAGCCCACGTGAGGATGGAGGCAGAGGCTGGAGTGCTGCGGCCACAAGCCAAGGACACCTGGGGCCACCAAGGAGCTGGGGAGGCAGGAAGGAACCACCCGAACCCAGAGTTTTGAAAGAACTAACCCTGCCAACACCTTGATTCTGGACTTCTGGCCTCAGGAACTGCAAGAGAGTAGATTTCTGTTGTCTCAACGTGATAACGAGTCATGTCGGCCCTGGGACACCAATACAGGGGCTACCAGGGAGGTTGCTGCTGACGAAGAAACCCCACCTGATGGGCCACCCGCTTGGGACTCCTGGGACCCTCTGCATTCTGAGTCTGAGATCCAGAGCCGTCACATCATGCCTCTCTCCCGACTAAGAAATCTGGATGACTGCTTGGCGTTCACTACTGTGCATCACCAGCCTCAGTTTACCTTGGCAACAGGGTCCAACCTTCTGCTTCCCAATGTGTCCACCACTCTAAATGGGCTCCCATCACACCCACCCTCCATTTGTTCATTCAAGAAACGCGTGTCAAACACCAGCTGAGCCCCCACGCTGTTCCAGCCACTGGGGACATGGCAGGGAAGGTGATAAAGGTCCAGCCTGCAAGAGGCTGATGCCGGGGGTGGGGGTGGCCAGACTGTAAAGAAGCAGACAACACCATCTGGGCCACCGAGGACTGCCAGAGGGGAAACGAAGCTGGGTAGGTGGCCACGGGTGGCTGTTCTAAGGAGGGGTGGTCGGCAAAGACTTTTCCGGCGAGGTGATGCTTGAGCTGAGGCCTGAAAAAGGGGGGCCCTGAATCCTGCAACTATCTGCATGGAGAGGGCACCAAGCCCCTGGGACAGCCAGTGCGAAGGCTCTGAAGCAGGAATGAGGGGCCCAGTGAGGCGCTCGGTGTGGCCGCCTCTAAACTCCAACAGCCGGCGGCGTCTCTCCAGCCTAGACTTGCCCCAAGTCATGCCTCCACTCATTCACTCAGTCAGCAGACGTTTCCTGCGCCGGCCACTGGACGGGGCTTCGGGATACGCTGGTGAACAAGACCTGGGAAGTGTGTTTGCTGGGGGTTTACGTGCTCAGGAGTCAGAGAAGGCGGTTCAGATAAACATGGTGAAATGAGCGGCCAGAGCGGGGAGCGGGGAGAGGTTGGCTCTCTGGGAAAGACTCTGCTGGGGGAGAGAGCGGGCGGGCGGGAGCCGATGGTCCAGCAGGAGAGAAGCGCTGCTCTGGAGCCGGGAGGGACCGACCCCCTCCCTGAAGGGAGAGCCTGGTGGTGAGTGTGGGTGTGCGCTTCTGGGCCTCTGTGTTTCTGCACAAGGGTCTATGCACGTGTGCGCGTCTGGGGAATCTCTGTGCGTGTGTGTGCGCACGTGTCTGAGCTCGTGTCTTAGGGAGAGGCTTCAGCGGGAAAGCCTAGACCCTGAGGCTCATCAGAAGCCCCCCACCCCCACCCCGACACATGCCGGGAATTACAAAGTGCCTCAGCACGGGCGCCTGGTGCGTGCGTGCATGTGTGTGAGGCGCAGACGTGTGTTCTCCCCAGCGAGCCCCCTCAGAACAAAGTCCACCCTCTACCTCTCAGGGCCAGCGCCATCTGTCTCTCTCCCCTTCCTGCTGGGCTCGGCCATTAGAGCCGGTCGGGGGGGCACCCCCCTCCAGGCCAGGAGAGGCCAGATGGCAGGAATCAGGGCCTCCTCTCCCCCAGGGGAGGTCGAGCCAGGGCTTCTGCCCCTCCTCTCAGCCCCCAGCCACCTGGGTCATGGGGCAGGCCACCACCCTCCTCCTCGGCGCCTCCTAGCTGTCCTGACCCTGGCCTGGAGCCCTACTGCCAGAGGCCAGTTGCGGCTGACACATGAATCACAGTCCAGGTCACAGCCCTCAGGGGCCTGCAGACAGAGAGGCTGCCAAAGAGCCTGACAGCCCTGGCCGGGGACCTCCAGGGCCAGCGGGAAGGTCAGGGGCCTAGCACTGCCCTGGGCCTCTGGCTGATGGTGGTGGCTGGCCCCACCACACCGGGAGGGAGCCTTGGATCACAGGCCCCAGGTCAGGAGTTCAGGCCAAGCCTTACCCTGGCATCCCCCAGGCAACAAGCAGGAGACCACACTTGGGTGGCCCTCTGCAGCTGCTTGTGCCAGCCGACCCCCAGGCCTGAACCTCTGCACACTGTGGTGAATGACGGGGCAGCCCGGGCATGGCCCGCCGGCTGGGGTGCAGCTGAGTGATGTTGCCTTTCAGTCCACACGCTGAAATCCCCCCCGGGGATGGTCGCTGTGGCTAACGGTCCTTCTCACAGACATTCAACAAACAGAGGGAGGGGACTGAGGCTGGGTTGGACACTCAAGCTTCAGAATCAACTGCTTGGGTTAATTCTGGTGTCTTACTTCCAGACCTGCTGAGCTTGAGCAAGTGAGTCAGCTGCTCCAGGCCTCAGGTTCCCCATCTGTAAAGGGGTGTGACTGCACTTAACCTTGCTAGGCTTCTGCTAGGATTAAATGAGGCAGTGCTTAAAACAGGGTCCGAGCTAATGTGATCCTAACCATAATCCTAGAGGTAAACCAACAGGAACAGGGGCAAAGGCACACCCTCTCCACTTCTGCCCCCTCACCCCCACCCACACCACTCTAACTGCGGTCTGTTCATTCACTCACATATTCCACACACTTTACAGGGTGCGCAGGGGAGGGTCGGGGGGGCTTATAGCCTGGTGGGGCTGGCAGAGGCAAAATACAGCATCCTATTCAAGGGGGCACACACAGAGAGAGGGGAGCAGCCCCTTGGATGCCTGGGACAGAGGTCCTCCCCGCAGCCTGGGACGGCTACCCCGGGGGTGTAGACTGTAGAGCCAGGTAATAAAAGTCCTAAGAGTAGCTATTATAGATTGCATGCTGTGTTGCAGCCTTTTACACCCAGAACTGACTTAATCCCACACAGACCTACCCTGTGAGGGAGGTCCTAGTGTGGTCTAGGAAACTGGAGGCTCAGAGAGTTTCAGTGACTTGCCCAAGACCACACACACGGGAAGGGAGAGAGGAAGATTTGAACCCAGAGATGGCCCAGTCACTGACCCACCATCCAGCAGGCTCTAGGAGGGTGGCATCCAGTCTTCACGACAGCTCTCCCCGCTAACCACTGGATTCCCAGAGCCGGAAGCAAGGAAAGAAGCAAGCACTTTTACCGGTGTGGATACGCAGGCCCGCAGACGGTCAGCGGCAGCTCCTGGACCTGGGCTCTGACCGGACCTGGGCTCTGACCGCCAGCGGGCCGCGCCTTCCCCTCTGGGCCCCCTTCCCAGCCGGGCAGACCTGCAGCCCGCCCTCCACAGGGCGGGGGTGCTGACTCCCTGGAGGACCTTACTTCCTTATTTCAGTCCTGGCACCGCGCAGCAGCCTCCAGGGCCCGCAGGAGGACAGGGCCACAGCAGGCTTTCTGGAAATAAAAATGAGGGGGAAATGCCTTTCCAGGTGCCCAGTTCTCCTATTTACATGTAAAAGGGTCTCCGCGGCACCTCCAGACCCTCACAACCCTCCCCCAGCTTCCTCTGGGGGCAGGGAGAGGGGTGTTGTTTGGAGGGCGCGCAGGGGTTTTCGGTGACCCCCGGCGCCTCCACTGGGAGTCCGGCGGGGGTGTCCACTGGGAGGGACATCAGATGGCCACGAGGGGGAGGGACTGCAGGGGAGGAGAAGGGGACGCTGCCGCCGCCTCATCCCGCCCCCAACAATGGGAAATTTCATGGGTGTGGTAAAGCGTGAGACCCGCCGGCTGCGCCCGTGCCCCCCGCCCCCCGCCATCTGCTGCGAGGCCAGAAGTCGCCGGGGGAGGTGGGGGGCACTGCTGCGGGCTCCAATGCTCCGACCCCGGCGTTCACCTCCTCTCCCCACCCCTACTTTTCCAGCAGATGTCTTGCCAAGGATGAGCTGGAGCTTTTGCTCTGGCAGCCCCCACCGTCTGGGCCGCGCGCCTCAGAGGGGGCCCAAGGCCCTCCCACTCTCTGGCCTGCGGGCTCTGCACCCCCCCACCAGCCCCATGAAGGCCCCAGCGTGGGGTCTCAGCCCGGGAACCGGGTGCCTGGCCAGCGGGGACCCTGCCAGACAGCCATCCAACCCTTCGGGTGGGAGACCGGCGCCCATGGGCTCTCTGGGGTTTGGGCCACCGCCCAGCTGGCCAGGCCTGGGGCTGGAGCTGGCTCGGGGGACTCCCCAGGAGGTCAAGTCTTCCCTCTCCAGGCTGGGCTGCCGAGGTCCACGTCTTAACCCTCTGGGACGGGTTTGAATTCTCGCCCCACTGAAGAAGGGAGTTTTCCCTCTGAAGCCCTCATTCTGGGTCTGCACTCTAGACAGGGAACTGCCCCAGCACAGGAAAGGTCCAGCCCCCACTCCTGCCCCAGGGGAGGCTTAAATGCCACCAGTGAACAGCCAGCCAGAGCTGTCCAGACTGCAGGGACAGGCTCAGGCTGGCCGCCACTGCACCAGAGTGACGAGTGACCAAGCTGATGCCCAGCAAGGGTCAGGGCTCTGATAACAGGCTGAGTCAGCTGTCGGCTGGGTGGCCTACGGCCACCGTCTTGAGTACTCTGAGTACTTTCCCTATTTGCAAAATTAGGGTAAGAAAAAACTACCTTGCCCAGAGGGCTTTCCTAGTGGAGACCCCGGTTCAATCCCTGGGTCAGGAAGCTCCTCTGGAGAAGGAAATGGCAACCCACTCCAGTATTCTTGCGTGGAGAATCCCATGGACAGAGGAGCCTGGCGGGCTGCAGTCCGTGGAATCGGACATGACTGAGCGCCTAACACTTTCGCTCCATTTTCACCTTGCCCAGAACTGATGTATGCAGCTACCTCCTTGGGATGCTCTCCCAAGTGCACAGGAGGGGAGAGGAGTTCTAACAGCCCCCCCATTTCCAGGGCCCCTGACCCAGGCTCTGTGCCCCTCCCTGGAGGAACCAGTGAAGCCTAACTGAATTTCCAAAGCAGGACGCCGAGATTCTGGACCTGGGGGCCCACACCCTGGGGATGGAGCGTGGCCCACTGGCTGATGTTTGAGCGCACACACATACGCGAATCCCCATCCCCCGCCCTGGCCTCAGCTTCCTGCCTGGGGAAATGGGGCCCACAACACCCACTTTGCAGTGAGACAGCTCACCAGTTCCCTGGCCCCGGGCCAAACCCCAGCGCAGGCCTCACTGCACAGATGAGCAAACAGCACTGGCAGAGACAACTGAGAGGCCGCTGCATCCGAAAGAAGGGCTTCCACGCTCTCCCCTCATGGGGCCCGCTCCCCCTTCCCCTCTCAGATAGCCATCAAGCCCAGACGACCCTCCAAGACCACCTAAGGTGGAGGACTTGGGGGTGACGGAAAGGGGGAACCACAGCCCCAGTCCCAGCTCCTCCCACAACACCCACCCGGAAGTCGGGTGCTGAGCACCTGCTGGGGCGGCTCGGACAGATCAGGGACACGCATCCTAGCACACGCAGGGCCCTGGGGCATCTCCAATGCAGGGGTGGGGCGGGGACGTGGGGGTGCAGGGTCGCAGCTCCAGATCTCCGGGGCTGTGGGGGAGGGAGGACCCAGTCCAGGCCCACCCTCGGGAGGCCGCCAGCTAGAGCATCCAGAGCATGCCTCTGTGTGCAGCCCAAGGTTCTAGCTGCTCAGCAGGGTCCCACCCTGGTCCTCAGGGATGGGGGTGTGTGGGGTGGCCCCGAGGCAGAACTGGCCACGAAATTTGTGGAGTCTAGGGCAGAATGACGGAGAAGGCAATGGCAAGCCACTCCAGTACTATTGCCTAGAAAATCCCATGGATGGAGGAGCCTGGTGGGCTGCTGTCCGTGGGGTCGCTAAGGGTCGGACACGACTGAGCGACTTCACTTTCACTTTTCACTTTCACACATTGGAGAAGGAAATGGCAACCCACTCCAGTGTTCTTGCCTGGAGAATCCCAGGGATGGGGGAGCCTGGTGGGCTTCCGTCTATGGGGTCACACAGAGTCGGACACGACTGAAGTGACTTAGCAGCAGCAGCAGCAGCAGGGCAGAATGAAAATGCAGGGCCCTGGTTCAAAAAGAGCTGAGTGTCAAGATGGCCAACACAGGCATGAGGCCAAGTATGGGGCTCATGTGAACATTCAGGGTCACGTGTCCACGAAGCCCCCTTGCTGTGGGGTCAGGGAGGAAAGGACCCACCCTCACGGGGCAGGGCAGAAATGGGCAAGCGCAGACCTCAGCCAGTCTGACCTCCTGGCTCTGACACTTCCCAACTGTGTGGCCTCGGGCAAACAAGCCAGCCTTCCTGTGCTTCAGTTTCCTCTTCCACACAGAAAGCAGCCCCTTCCCACGCGATTGCTGGGGAAATTAAAGGTGTTACAGACACATGAAAAGAGCCGGCACAGAGTAATTACGACGTGAGTGCCCTTAATTATTCACACAGCCTCTGTTGTTACTCACCACCACCCTGGCGCCCCCTGGGTCGTGAGCTGGAAGCAGCTCATGGAGGAAAGAGGGCCGTGGGGTGTTCTGTGGGAGTTGCACTGTGTTACGGGAGTGAGGCCCGAGTTCCAACTTGCTGTGAATAAATCCTGTGACTGTGGCAGGCCCCTTCCTGGCCCCAAGTCGCAGTTCCTTCCCTGGGGCCCTGAGGGGTTGGGCCACAGTCCTGCAAACTGGTGCTGCAGGATTCCTGCTCGCAGGCATTCCTTTCAGCAGGGATACGGAGTTACAGCTCTTCCTTCCCCTCATAGAGCCTTCTGTTCAGTCACCTAACCTTCTGTTCCATCTTTCCTTCCACGTAGTCACTTAACCGATAGCCATCCATCGAGCCAAGATCCATTCATCCCTGCAGCCACCTACCATCCGTCATCCAACACCTGCTATATCCATGCAACCATCCGTCCATCCATTCATCTAACGCCATGCAAGTGTCCGTCCATCCAACATCTACCCAATCATCTATTCATCCATCCATCCGTCATCCATGAGCCAGCCACACAACCTGTCTCGAGTGGGCAGCAGAGGGCTCTGGGAGTGGCCAGCAGTCATGGTCCATGACATACATTGACTGGGCTTCTCTCTTGAAGGCTGACAGAGAGCAAAAAAAGGGATTCCTGGACCTAGGTCAGACAGAGCTGAACGCCATCAAATCATGGTTCTGCTTTTACGTCTGGTGACCTGACCCAGGTGACTTAATGTCCCAGAGTCTCAGTTTCTTTGTCAGCAAGATGGGCATAAGAACTACGTCATTTGGGTGGTATCCAGACTAAATGATAAGAAAATGACAACATAAACCAAGCCAGAGAATGCATTCATCTCGAAGCAGGCTGGGTGACTTGCTCACATCTCATGCAGCCACTGTCAATAACAGCCCCTGCCAGGGTCAGTGTCTGCATCCCTGCCGAGCCCCTGAGTCCCCCAGAACCTCCAGGCCCCTCCCGACTTCCCCAGAAGAGTCTTGGGGGGATTTATCACTATCTGGGCTCCAGAATAGAACCGAAAAAACAGAAGGTGAAAAGCAGGGTCCTTCCAGCCCCGTCCAGTGTGAGCGCTCTTGTCCTCAGGGACACCAGGTCTATTGGCAACACCAGAGAGACTTGGGTTCAAACCCGGCTCTGACACCAGTGGTATCTCTGGAGTCATACTGCTTGAAGGTCCCACCCTCAGTCTCGTCTCGTGGAAACCAGAGGTACTTCGAGCTTGTTGAAAGCATTACGAAGGATGACTGGGAAACACCCAACACATGACTGTCCTTCCATAAACACCTGTTACCACTGCAAACAGGGCAGAGCAGGGATGCAGAGGATCTCAGAAATGCACAAAGGGTGTGACGGCACAGGTGGTGCAGGGGCCCCACAAGTGATAGCTGCCCCGTGTGCAGGGATGCACATGACACATGACACATGGGCACCGTGTGCACACAAGGTGTGACATACAGACGTGGGGGCCTGGCCTGGCGGGGAGCATGCGAACACGAAAACAGCTGCGTGGAGACGTGTGCTCAGAGCCGTCTGCACACAGGTGCTTGGGCGCCCGGCAGGGCCGAAGGGCACAGTCGGGATGCCAGCACAAGGTCTCAGCTTCACGGTTCCTGTCGCCTTTCTCCTACCTGGCCCCTACCTGCCTGTGAGGCACATGCTCTGGACAGTCTTACTTTGAGGGGAAAGGTCTCAGTTTGTGGTGGACTTGACTTTCGAGGGTGGGTGCTACCCCAGATCCCCACAAGCACTTGATGGGGGTGTGGCTGTGTGCAGGCTGCCAGCTCTGGCCTCCCCCACCTGGGCGTGCCCACATCGGCGAGTGGTGGTGGAGTGTTCTGGAAGCCCTGCAATCTATTCCGCATGCCTCGAACCTCATCTTATGACCCTCTAAGGGCTTTATTAATAGCCTATTAGTGGGTAATTCATGCATTTTGATGAGAAATCATCTAGTGGTAGTTTATGGGGGAGGAGGGTTTCAGGGCAAGTGGGGAGGCGTGGAGCGAGGATGTCGCCTCCCGTTCACTTCCCAGCACCTGTGCAGGCGACAACGACTCCGCTGGGTCCCACCACAGCGGCGTAGCAGTAGTGCTCCCCCCATCCCCCGCCCCCCCCCGGCCCTGACGGCCCCGCCACTCATTAATCTCGATGAGATTTCTGCTGAGTATTCTTCCAGGGCTTTCAAACCGCTCGCTAATTGCAATTAATCACTTACCGAAACAGATGTCAGGAACAATGGGATTGGGAAGGCTGGAGGCTTGATAAAGCTGTCAGGAGAGGGTGCGTGGGTGGCGGGGGCCCAAGGGGGCCCCAACACCCTCTGTGTCGGGGTGCCAGGGACCCACTCCTGCCCAGGTGGGCTCGGATGGGGTGGGAAGGCAGGGCTGTCCTGGGGTGGAGGGAGGTCGGTTGGCTGAGTGAGGGGGGGAGCCAGGAGAACGACGCCACCCCTACCCCTGGAGGCCAGTTTCCAGCCCTGATTCCCCAAAAGATCTGATCAGGGACCAGCAGGGGCCTGGATCCGAGAAGCAGGCTCCACAGACGGGGCCTGCCAGCACGGTTGGGGTTTTGTGTGGTTTGTGTGCCCTGCGGTAACAGAAGAATTGTATATTCGCGTTAGTTGCCAGCATTTAAAAATCAGATTTGACAGAAAAATCTGGACTTCTGGCTTCTCTTGAAAAAATACAATGATTTTGCCATACGCCACGGTGCAATAATCAGCTGCAGCTGAGCGAAGCCCCCAGCCCTGAAAAGACCCCTCTGAGCATCCCCAGGCAGCCTTCCGTGCCTGCTTCACTCAGCTGCCCCTGTCGGGTGGACGCAGAGGCTTTGCACGTGAACGCCCCCGAGGCTCAGGACTCTGAGCCCAGCTTGCAGGCTTTGCACACTGGACAGACGACTCTGGCCCAACATGCCGGGGCTTCCAGTCTTAACTGCACAGGAAACGCTCAGGGGGTGGGGGTAAGGTCCTCATGCCCAGTGCCCTGTGCCCTCCCAGAGCAGCTTCCGCCTGCCTCCCTCTGGGATCTGCTGACCTGGTCCTGCCGAGCTGGGTGACCTCGAGCAGACTGCTTGACCCCTCTGTGTGGGCTTTTCCCCTCATCCGCGATCTGGGGATCTGGACCATGCAGGAGGCATGCCCTGGGTTCCAGTCATCATTATTGATTATCACGGGTCATCTTTGCACCGTGTGTCTTATTGCTCCAGACTGCTGTCAGGGGCTGGATTTTATCCTGCCATGTCAGTCTGGGCTTCGTGTGCCGTGAGGCTGCAACGTTAAACAAGTTAACAGGTCACGCTCCTAACTCAGCACCCGGCGGGCTGTGAGTGCTCAGAGACCACTGGGAGTTGTTAGGATCCTGCCCTGCAGCTGGCACAGAGCTGGGCTCACACTAAGCCCCTAATCTATTCGTGGGGGCCTGGGGAGAGAAGAGACCGAAGAAGGAACGCAATTGGCCCAGACTCGCTCGCTCCACAGTTTACACCGTGCGCTGCCGTGTGTTGGCCCCGCTCGCAGCCCTGGGGAGAGCGCCCTGCGCGGAACAAGCCGCCGGTGGAGCTGGCAGGCCAGCAGGGAGACAGATAATAAGTAAATACACGCTTCCGTATGTGTGTCAGCTGTGATGCTAAGCTCTGAGAAGAACGGCAGACTAGGTGGATGGAGGGCCCCGAGGGAGGGATCAGGTTGGTGGGGGTGGGGGGAGGAAGGGAAGTCTCATCCAGGCTCTGCAGTGAAAAGAAGACTGGCTGCGGATCATGCATACTCGCATTAGTGAGAGGAATGGGAAGAGGCAGTGGAAAAAGCAAGTGCAAAGGCCCTGGGGCATGTCGAGACAGGGAGGAGGAGGAGGCTGTGTCTGGAGAGATTAGGAGACAGGACAAAGGGACTGTGGCTGTGGGGCCGATCACCCCAGGCCTGAAGCCAGAGCAAGACACTGGCTTTGCTCCAGTGACGGGAGCCATGGCAGGTTCTGAACAAGGAGGGACATGATGACACTTGAATAGCAGACCCCCACTCGTCACATGGAGCAAGAGGCCCCCTGCCTGCTCACTGCCCCTGGAGCCCCTGGGGTGAACACAGGGTCCCTGGTGCCCTGCACATGCAGCCCCCTGCCACTGCCCCTGGAGCCCCTTGGGTGAACTCAGGGTCCCTGGTGCCCTGCACACGCAGCCCCCTGCCCACTGCCCCGGAGCCCCTGGGGTGAACACAGGGTCCCTGGTGCCCTGCACACGCAGCCCCCTGCCCACTGCCCCTGAAGCCCCCAGCATGAACACAGAGTCCCTGGTGCTCTGCGCACACAGCCCCCTGCCCACTGCCCCTGGAGCCCCCGGGGTGAACACAGGGTCCCTGGTGCCCTGCGCACACAGCCCCCGGGGAGGGCTATTTCTGGGCAGCAGTTTGGCGCCCCCCTTCGGGAGCTCCCTGTGCTCTGGGTGCATGCACACACGCCTGGGCTGGCAGGAGAGAGTTCTTGTCTGGCTCTGCGAGGTGCCCGCTGGGGGTACCCAACGTGCATGTTGCAGGCAGGAGTGTGTCTCCAGGTGTGTGGCTCTGAGGTGTTCTGTTTGAGGGTGTGTGTTGCAGGGACACAGGGGCCCACGAGTGTCTGCTGTTCCCACAGGTGTTTTCAGAAGTTACATAGCATGAAGGGGGAGTGTGCTTGGGTCTGTGTGTATGTCCCATGTGGGTGTGGTCTTAGAGCTCTGGGTTTCTCTGTGTCCACAGAGACAGCGCATGCGAGCTGTTCCCATGCAGGGTCAGAGGTGGGGGGAGATGGGATCGACGGCCTCAGGGCTCCATTTCCCAGGGGAGCAAACTGAGGCTCCAAGGTCACTCAGTAGTAAGGGGAGCAGTTGGGATTCGAACCAAAGTCTATGGGACACACCACAGCCCATGTTCTGTCCCCTCAACCCATCTCCTCAAGTGCTTCTCACTAGAAAGTAAAGATAAGGGTCTCTGAGCCACCAGAAGGGGCTAAAGCCAGGGTTAACTCAGCACATTGCCAGTGACTGCAAATGCCTCCAGGCTAGGGATATTTCTGTTGTTTGTTTGTCCATCCATCCATCCCTCCATCCATCCTCTGAAATCCATCCACTCATCTGTCTACCTTCCCATCTGTCTGTCCATCTACTTCCAACAAGTTCTTAAGAGTGGTGATGAAAAGTGCAGATTCTGTCCGAAGTTTGAATCCTGGCCCAGCCGCTGACCAACTGAGCGACTGTGGGCAGGTGACCCTGTCTCTCCATGCCTCAGTTTCCCTAGCTGTAAGAAGGGATATATCTGTAAGATGTCGCCTATGAGACACTTGCCTGTGGAGGCTGCAGACGAAGAAGCTCAGATTCCCACCCACCTCTGACTTGCTGTGGATTCCCGGCCACGGTTAAAGTTCCTCATGCTCAGCCTCAATCTCCCCATCTGTAACTTGGGAACAAGTTGTGCGTCCCTAGCACTGAGAGACCGGGGAGATAAGGTTGCCCTACGTGGCTTAATGGCTGGGGGGCTGGCGTGAGGTGAGGAAGGTGGGGAGGGAGGCTGACCGGGCTGGCCTGGAGGGTGGGGCAGGGCGGGGCAGGGTGGCATGCACAGGTGACAGCGCCTTTCCCTGTGCCTGTGCCCAAAGCCCCGCCTCCTGGCAGGAAGATCCCATGCCCCTTTGCTGCCAAGAGATCTGCTTTGTCTCACGAGTGTCGCCCCAGTGATTCTGCTCTCCAGCTTCCATCTTCTCCCCACACTCCCTGCACCAGCCCAGCCTCCCTGACTCCTCCGAGATCGGGCTCCCAGCTCCACGGGCCCCTCATCTGCCAGCCTCTGCCGTTCAGCAGCCCCGACCTCTTCCTCAGCCCCGGGGGCGTGTAGTGCTTCACGCGGGCGTGACCTCTGTTACCCGCATGTCCTTCTTTCGCCATTTCAGTTCTCCAGCACCTGTGTCGCTAATGCCCTGGATTAAATTCTCTCTGGTGAGATAGCTCATGTGGTGTGGTTTCTACGTTCTGGCTGGCCCCCAACTGAGACCACAGAACAGGCAGCTGCTCCACAGCTGTGACGTCGTGGGAGCAGCCAGGGACATGGGGCACTGCCTGCCGATTCTCCAGCCACCCAGAGCTCCGAGGGAGGGCCGACCGGGGTCCCCAAGCTCGAGAGTGGGGTCTCCAGCTCAGCCCCGTGCCCCGTGGTCTCTGCTGTCCTCTGGGAAGAAAGCCCCACGCCAGCTGCCTGTGTGAGGCACAGGCTCTGCCTACAACCCGCGGAGGCCCTGACACGTGTTAAAATAAATATTCTGCAAATATGATGTTCCATATGTATGACTTCGTGGGGTGATGATTTTCCTACTGATCGCCGTAAGTGACAGCTGTGCAGGGAGCGCTGGAAACACGGGCTGGGCGGCCTCCCCGCGCCGCGCGGCGGGGCGGGGCGGGGGGTGCCCTGGCACAGGAGCATCTGGCGATTCGGGACACGGGAGGAGCCTGGCGCCTGTCAGCGCTCCGAGCGGGCACATTAGCTATTCCGAGGGACGCGTGGAGCAGGTGTTCCCAAGCAGCCTGTTCGTGATAATTACTTTTAGATTGTTTTAAAGTATTTAAGCGAGATCCTGGAGGCTGGGAGTTGGTGGGAGGCTGGGTGGTGGGCTGGGACCCCGCCAGGGTCCAGCCAACGGGATCTGCAGAGATGGGATGGGGCGGGACCACATGACATGGGATCCCACCGGCCACCGGGTCCCTGCGCGGCTTGCAGCAGCAAGACCAGCTGGGTCAGTTGTTAGAATATTGATGTACGTCCATCCTGCGGCCCCAGGTCCCAGCGAGTGGCTTCCAGGAGGTTTGGCCTCTTGCCAGGAAGTTGCCAATCTCCCTGGGACTCATAATGAAGGTGGGGCCGTGGGCAGAGCAGGTGAAATATCTTGAACATTGACCCTGATGTTGCCTGTCAAGCTCTACTTCCCACAAGAATGCTTGGCCCCGACACTGGGAGGGCAGGGGTCTCGAGTCTGCTGTTCCACCCCTGTGCTGAGAACACACAGAGGAGCTCAGTGAGTTCTCCGTGTACCAGCGAACGAGTGAGTGAGCAAGCAGAGGAATGGGGACTGTAGTTACTAGTGAGAGCCGCCTTTCTGGCCCCTTCGGGAGACCCCAGGATATTCTTTGTCTGAACAAATAATGCGCCCGAGCTGTGGGGCACTGGGGAGGGGCTGCATTCTCTCAGCCTAGCAGGTGAGTGGAGGTGGGAAGCCCGGCTCTGGGAGTGTCCTCATCAGCCCCCTGACATGGGGAGCAGAGCCAGAGCTGACACCCCAGCTCAGGGCTCAGGGGCCCCCCAAAGAGACCTGATGCTGCTGCTGCCGCAGGGGCCCCGTCCTGGGAGCTGGGGCCACAAGCAGGCATGGCTGGGGAGCTCTGCAGGCAGAGGGAAGGGCTGGAGCAGTCAGGGGCGGGGGAGGACAGACAGACATACACATGGTCATCATGGCTCAGGGGAGGCAGGATAGGGCCCCAGTCCTCCATGACCCCCTGCCTGCCTATATCTACTTTCCCTTTGGTCCAAGACACTCCCAACCCCCAGCCCCTCACAGAATCCACTCATGGAGCGCAGAACTCAGGGCACAGCCGCCTCCAGGATCGTGTGCGAAGGCCCGGCCACTCCAGACTGATGAATGGGAACCCCCGGCAGGTGGGACTCTGCCCAGGAGTGGTTTCAGAAAAGCCCCAGGAGTTTGAGGCTCAGCAGAAGGTGCCCACACTCCAGGAGCAGCGGCTCAGGTCTGGCCGGGCATCCCCCAGGGGGGCCTGACCCCAGCACTGGGCCCGAGGGATCAGGGACTGCGGGAGGACGGAGCCTGGCTATGCATGAGGGACGATGTCCACGTTGGGTTGGAGATGGCTCTCAAGACAGGCTGGGACCTTTGTCCCTTTCTGCAGAGGAGAGTCCCTCCTGGTCACTTCCAGCTCCTATGGACATGGACCCTCAGGCACAGGTCAGATGATTAGGATTCTGGTTCCTGGTAACCGACTCCGCCCTGCTGTCCTCGGCGTGTTTGCCCAGGCAGTGCCTGGGGCCAGCCGCACCTGAATGCCCGCCTCGGGCAGGGATCACAGGGCCAGGGGCTGGGAGCAGTGGTGTTTACAGCTGCTATTTAAAATCCTGGCAAGTTCAATATTAGCTCGGGGGTTTGTGCAATCTGTTGCCAAGATAAAGCCGCCAAGCGGGTGAGCAGGGTGCCCTGTCCTGCCCCGATGGAGCCCAGAGCAGCCAGACCTGGTTAACGAGCAGCCTGCGGGCTCCAGCAGCCCCTCCTCCAAAGCCCGTTTGCCAGAGTTCACCAAGCGCGACACCAGGGCCACAGTGCTCCAACCTCAGGGGGACCCAGGGGCTCCCTCCCGCCCTGCTCAGCAGAGGAGCTGGAAGCCTGAGTGGCGGCCGCCAAGGCTCTGCATGACCAGCCCCGCTCCCCTCGACCCCAGCTCCAGCCTCAAAAGCGCCCAAGCGTGCACCACCTTAGGGCGTTTGCAGCTGCCCGGGACACTTCCTCCTCACCCTCTTCAGACTGGAAGGTCACCTCCCGCAACCAGAGCTCTGCCTGTCCCTTCCCTCCCCTCCCCCTGCTTGACTGTGTTCACAGAGCTTATCACACCCGGCCTAGGGTCCCGTATTCACTAGAGCACATGTTTATTTTCTATCCACTCCACTTCACAGCACAGGGGTAAAGAAGCAGCCTGCCAATGCAGGAGACGCGGGTTTGATTCCTGGGTTGGGAAGATTCCCTGGAGGAGGAAATGGCAACCCCCTCCAGTATTCTTGCCTGGAGAATCCCGTGGACAGAGGAGCCCTGCGGCCAGGCTACAGTCCCTGGGGTCACAAAGGGCCAGACATGACTGAGTGAGTGAGCACACATGCCCTTCCTGAGGGCAGGCACCTTGTGTGCCCCGTTTCTGGCCAGGACAGGGCCGGGCACTGCGTGCGCCACAGCCGGGACCCCAGCCAAGTGCTCCCCTGCTCCACCCTGTGCCCAGGCCCCCCCCACCGCCCAGGGAGGAAGCTGACATCCCTCATTTAGCGACTCTGTGGGGGCACCCCCGGCTCCTTCCTGAGAAGCCTCTTACTGTCAGTCTTGCCTGGAGCCCGCGTGCCTGTGGGAGGACCTTGCCAGCCACCCTGGCAGAATTCATCTTTTATTCATGCTGATAATGTAAACGGGACTGTGTCTGGAGCAGAGTCACTTAACCCATTAGAGAAGCCGCTGCTGCATCACAGGCCTGGAGGCGGGGGTTGGGGGGCATATGGTAGGGTGACCTGGGCCTCAGATGCGCCCCGGGGGACAGCTAGGCTTAGGGGTCCACAGATGGGTCTGCCTGGGTTCCAGCTTCCTCGGTAGGTCATCCTCGTAGAAATGAACGGTCAGTTCTGTGCATTTACCAAGGCTGCCCCGGGAAGGCTGTCCCTGGAGGGGTTGGGGAAGGAGGTCCCAGGATGATGATAAATGCTTGCCTGGTGGGGTGGCGCGCGGACTGGGCCAATAACACGCGGAAAGAAACAGAGCAGGGCCTGGCCCAGAGGAAGTGTCAATGAGTGTCAACTAGTATCTGTTCCTCTAGGTAGAAAGCCCTGGAATCAGGGCCTCTGGGAGGCCATTCCTAAAGGAAATATTAAGGATGGAAATACAGCTACTGCCATGGCTCCACCTTTAGTGAAGCGGGTGGGATAAGAACACACACACACAGACACACACACAGAGAAACACACAGACACAAAAACACAGACACACACACACGCAGACACACACAGACAAACACACACAGACACACAGACATACAGACACACACACAAAGACACACACAGACACACACACACAGACACACACACACACACACAGACACACACAGAGACACGCACACACGCAGACATGCACACGCAGACACACACACGCAGACACACGCGCAGATACACACAGAGACACACAAAGAGACACAAACAGAGACACACACAGACAAACACACACACAGACATGCAGACACACACACACAGACACACAGACACACACACAGACAGACACACACACACATGAAGACATACAGACACACACACGCAGACATATACACGCAGACACACACACAGAGACACACACACAGACACAGACACACACACAGACACACACACAGACACACACATAGAGACACACAGACACAGAGACACACACAGACACAGAGACACACACACAGACACACACACAGACACACATACAGACAGACACACACACACATGCAGACACATAGACACACACACACAGAGACACACACGCAGACACACACATAGAGATACACAGACACAGAAACACACACACAGACACACACAGACACAGAGACACACACACACACACAGACACACAGACAGACAGACAGACACACACACACACACACGCAGACACACACGCAGACACACACATGCAGACACACACGCAGACACACACCCTAGATGAAGACGGTTCACAAGGACAGGCCTGCAGAAACAGCGGCAGTTAGGAAACCTGCCTTCTCTCTGCCTGTCAGAAAGTAGTTGGCCAACCGTTTGTCAAATGAATAAGTGACAAGCTGGCCGGGGCCCGGCTGCTGGAGACCCGGCTTGACACCCTGCTATCTTCGAGAGCTGGGCCCAAGAGCCCCCGCGGGCTCAGGGTCATCGGCTGTGCAGTGGGGAGACTCACACGTGCCCTGCATCACGGGGAGGGCTACATGAGATGCCGTTCGGGGTGCCCCGCTGGGCCGGCCGGCCGTCCTCAGCCCCTCTCTGCCTCAGCCCGCTCAGTGGGGTGTGCAGTCAGTGCCCTGTTCACTGTGCTGTTCTGTGGGAGGGGTGAGACGGACAGAGGCATGGGGATCCAGGGTCGGGGCTGGAAAGAGGTTACCTGGCAGGATGTCCTGGGCCCCATCCTCCCATGCTCTGGGCCCAGGGCCAGAGAGACCCCCGGACACCTCCATCCTGAGTCCAGGCTGCCGGGGGACCTGGTTCGGGAGAGACCAGGGCCTCTGCCTTCACCCCTGCGGCCTGGCTTCCTGTCTACGGGGCTCACTGCCTGCTGGGTGCTGCTCTGAACGCTGCAGATGCCACTCCAGTCCTCCCAGAGACCCCTGGGTAGGTCCTGTTCTTGTTCCTATTTCACAGGGGAGGAGACTGAGGCCCCAGGGGTCAGGTGACACAGCCTGAGCAGGACGAGCGGCATCCAGGTGGTGCCCCTTAGGGAAGCCCCTGGCATTGCAGCTGGCGCACCCCCCCACCCCCTTCCCGGGGCTGGGGAAGCCCTTAACCCCCCTCTCATGTCGTCAGGAAGCCACCTGCCTCTCAGCCCGCTCATCCCAGGGCCAGCACGGACTGATCACAGGCAGACAGACCCCTGAGCCTCCCGGAACCGGCAGGTGTACCCAGTCTGTACCAGGGGCCCACCTGCTTCTGTCACTGTCACTAGGGATCCACTCAGCCAGCAACGGGAGGCATGACCGGGTGGGACCCAGAGGGCAAGGGGGCCCAGGTGGGACCAGAGAGCAAGGGTGCAGAGCCTCAGCCCCCAGAACTGCCTGGGTCTCTGGCCTCCCCTTGCTTTCCTTTGGGAGGATACGAGGTGAAAATCAAAACCTGTGTGGTCCCTTAGGAGTGTCCTGCAGCTGTTGGAACAAAGAACCCTAACTGGGGTGACTTACAAAACCAAGAATTCACTCCCTCATGGTTCTGAGTTCACCTCTCCGGAGGCCCTGGGCAGGGGGTGGAGGAGGGGCAATCCTTCCTGCCTCTTCCAGCTTCCTGTGGCTGCCTGATACCCTGGTGCCTTCCCAAAACCTTCTTATAGGTACCCTGGTCTTGGATTGAAGGTCCACCCTAGTCCTGTATCACCGCATCTTAACTGCTGGCAAAGACCCTCTTCCTGGTGAAGGTCACATGCTGAGGTTCCAGGAGGACAATGCGTTTGGGGGGCCACTACCCAACCCACCACAGCCCCGTGTTCAGCAGGGACTCAGGCCCCAGGCCGGTCAACACACCTTAGCACCCAAGCTGAGCTGGCCCCAGAGGCCCCCACAGCCCTGCCTGCTTTCTGCCCCTGGCTCCAGCCACGGGGAGCTCTGCCCGCACAACGCATGTCCGCACTGTTTCAGTCTCCAAGGCTTCCCCGCTGTTCCCTCTGTCTGGAAGGCCCTTTTCCAGTTTCCCTGGAGGGAACTCCTTCTGCCTTCAAAGCCCAGCTCAAGCATCACCACCCTCAGGAGGCCTTCCTTGATTTCAGGCAGGGCTCACTGCTCCCTGTGCTTATTCCAGCCACTGTGATGAGCATGCTGTTTAGTGTCTGCCGAGGTACCTGCCAGACTCCTCGAGACACCAGGAGGGCAGAGGGCTTGTCTTGTTCAGGTCAGCATCCCAGCCCCTACCACAGACCTGGGCACTTCACAGACTCATGACACCTGGTGGCAGAATAAGTGATCAGACAGTCCCAACTGGGTCTCAGAGGGGCCTTCTGGGGGCTAAGACGCAGGACCAGCACCCACGTCTCTGGCCCTCCCAGAGCAGCGGCTCTCTGCCCCTGGCTATGTGTCGCGATCACCTGTGCCTCTGTGCTCAGTCGCTCAGTCGTGTCCGACTCTGTGGGACCCCTGTGGACTGCAGCCCGCCAGGCTCCTCTGTCCATGGGATTCTCCAGGCAAGAATACTGGAGTGGGCTGCCGTGCCCTCCTCCAGGGGATCTTCCGGACCCAGAGACGGAACCCACACCTCTCTTCCATCTCCTGCACTGGCAAGTGGGTCCTTTACCACTAGCGACCCCTGGGAAGCCCTGCATGAGCCGCCCCTGCTGCTTGCATCAGGATCTCTGGGGGTGCGGCCGGGCATTGGAGGTATTTCAGAGTCCCCGATGATGTGAACAAGTATGCGGGGCTGGAAAGCACTGCACCAAGGCAAGGGGAAGGTTGGTGTACTCTTAAACTCTGCCCCCCAACTCTAGATGGGGGTCCCTGGTGGTCACAGCACCCACCCTTAGGGCAGCGCCCTGCACCCTCGCTGCGGTCCCTGCAGTGACCAAGCCAGCACCCCCAGCTGTCAGCAAGCTCCAGACCCAGGGCTCCCCACCACCGCTCCCTCCCAAGGTGCCTCCGCCAGACTCCCGGCTTCATATACCATCTGCACACCAAGGGTGCTGTGTGCGTAGCTGCAGACTCAAATACCCAACTGCCAACTGGATCTCCACTTGGTGTCTAACAGCATTTCTCAACGTGGCCAGAACGGAGCTCCGGCTCCTCTCCCCAGACCCGTTCCTCCTGGCAACGCCAGCCTCCCAGTCCCTCAAGTCACAGACTTGGAGATGTTCTTGAGTCCTCTGTCTCTCCCTCCTCTGAGCCACCAGCAAATCTCGACAGCTCTGCATTCCAAGTGTACGCGGGAGCCGAGCACCCCCTCCAAAGCACCACCCTGGGCCGAGGAGCCGTCACGTCTTTGCCTCGACTGTGGCGACAACCACCAGGTGCCCCCGCTTCTGTCTTGGTTCCCTTTGTTCCCCCAGAGAGGCCCGGAGGGTCCTGGGGTGGAGCCTGGAAGGGATGACACAGGGGGCCGTGTGTCCTTTCAGCACTGGACCACCCTTGACGATACCTGTCACCACACCCCACAGATGGCAGTGGCTTCTCTGTGCTGGGAAGCTGGAGCAATCAAGAGAGGGCTTCCTGGAGGAGGTGGGGTTTGTGCTAAGTGCTGATTTGGATGGGCAGCCAGGAGGGAGATAGGCAGTCCATTGTGTCCAAAGACTGAGAGATGAGAAGAGCAGCGTGCTGGGAAAGGCAGCCGGGAGCTGGATCGTCACCTCTGAGGGAGCTGGTGGTCAAGGGTGCCCCTGGGCTGGCCCTGGGGCCACAGGTCCTATAGCTGTCAGCCTTTTAGCCCCATTTCTGTGACTCTGCACCAAACCTGCTTCCCGGCAGCCGCAGCATAACCCCCACACCCCTCCCTGCCTTCCTCAAGCCCAGTGATTCTGTCTGCGGGTCCCAGACCTGCAGCATCAGGGTCACCAGGGAACTTGCCGGAAATGCAGAGTCTTGGCCCCACCCAGCCTCACTGAGTCAGAAGTGCTGAGCCAGCCCAGCATGCAGATGCTACACACCCTCCAGGGGTGTTGACACTGCTGGAGTCAGAGCACCGTGATCCAGCCATGCTGGACGCTGACGAACATCGTCCCTTCCCAGTGGACTCGGGATCCAGCCTTCTGTCCAAGGAATGCCTCCTGACTGTAGGACAGCTGGAGTGGCCGGGGCCACTGTGGGTGGCGGGCAGAGGAAGCGGGCTGCAGACCCCAACACAGAGACACACCAAACCAGCAGCAACGGGGGATGCCTGCGGCTGTCCACACACACCCGTGCCAGCCCTTCTAGAACCACATGGGAGGGTAAGTAGAGCAAGTCAGAAATCCAGCGCTCTGACTCTGTCCTCCCGCTGGTGAGAACACAGAGGCCAGGAAAGTCGAAATAAACCACCGGGGTGGCCAGCGGCTGAGCTGGAGTGTGACCTCAGGGCTCCTGATGTGGGGCACCTGACAGCTTCCACCAGGGGCCGTTTCACCACCGGGGGACGGCTGGCAAGGCCTGGAGACGTTCTGGGGTTGTCACACCTGGGGGAGCAGGTGCTGAGGGCAGTTCGTTGTTCACGGCTTGGGAATGTGGTTCAAGGTCCTACCGTGCCCAGGACAGCCCCACCACAGAGAATGGGCCAGCCCCGAACGTCAGTGGCGGCGATGCTGAGGTGCGCTGAGTGGCCTCCATATCAATGCAAGACGAGGAAATTAGTGATCTCCTAGGAGTCTATGTACCAGGCCCTCAAATTCCTGCCAAACTCTGCATGGTGGTGGGAAAACGTCCAGCAAGGGTTTGCTGGGTGTCCTGCAGGTCGGCCGAGGACCCTTTATCACCACTGTCCCCTGGGACGACCCCACCCCACATCCTGCCAGAGAGTGAGTAGGCATGGCCAGCCAGGCAGCTGACTGAGCCCTCTTTCCTGCAGGGAGCTGGACTGTACGGGTATCCCCAGACCTCACCCTGCTTAGAGGCAGGTCCGACTGAGCCCGCTGCCCACACCCCATCACGCCACTTGTTCCCACTTGGGGCTCTGAACAGAGCGGAATCACACATTCAACCTTGAGAAATTAGGTGGCCCCTCCCAGCTCCGGGCTCGCAGCACCGCCCCCCACCAACTCCTCTTGCTGGCGAGCACTGGTTCCAAGAGCGGTTCATATTTAATAACGCAATTTATATTCCACTCTCAACATAAACTATTGTAAAGGCGCTCTAATGTAAAAATACATCTGGCTTGTCAATAGTTTATCTTCTGGATCGGCATCTAAATCCCTGGGCCTTTTTGACTTATGGCTGCACCACTGTCTAATGAATAAAAAGGTGCAAATTATAGGCCCGGCTTTAATGCTCATCATAAAATTAGACGATAGTTGCAAAAGCTGCATTCTCCTGCCCACAGTGCCGCGATGGTGAGCCATAAATAAAGTGTATTTAATGTATCCCAGGGCTGTGCAAACCCGGGAAACAGTGTGTTATCGCTCGGCCTTCGATGGGTCCGCCAGAAGTTCAATGAAGTGATAACGGATCCATCATGTGAATTTATGTTAACTGTCTCCGTGCAAAGCCATGGCCTCAACACTGTAAATAGCCTACAATCCTTCTAGCAGGCCCGCCTGCCAATAAAACTGTCAGTGCTGGGCTGGCAGCAAGCACCTTCAGGACAGGGGGACAAGCTGTTAAGTTCTGGAGGCTGGTGGGGGCCTCGCCCCACCCCCCACCCCCTGCGCTCTTCTGCGGGCTTGTCAACCGCAAAGGGAATCAACCTTCTTTCAATCAGCAGATCCCACTCACAGGGGTCAACAGAGGCCGGCTGTGGCAGACGGGTCTGCTGGGGACGTGGCTGGCGGGGAGGTGGCTGTCTGCCTGCGAGGGGGCTGGGGGTGGGAAGGGGACCCAGCCACTTCCTGCCCCGGGTTACAGGCTCTTCAGCTCTAGGATGTGGGTCTGTAGCATCAGGACACCTCTGGCACCTGCAGCCTGCTAGTCTCACGATGGGTTCATTATGTAGCCATCCGTCCACCTATCCCCCGTCGTTACTGCTGCACTCAGCACTTTCTATGTTCCAGGTCCTGTGAGGACATGGAGACGACACAGGAAGACCACCAGCTGAGGTCAGGACCCCCAGGTATAAAATCCGCCCCTGCATCGTCGTCTCTCTGTGGCTCTAATCTATGACCATCAACTCTCACGCCCTTCTTGTTCAGACTGCGAGCTGAGACCCAAGAAGGAGTCCTGAACGCATTCTATGGAAGGGGTGAGAATCTTTCTTCTGTGGCACTCAACGGGACAGGGAACACCAGAGTCGCCCAAACACCGTTTCGAGGGTGCGCACGTGCACGTAGGGTCTGGGTAATGAGGTAAAATGGAAAATTCATCCTGGGAGCTGCAGACACACGGAAGTTTGAGAAATGTGCGTCTTCACCACTCACTGGCAAGTGACGCAGTTCCTGAAATGCTTCTTGGCATGTGGAAGGGCCTGCTTGTCCTACGTGAGTCCCATAAATGCCCCGTACCCTGCCCTGTGTCTAACTGATCCGCTCCTCCATAACACAGTGGTCTCGAATGTGAGGGCCCGTCAGGGAGATGCAAATGCCCGCAGCCTCCACGGAGCTCTGCGAGTAACTCCTAGGGTTCTCTGAATCCTTTCGGAATTGTGATTCTGGAATCAATTTAGTAAGGTACACAGCCTGCTAGGACTGTGGTGCATGGATGTAACACATAAGTATACATGTTCTGAGAAACGTGGGCTAAAAACGATTGGATTGACACGGGCTCATGAAGTTTGCAGACCCCTGGGACCCGAGGTGGACCACGTCACCCTGGTATCCCTGATGCTAACAATTAAAGATGGTGCTCTCAGCTCAACGGAGAGGAAGGCCTCCGTCCTTGGGAACAATAGCTGGGAAAGAGGTGGCATCAATCCTGGTGTCCTCAGCAACGTCTCAGGGTGCCCCGGCCTTTCTCCTGGGGACTCACCTGCCCGCTTCCGCAGCCCTCGATGGGTGCCTTGATTCCCACACCCCAGCAATGTGCTCTCTTTGGGGACACAGGAGGCAGTCTGTCTCCCTGCTTCAGCTTCACCTTTAGGGGGTTCAGAAAACAGGGGCTCTCATCTGGGTGGAGCAGCTTCCCTGCGGTACTTGCCACCATGCAGGTTCCCAGGCCTGGCTGTGCACTCCCGGGTCAGCACTCCTGGGGGGCCAGGGACCCAGTGGCTCCATGGATCCCAGTGATGGGTGACAGCCGCCAACTGTCAGGCTGGGTTGGCAGGGCAGGTTAGAAACACACAGGCTTTGAAATGAGAATAAGCACTCTGACCCCATGGGTCAGCCATGAGGCGAGCAGAACAGCTGGGGCTTGGAGTGGTGTTCCCTGTGGGCTCCTGGTGGCAGCATGGAACCTTTGGGAAGCCAGGCCCTCCACGAGCAGAATCTGACATCGTACATATGGATCAAAGCTTTATGGGCTGTCACCGAATAAGCAGCAGGGTGGCATCGGGAGTGTGTGTGGCCTGGGGAGTGGCACAGGGCTGGGCAGGGCTGGCCCCAAAAGATGCGCCTGCCCTCATGTTACCATATAACGCACGCAGAGAGAACCAGAAGGAGGCGTCTCCGCTGGTGGGATAAGGGTGAGGCCCTGAGTGCGGGGGAGCCTGGGTTACCCAGGTGGGCCCTGAGAGCGACCACAGGCATTCTCCCAGGCAGGGGCAGACGGAGCTTTGCCACTCACAGAGCGGAGGGCCACGCGGAGACGGAGCAGAGCGTGCTGTGGAGAGTCTGGCCCTCAAGATGGGCGCGATGCGGCCACAACCCAAGGCCGCCGGCCGCCTCGGAGGCCAGCAGAGACCAGAACAGATTCTCCTCAGGCCTCCAGAGGGGACGTGGTGCTGCCTGCACCTTGATTTCAGCCCCCAATACCGATTCTGGACTTTCAGGATGACGACGGGAGAATAAATGCCTTGTTTTAACCGCAGAGTTTGTGATCATTTGTTTCAGTGGCCCTGGGGCACTCATAGAAGGCCCCGTGTTCCAGAGGGCTAGTGCTTAGAATTCAATGCTCTCTGCTTGCTGCCTTTAAACCCTTCATCATTCCGTCTTTTTTTTTTTTTTAAACCTCGCTGCTGCTCAGCTAGTGGGATCTTACCTCCCTGACCAAGGATGCAACCTGTGCGTCCTGCAGTGGAAGTGCGGAGTCCTAATCACACAGGAAATTCTCTCACCTTTCAATTTGTGTCTTATACATGAGGTCTGATAAGACAACAGTATGCATGGGGTCAGGGTGGGGGGGTGCCTGAAGTTTTGGCTGAGCAGTGGTCCTGCCCCAGTGCAGCAGCCAGCTGTGTGTGGGGAGCGGGAGGCTCCCGTTCTGGCATTCCCCCATGCCTGGGGGTGGAGCGCGGGGGGCACAAACCCAGGTATGGGTCAGGATGAAGCTCCCAGGGTCCACGGGTCGGGCCAGTTCCATCTTTCTCGGTCCCACTACAAGGTGAAATTCAACCTCGCCTTCCCGCGGGCTGCCCCTTAATTTAGGGCAGAGGGCCCCCGAGGGATTACCGCCTCCACTCTAGGATGCACTAGTGCACGGGGTGGGCAAGAGTGGCACTGCCCAGCACCACTGTCCTCTACCCAGCGGAACACAGCAGAAGACATGGCCTGTCACTCATGAGATTTGTTTAAAAGATGCTGGTTCCCTCCTTCCCCGGCACTTTCTCGCCTTCTTGCTTTACTCACTTTGACAAAGCCTATTGTGAGTGGCTACATGGGAGAGGGCCATATGGCAAGGAACTGAGGGAGGCGTCCAGCCAGCCTCCATCCAGGGGTTGAGGCCCTTCGTTCAATAGTCCTCAAAGACCTGAATCCTGCCAGTGGCTGTGAATGGGTCCTTCCCCAGTGAGCCCTCAGATGAGATTGCAGCCCTGGCTCATGCTGGATCACAGCCTGTGAGGGCCCCTGAAGCAGGAGATCCAGCTGGGCTGCACCCAGATTCCTGACCACCGACACTGGGAGATAACAGATGTCACTGGGAGCCACCAAGTTTGGGGGTAATTTGTTACGCAGCCATGAATAGCTAATACACCCAGCCAGGCATGCCTGGGGCACCTCCTCTGGGAAGCACTGTCTTGTGGTTTCATAGCCCATGCTCTGTTGAGCTGGCAGAGCCCTGCTTCTCACCCATGATCCTTCCTCTAACTTCAGCTCTTGTAGCTCAGCCTGGCCCTGACGCTCCACCACACCATGACGGGCCCCGTCAGCTTATTCTCAGCTGCAAGGTTGCTCTCTGTTGCCTAAATGAGGCTACACTTCTCCTAGGTCCACTCCAGTCTCCCCTTCATGGCCAGCTTCTCTGATCGACTCCATCCCATCCAAGTCTCTGCTTCCCTGGGCGCCACCCCCTCCTCAGCATCGCTAGGTTCAGTTCAGAGAACGCCATGGCCCCAAAGATAGGTCATATGCCAGGCCCAGGGTCCGCTGGCTCATTCTGCCTCCTCCGTGGGCAGCAAGGTTCCTAAGGATGGATAACTCTTAACCCACTCGATGCCAGACACCATAGGGCACTTACTGTGTGCTGCAGGCTAGACTTCCAGACAAATGGCACCGGATTTTTGCCCTCTCTGGGCCAACAGTCCTCAAATCTGGGGACTGCAGGACTTGTGAGAAAGTGGTTCCCTCAGTGGGTGCTCTTAATGTGCCCAGGCTCCAGGTTGAGAGGCCTGGAAGGTGGCACTCACCTCTGTCCCCAGGGGAGTTCTATGTGGACGTGACTGCACACAGATGTACACCCCGAATCCACAGAAATGCTCAGTTAAAGGGTGGTCATCTGGTAACCAGGATGTGCTCAGTTACATGTAGACAGCCATCCAGGTGGAGAGTGCAAAGTTAAAATATCCTGGTAGGGAGCTGGTGGCACCCAGGCTGAGAATTATGTTTTTGTTGGGAGGGCGGCTGCTGGGCAGCCCCACACACTTGCTAAAGGCTAAAGCCTAGAATAGGAGGTACGAACGCCCCCGGGGAAGCGCCCCAGGCAGGGCAGGGCAGGGCAGGACAGGCGTCCACAAGGGGACCAGGCAGTGTGGGGCATTAGACCAGGAAGTGCACGCTCAGTTGTCCCGAACTGTCTGCAGCGCCATTTCCCAACCCGACTGGACTCACAGCCTGTCGGTTTGAGGACAAAGGATCAGGCTAAATGCAGTACATCCCCAGGAAGCACACCCAGGCCTCGACACTCCGTAGCCCCTTGCGTACACTGTAGGTTATCCATAAACACTCTGTAATGATAGCCTCTTGCATACTCCCAGCGTCTCGCTCAGCAACAGCTTCCAGGTGCCCCCACCACGCCACCCCTTCTCTCATCCAACCTGGGTGGTCCCCTGCCACCACTTCGTGGCCGCAGATGGCTGCCCAGCATGAGGCTGGCCCTGGAGGGGCCACAGGGGCCCTGGAGCCTCCCCCAGGGATCCTGGGCCAGCTGGGGAGGCGCCACCTGTCCCTGGGCCAGCTCACTCACCTGGCGTGGCTCTGCGGAGGCGCCACAATGATGGCAGCCACGGGCCCCCTGGGGGCCAACCAACCAAACCTGGCCCCCTGGGGTCTGGGTGGCAGCCTCTCCACCCGCCCCGCCCCGTTCCGATGGTCCCGAGGACTCCCTAATAATAGCACTCCTAAATCCTCATGGCCAATTCGGCTCCATTTCTATAAATAATGTAGAATCTTTTTATTTACTGACAGGTTGTAAAAGTATCAGGGAGAATAATGTGAAATCAGGAGCTGCTGAATAATGCATGCCATTGGCCTCACTCCCTCTCCTCCCTGGGCGGGGTCCCCTGGCCCCCAGAGACTGCACCCCCTGCAGGGGGCCACAGGAGGGCTGCTCAGAGCTGACACTGGGGTCCTGGGTGCCACTTCCTCCATTCAGTCCTTCAAGGTTTGGACTTGATCTTCAGGCAGGATTTCTGGGGTCACTCGGGGTGCAGGGTCAAGGGTCCACACCTGTGTGCTCTGCATATTCAAACCAAACCTCAGGCTCAGCTGCTCATGCAAACATACATTTGCATGGTCAGAGCCAGGTCTCTGCTGCACCCCTTTCCCAGACACACAGACACGTACCCACAATCACACACAGACATACACATAATCATACAACATGCAAAGGTACAGACACATACACGTCACACACACACACACATGGAATACACACCTACAGACATATACAATCAGACACACGTGCAAAACCACACAATAAGACACACAAACACATAAACACAGAGACACACAGATACACGCAATCACGCACACACAGACGAAAGACAGACAACATGTAGATACACCTAACACACACACACACAAAGACAACCACATACAAAGATATAACCACCCAGACACAAGATATGCAACCACACACACCTTGTTCCCCTTATCTTTGATGATCTCAAAATCTCATCAGAGTGGGGAGGGCTGACTGAAGCTTTGGTGGATAATTTGTATTTTTTCTTGACTTTCGAAGAATGTGCATTCAATTATTCAAGATGCTGGCTTGGCTGTGAGGGTGCAGGTGTTAGAGTGGCCACAGGGAGGGCGTGACTCGGCACGCCTCGCGTCCAGCTGCAGTGTCCAGGCAGAGCCCCAGGGACTGGGTTGAGGGGGGACTGTCCCTGGCTGGAAATGACCTCTAGCCATCAGCGAGGCGGGGCAGGGATTGGGGCTGAGCCTGGAAACTGCACCCATGAGGGTGTGGGCTCGGCTGTCTGCTGACACGGGTAGCCCCTGTGCCCAGGGGCTCAGCGCACAGCAGGTGCTCAGCAAACACACAGGAGTGAAAAGCTCCGCGCTGCTGCTACCTCCACATTATGCCTAAACATACCTCCACACGTGCACACATGTCTCCCTGAGCAGGACCAAATGGCCAGAAAGGGACACTGTCCATTGGCTCAGGAACCCGGCACCGGTTGTGAGGTTTGCTTCCTCTGTGAGCTCTGACATCTGAACTGCAGGCCCCTCACTTCTAGCCCACGGTGCCATTTTACAGCTGGAGACACTGAGGCGCCAGGTCGCACAGCGATTTGCCTGAGATCTGGAATTTGTTTAGTGCCGGTGATCTGGCAGCAGTCACCCAGGTCACCCCTATCCCTGCCACGGCCACAGGGGGCAGACAGGTCCTCACGCAGCAGACACGCCAAGGGGAACAGCCGCTTCCCCGAAGACAGACAGCGATGCATCTGGGATGGGGTGCAGGCCGGCTCCCTCCAAGCTCCTGCCTCCTGACCGGGGTGGGACCGAGCTCTCGGGTCTGCCTGGGTCCCTGCGTCTGTTACAGAATGGTATTCCTAATACCCATCCCGCTTTCCCAGCAGGCACCGCAGTTCTTCACACGTCTTAACTCGTTCGATCCCCAAGCCCATCGGTGGAGACAGCACTGTTATCAGGCCCACTTCGCAGATGTGAACACCGAGGTGGAGAGCGCAATCAGCACTTGTCAGGGTCTGAGCCCCACAGACTCCGAGAGGCAGAGCGAGGCACCTCTGCAAGGCGCTTCTCCCCTGGGGGCACACAGAGTCACCGGAAGTCTTAGGGACACACGGACCGCCGGACCCGCCCACCCTGCGATTCTGAATGAGTGGGTCTGCAGGGTGGAATGTGGGCTGCAGGGTTTGGAACAGTGATGAGAAGGGGTGGCCCCGGCTTCCTGGCGCTCCTCTGCTCCTGGAAGCCACACACCTTCTGAGAG
Source organism: Moschus berezovskii (assembly GCF_049115385.1). Lineage (NCBI taxonomy): Eukaryota > Metazoa > Chordata > Mammalia > Artiodactyla > Moschidae > Moschus > Moschus berezovskii. The sequence goes on from NC_142481.1 coordinate 52,413,145, forward strand.
CTGCCGGCAGAGGGTCTCAGGGGAGATGCCCGAATTAAAATCAGACCTCAGGAGGAGACCCCCTTCCCATGTTGTTTCAGGCCTGAAGTCCCAGGACAGCAGGTCCCCAGAGAAGCAGCAGCGAAGAGAACCGAGGTGGAGGCTGCCGGGTGTCCTTGGGCAGCCAGATGGCAGCTCGGCCAGCAGGCGGGGCCACCCGCGCTGCCTGGAGCTCTGGGGAGGCCGGGCTGAGTCAGAAACCCAGGCTTCCTGCCCAGAAGGTGACTTTGGAAGCTTGAGAATTTGGCCGTGATGGCTCCAGAACCAGCCTGTTCCCAAGCCTCAGTCATCAGGCTCCAGGCTGGGCAGTGCAAGGAGACCCCAGTGCCAGGCACCTGCCTGGGGGTTGAGGGCAGCACAGGGCTCACAGCAGAGGGTGGACATAGGCGAGAGAAAGGGAGAGAGTGTGTGTGTGTGTGCGCGCGCAGAGGGCCACGGGTCTAGGGCCGGTGAGCTTCGCTGTGTGGCTCTGGGTCCAACACTTTGCTTCTCTGAGCCTGAAAGGGAGGGAAAACCTGCCCTTTGCCAAGGGCCTAAACAAAGACATTTGGATCCCAAACCCGGGCGGCGGAAACCAAGCCTCACCTCTTCCCTTGCTCCCTGCTAGACTTCATGGGGGACCATGAGTTGGGGGGGGGTGTCGGCTTCTCCTCTCTTCCATCCACTCTTTCACTCCGTATCTTCCCTGCACCCTCCCTCTCCCAGGCTTGCCAGCGGGATGGAGCCACCCCCTTCGCCCCCTCTCTTGCTCCCCCCAACCCCCACTCCATCCCTCTCGGTGTGTCCCTAGTCCTGTGGCCCCAAGCCTCATGGGGTCTCAGGCTCCCTGGAGGGGGCAGCCTGTCTCCCACACAGACAGGAAGCAGGGCCTGCTTGCAGAGCCCCGCCACCCCCAGCACTAAGGCCTTCCAGATGTGACCTCCTCTGACACACCCTGGGTCCCAGTCCCACCAGGCCTGTGACCTCCAAGGGGCCCGGTCCACTCGGGCAGCCCCCGGATGTTCATTCCCAGCTCTCGAGAGGACTCAGACACGCCCTGGACGCCTGAAGGGAGCAGCCGACCCCCCGTCCCCCCCACGTTGAGGAGTGGAGGGACCCGCTGGGCCCTGAGCCAACGGATTTCCTCCGCCGGCGCCTGGCGGTGGGCAGCCTGCCTCTGGCAGCGGCCTGGCGTCGGAAGGCGTTGGCAGACCGCGGCCAGCTCTGCCAGGCGCCCCGGGGTGGCAGCTCCTCCCACGGGGAACTGGGAGAGGGCGTTGGGTGGCGGAGGGGAGCTTTTGCATCACAGGGGCAGATAACCAGCTCTGTTCTGGAGTTCAAGCCGGGACCTGTCTGCATTAGGGCCTGTGGCCGGTTATTTCCTGTCTCTTGAGACAAGATACGCCGCCCACTCTCAAGTCCTGCCCTCCCCTCCCCACCCTACAACCCAGTGCCTGAGCTGGCCCAGAAGAAGCTGCACTCTGTCACTCTTATCTACTTCCCCACCCCCGGCCTGCAGGCGCTTGGGGGTGGCTGGGGAACAGGAGGGACGGAGGTTCACACCCCTCCTTCCTCCCACGGGATCTGAGTGGGTTTTCTGATGAGGACCATGAGCTGTTGAGTGAGCAAGGCAGACTGAGGCTGGGGGTGGCCGCCTCGGGCTGAGAGGATGTGTTCAATGGCCCTACTGGCTCCCGAGTGAACATTCTAGAGGAAGGAAGCTGGGGCAAAAAAGGAGGAAAACCCCAGAGCCTCTGGGGGGAGCTCAGTGGACAAAAAGAAGCCTGGGGACAGCCTACCAGCACCCCCCAGGCCCCAGCGTGGGGGTCCCAGGTCTGGTCTGGGGCGACCCTGAGTCCTGCAGGACTCCCCAAGCGCCTCTTCTGCAGGGCCTGGACGTTTGCGGTTTTCCCCTCCCTCCTGATCTATTCTGGGCGCGTTCTGCTCGCAGTCAGGCTGGCGAGGGGCTGAGGCTGCGGGGCAGGGGTTGTGGGGGGGCAGGGGGAGGGCGGTGGGGGGCCAGGCGGAGGCAGGCTGGATGATTTAGGAGCTGCTCTGGGCAGGCCCCGGGAGAGTGTGGGCAGGGAGGGCGGAGGTGACAGATGGAAGGCGCATTTATTAAGGGTGAGTCAAAACATGTGAAGGGTTTTCTTGGGAGCCCTGGTGGGAAGGGATGCTGGGAGCTGCGGCAGTGAGGGCTGGGCAACATGCCCGGCCAAAGCTGGAGCCACAAGAGCTCGGCACTGGCCCCTGGGAGGTGTCTCTGGCTGGTGAATGTGCCAACCCGTGTCCAGCCAGGCCGGACCTGCAGGCTCCGAGGTGCCCCTCTGCATCTTCCTGCTCCACCCTTGGGCAGACCGGGCCCCGGCACTGCCTCGGTTTGCGCACCTGTAAAATGGGAGAGTCATGCTGCCCATCTCGCTTGGGGAGAGCCTGGTGCACAGTAGAGACGCGATGATCTTAGTTCCTTCCCTTCCTTCCTCTGTAAGACACTGCAGTCCACACTGCCCTGAAGCCCTGGCTGCCACAGGCTTTAGCTTTTCCTGGGCCTGCTCCACTCCCTTCTTGGACGAGGGGTTCAGGGCAGGGTCCACACTCTTTGCCTGGCACGGGCCCTGCCCTTCGCAGGCCCTGCCCCACTTTGCCCCACACCCTCCCACCTGGCCGGGGGCCTGACATCAGCCTCCCTTTTTCAAGATGCCCAAACCCCCGCCCTTCCTACAAGCTCACGCTACCCAACTGAGAATGGCCAGCTGCTTCCTTCCACTGGTCTAATTCCCACATACATTCTCCCAGGACTTTAGCGCCACCTCCTCCAGGGAGTCTTCCAGGGATGCTTCCAGTCGGGCCCCATGTTGAGTTTCTAGAACACTTGACCCGGCCCATGCTGAGACTGGAAACCGTGTGCCCAGGGAGCTGGGGCTGGCATGGAGAGTGTTCATAGCGCCAGGGAAGACATGCTTCCACTGGGACGGGGAAGATTCACTTTGCTGCAGGAAAAGATGGTCTGGGGGAAGGAGGAGGGGACTCCTTCCCAAGAAGACGAATGAACTAATGCCAACTCCCCCAGAGAACTTCGGAGGGGAAGCCCATTCCTGGCTCCCCCTGGCAGGGCCTGGAAGCTGGGGGTGAACCGCAAAGGGGAGGGGGGCAGAGACCTTCCAGGACAAGACCAGCCACAACATAAGAATGGATGCAGGGGACTCAATCACCCAGGGACCACCGAACCACTGGCTTGAAGGTGAAGCTCAAAGCCAGCCCATCCTCTCCACATTAACATGAGGAAAGCAAGTCCCCAGCCTCCACGATTATTTGAGAATTCTCCCTCTCCACCCATCATTAGAGCAGTGTCCAACGGGGCCGCGGAGCACAGACAGGTATTAAATTTTAATGAGCGCTAATGGCTCTGCCCTACTTTGTGAGTGCAGGCCTATGTTGATGAACATTTAATTTCTCGGGCCTTGACCTCTTTCCTCTCCTCTCCCGCCGCCCCCTCACCAGCTTCTACCCTCACAGATGTTTGCAGGCAGCAGGTAGGGCGGGAACCTTCCTGGGACACCTGAGAGCACACTCAATAATCACAACCCTACAGCCAGCAGCAACAGTGCAGCCCTCTGACACAGACTTTCATTCATTCCTTCACTCCCGGGTAGGTAAGGAGAGGCATCGGGGGTTGGGAGACTGCACCTTGGGGAAGGGGCCCATTACACTGACGTCTGCAGACCAGTACCTACTGCCCCCCAAGACCGGAGTTCCCCAAGCCCAGCTCTGTCCCGGGGGACCTGGGTATGGACTACAGGGCTGGAGTGGTGGCCAGGCCCCTGCTGCCCCCTGGCGGCGATGAGGCCCACCTGCCCGGGCTGGCAGAGTGGGGTGGGGGTGAGAGGTTGACCACAAACCCTTGGGTTCAGGCTGGGCCACCAGGCTGGGGGACGGCCTGGTTCTGAACCAGGACTCCTAGAAAGCTCAGTGCGCTGGAGCCGGCTGCTATCCTGTGGGTATGGGTGCCATGGCCCCACACTCATTGGCATCCCTTCCATCCCTCATAGCCCGCCAGGCTCCTCTGTCCATGTGCTTTCCCAGGCCACACTAGAGTGTGTTGCCATTTCCTTCTCCAGGGGATCTTCCTGATCCAGGGATCGAACCCACTTCTCCTGCATTAGCAGGTGGATTCTTTACCACTGAGCCTCCTGGGAAATCCGTGACATGGGATCAGTCAGTTCAGTCACTCAATCGTGTCCAACTCTTTGCAACCCCATGGACTACAGCACGCCAGGCTTCCCTGTCCATCACCAACTTCCAGAGTTTGCTCAAACACATGTCTGTCAGGCTAGCGATGCCATCCAACCATCTCATCCTCTGTCATCCCCTTCTGTCTTCAATCTTTCCCAGCATGAGGGTCTTTTCCGAAGAGTCAGTTCTTCACATCAGGTGGCCAAAATATTGGCGCTTCAGCTTCAGCATCAGTCCTTCCAATGAATATCCAGGACTGATTTCCTTCAGGATGGACTGGTTGGATCTCCTTGCAGTCCGAGGGACTCTGGGATATACTCATACAAAAATGTAATTCTTTATCTCAAGTTGAAATTTAGCCCAGCGTCCTGTTTTGTCTTTCTTTCTGAATCCGGCAGCCCTACCTTAGGGCCTGCTGTAGGCATTCGATGTGCTAACGGCCTCAGACAGTCACCGACATTCATGGTGGCTGTTCTGTTGTTTCAACTATTCGTATTGTCTTCCTTTGGGTTCCCTGAAGCAGAGCCTGAGACAAGGATTGATTCACGGGCAAGGGGTTTATTTGTGAGGGGCTTTGGGAAGTGGGGGCGGGACCACATTGAGTGGGCCTCTGGGGACTCTGGGAGAGAAGGGTCCCCGGGAAGCACAGGTGGATGGGGGGCTTTATCAGCAACACTTCTGTTCTTTGCTGGGATGTCAACCCCCTGCTTGGAGCGGCAGCTAAGACTTTAAATCATTACAGGGGCTCCGTCTCTGCTGGGGAGCTCCAGGACAGGTGGGGGATGTGCGCGCAGGGCCCCAACAGCACCCACTATGGGCATCCCAGGCAAGAGTACTGGGGTGAACATGTCCCCCCAGAGTCACGTCCACCTGGAGACTGTGAGTCCTTATGGAAAGAGGATCTCTGCAGGTGTGACCACGTTACAAGGAGCCTCATGTGGGCCCTCATCCGGTGCCTGGTGTCCTCATGGGAGGAGGAGCACGTAGACACGGACAGGGAGACAGCACGTGAAAGGAGAGGCAGGGACAGAGTGATGTCGCCGCGAGCCATGGAGCGCCAGGGGTGGCCGGGACCCCCTGAAGCTGGAAGAGACACAGAGGGACCGCCCCGGGGGACCACAGCCCGGCCCACACCTCGATCTTGGAGGGCTGGCCTCCAGGACTGCAGGAGGATCTGTTTCTGTTGTTTTAAGTTGCCCACTTTGTGATCCTTTATGATGACTGCCCCGGGGACGTGAATACAGTGAGAAGTCGCTTTATCTCTGAGCCTCGGTCTCTTCCACTGACAAAAGGGATGGAACAGCCTGTCTCCTCGGGTGGCCGTGTGTGCACGACACAGTCATAAACCCAAGGCACTCAGCATGCTGCCCAGACCACTAAATCCTGGGCAGCGCCGGCAGTGGGTTTGTCCGCTCTGCCCCGGCCCCTTCTGGAGTGCGCTGGGCTGACAGTCGCAGGGGCCTGGAGGGCTGACAGCATCAAACCGTTTATGCAGCCCGAGCCGGGGAGGCTGGCGCCTCCTTGTTCTGTCAACTCCGGGGGCGCCCGCGGTGGGGCCTGGCTATCAATCCCCACCCAGGCCTTATCATTCTGCCGGCATCTCAGGACTCGAGAGTGCAGACACAGGGTGTAATGTCATAACACCCGCCGTCCAATCACCTCTGCTTCCAGAGACAGCTCAGGCTGTCAGAGGAGCCGGGAGGTAAATATTTCAGCAGGCAGAGGCCAGCCACCCCACCCCCGCCCTGGGGTGGGTGGGAGGGGACAGGCACCGCCAGGAACACGGGCATCAAATCTCAACCCGTTTCAAATATTCGCACAGTAAATCCAAGGCGAGTAAGCAGGAGAGGCTAAAGCAAGGATGAAATACGAGCAGATATAAAGCCAGACACCTTTATTGTTCTGAAACGTCTTCCAACAAGTTATGGGACCACAGCTTGACCCTAAGCTATCATACTGTTATACGGTGGGACACAGAGCGGACTCTTGGAATTAGGGCTCAAAGGGGGCCCCTGGGCCCGCCTGTCCACCTGGCCCCAGGTTCCCCCTGCTTGGTGGGAATCTGACCCTGACGATGCTGTAAAGAGCCGCCTGTCCTGCTGGGCGCCTCCTCTCGGGCCCTGGAGTGCATCCTCCCGCCTCAGCAGGGTTGTACCTGAGACCTCACAAAGCTGCAAGCACTAAGGATTTACTGAGCATCTACTATGCTCCAGCGGCAGTCCCAGGCCCTGGGGACACGCAAGGACAGGGGCTCCCCAGCCTGATCTGAGGACGCGCCTGAGCTCATCTCAAGTGCAGCTGGCGATTTATTCTCTGTCCCTCCTCGGGGCCTCTGCCCCGCCCCCACGGCTTCTTGGATAAAAGGGGCGAGGGGTTTGGCTCTCTAGGTGGGGTCTCTGTGAGCCTCAGCACTCTGGCCACACAGAGGGCTAAGCTCGGGGCTGCCCACCACGTGGCTGTTCAAGAGTGATGCTGCGCCCTGGGACTCAGTTGGAGCCTCTCAAGGCGGGGGCCGCAGCCACGCCTCCCCCGTGGGGTGGCGAGGGCCCAGGGGCTCACACAGTAGTGGTTTCAGCAGGAAGGGCTCCGTGCTTTGTCAGGATTCTTCTTAGGGACACAGAAGGGAAGACCCTGGAGGCTCAGCCAGCAGAGCAGGGCGCCCCCTCCCCAGTTCAGGGCCCACAGGCAGTGATAAAGGGTGGGTGGGGCACAGGAGGGGAGCAGAGACAGCACCCCTCAAGGAGCTCTGAGCGGCCATGCAAATCTGTTGCAGGGTCTTCCTCCTCTCTGCAGCCCCAATCACCCACGCTGGGATGAGTTCAGCCGCTTCTCAGAGAGGCTCCATTCAGTCGAACAGCTCCAGGAGGGCTCCTCTCTCCCCAGCGCGGGGGCTCAGACCTGGCCAGCAGACCTCAGGACCGAGGTCCCCGTCTTGATCAGATGGCCAACCCCTAGGTCCCGAGAGGATGCTCGACATCAGGGAGACTTTCTCCACCGTTTAGAATCCATTACACATCTGTGCCCTTGCCTGGAGATGCTTCCTCTCACCCACCTTCCCACCCACCTTGTCACAGCCCAGCCACCAAAACGGAGCCGTTAATGGAGCCACCAGCCACTCCCTGCTGTTCCCCGTCAGCGGGCAGACCTGGGTCAGAGGAAGGCAAAAAGCCTGCCTTCCTCTCTTCTTTCCTTCCTTTCTCCCACCTGCGGCCTTTCCATCCACCCGAACACCCTCCCTGCCTGCCTCCTCCTATCTGCTCATCCACCCATCTGTCCTTCCATCCATGCGTTTGTGCAACTAGTTATTTCAGCTGAGCCCTTAGTATGCGCCAAGCACTCTCCCCCCATTCTGGGGACACATGAAGGAGCAAAAGAGATGCACGAGCTCTCGCGATAGCCAAGGGAGACACCAAAAACCATGGAAATCAATGAGTAAGGCAGTTTGGGGTGATTAGTGCCAAGGATGAGGAAGAAAGACAATCAAGGTATGTGAGAATGCAGGGTTCCGTAGGAAGGTGATCAGGTCGGATGATCCAGAAGGGCCTCATGGAGGAGGTGACACTGAAGAAGACGCCTGAAGGGCAAGGAAGGCCAGTCCCACAGAGCATGGGGCCTGGATGCTCCAGGCTGCGGGGAAAGCAAAGGCAAAGCCTCCCTCTCAAGACCAGGAAAGAAGGGGCCGCAGGAAGTCAGGGGCGGTGATGGGGCTCGCCTGCACTGGGTTCCCAGGAGCTGGGAAGGGGTGATTCTAAACCTGCAGGAGTGGGACTCAGCGGGGCCTGGAGGTGGGGCCCTTGGGTGCTACGGGAGCCAACACCCTCATCCCTGCAGGCCCGGGCAGCTTGCATGTTGAACCTGCCGAGTCCTGGACCGGAAAGGGCACCCTCAGAGACCACAGCCGCCAGACAGGAGCGGGGACAGCCCCGGCAGGTCTCCTGCAGTCCTCAAGGGGCTCAGAGCACCCCCTCTCAAACTGTCTGGAGCTCAGACAGTGAGGGGACTGGGCGAGGACCCTGCTCGTGATGGCCTGGGGGTCGCCAAGCCTTGGTGCCTCGGTTTCCCTTCCTGGTGTGATGAGAGTCTGGCTCACGTGCACCAGAGTCTCACCATCGGGGCCTGCTCACCACGGTCCCTCCTTTCTGCCTCCTCGTAGTGCTACGGAACATCCCAGGAGGGCGGCCCAGGGTGCCCGCTGCTGTTCTTAGTCTCTACAGGCCACACTGCTCAACTGGACAAGGGCGTGTGGAGGGTTCCACCTGCAGTCACCCTGTCTGAACAGAGCAGGGGATGGGGGTGGTCTCCAAGGAGGCATCCTATCAACCTGGACCTGTCCCAGAGGCCTTGAGTGAAGGGACCGCTGTCGCATGGCCACAGGGAGCCCTGGATAGGCCTGCAAAGTGATCCCCTTCCGGGTGTCCTCGGGGCCGGGGGCATCTGCCCCTTCAGTTGGGAAGACTTGCCCTCCCCTCGTCCTCCCCACTCCCAGGGGGCACGTGCCAACCCCGGAACCAATGCTCCGCCCTCTCCCATCCTCGGGGCGTTCAGGGCACGACGGGCCCGTCTGCAGCTGGAGCCAGAGCTGGAGCCGACCCGGCCCGGGGTCACCGGTGGTCATCCTTAATGGCTCCACTCTCCTGTCCGGCTCCAGCTCCGCGAGGGAGTGATCTATGACCCCATTACTGCCGAGGCCTCTGAAGGGCTCCAGGATGGATTACCGGCTGCCATGGGAGAGCAAAGAGGCGAAAACACGGGCAGGTGAAAAATGAACTTCATCAGACTCCCCAGGTCTCATTACCATCCATCAGTGGCCAGCCCGACCCTGGAGCGGGGTGGGGGGATGGGGGGAGCTGTGGACACCCCTCCCCTGCTGTCGGGGCTCCACCTAGGCCAGGCGCTCAGCTCAGCTGTGCCCCCAGCCTCACTCCCCAGAGACCCAGAGAAGGGGCCCAGCTCTGCCGTGCCCCAGGGGCCGGAAGCGAGCATCTCCCCCCAAGTCCTGACTCCGCAGCTGTAAGTCTGTCCAGGTGTCTGGCCGGCGGGCTCTGACAGTGAGGGCTGCCCTTCTCTGCCCCTAACCCTTGGCACAAACAAGCACCTCCCGGCCAGCACCCACCCCCAGACACCTGCTGAGGTGGCCCTACCCGGCTGGGCCCCACATGGGACAGGGGGCCTCCTCGGTGTGAACGGGCTCATCTCCCAGCTGGCGGAGCACCCAGGGCCAAGGGCAGGAGCCAGGGAGATGGAGCCCTGTACGAGAAGAGGCCGCGCTGGGGGCTGGGCACCCAGCCCCCTGCCCTGGCTCAGTGGAGGCTCTGAACCAGCCTGCTCCAGAGGTGACTCTTCCACCTCCCCTGGTCTCCCCTTGTTACTCACCAAAAAGCCCCCAGGGAGGGTTCAGGAAAGGCCCACGAGACTTGGACAGGCCTATTCCAGGCCTCCCCCCAACCCCTCCACTGTGGGACCAGCTTCAAGTCAGTCCACGCCTCCACCCACGGCTGTCTCTCAGGAGGGTCCGGGCCTAATTTAGCCAGAGCTCATCAAGGTCCCCAGAAATGAGGGCCACCCAGCACATGTAACCCTCCACCCCTCTGCCTGGCCGGGAGCTCACGGCCCCTGCACAGGTCCCGGCTTGTCTGAGAAGCCAGAGCAAGACCAGGGGACAGACGGACAGACAAACGGAAGCTCTTCTCCTGATATTACTGGATACCACTGGTTCAGTGCCAACTCTGCAGGCCCTGTGCTGAACAACTGGGATTGGCCCTTGCTGATGAGCCTGTGGACTGGTGACGCTGTTGAAATGGAAAAGTTCAGAGAGGTTGAGATAATGGTCTGAGGTCACATAGCAAGCAAGCAGCAGGGCTGGGAGGGAAGCCAGTACCCCATGTGGGGGCCAGAAAGAGGTTCTGCAAGCCGAGCCTGGCCCTCGCAGGGTGAAGGCCCCCATGAAACCCCCACCATGTCCTCAGAGGCAGCTCAGCTGGTGTGAGGAGGCACGTTCCCCATTCTCTCGGGGAGGGGGGGCGCGTTGGGGCCCCAGAACAGGATCCTGGGCTGGCTCATGGCTATGCTCCCTCCTCTGAGCCTGTCCTCGTGTGGAGGGAACACTGACTGCTTCTCAGCATGGAGTGAGTTCTGGACGGGGACACGCTGTGAAGCGGTTTTGGCAGGAGGGGTAGTTGGCATTGCCTGGATTCTGAGGGGAAAACCAACCAGGATCTGAACCAAGGCTGGGGGTGGCTGCCAAGCCCCAGAGGGGACAGCCAGGGACGGAGGACAAGCAGCCTCTGGGCCAAAGACACAGTCCTGCGGCCCAGAGACCCGTGGTCCACTCTGACCCCGGGCTCTGCAGGTAGGAGGCACACGGGTCCTCCCAAGGGCCCTGCCATCCCTGATCTGAGGATTTCCTGCCCTGTTGGGGGGGGATCCTTTATGGCAGATCCCTCTTATCCAGTCCGGCTTTCAAGACCCTGAGGCTCAAACCGCCCCTGGCCTTGGCTCCCTTCCCCAGGCAAACTCCCACGAGGCAATTAGAGGGAAGCATGAATAGTCAATTGTGGGCAGCTTCTGAGGAAACTCACAGTCACCCGGGCTGGCCCTGGGGGAGGAGTGTGAGTAAGTATGTGTGTGTGTGTGTGTGTGTGTGTGAGAGAGAGAGAGAGGGAGAGCCCACATATGAGTATGTGTGCGTGCGGGTGCAGACAGCACTGAGCGTGTGCTTGAGAGGCTGAGTGTCTGAGTGTCCGTGCGTGCGAATGTATGTGTGATCTTGCATTGAGGCTGTGTGTTGTGTGTGCGAGAGATGGCATGCACACATGTTGGGAACTGTGTGTTCCATGTGTGCTCGGAGCTCTGGGTGCCCAGAGCCAGCCTGCTAGGCTATGGTGGACGCCCTGCAGCAGCCCCAGGCTGGAGGGTGCTGGAGTCCGTCCCTGCCCCAAAACGAACCTACAGGGAGGAGGATGTCTTCTAGAACTTCTCCTACTCGGAAACACTTTGACCAGCTCTGTCCCAGGCCCACTCCGTCCTTCCAGCTCACCCAGGGTCCATCGTGGACTCCCCGGCCCGGGCACCAGCCGAAAGCCCCCGAGCAGGGCCCCCAGGTATCCAGGCCTCTGTCACGGGGATCGAGGGGCTGACCATCTGGCCCGGGGTCCCTCCAGGCTGTGAGACTGGGAGAGGTTTTACTCAGTTACCCACACTGCAGATACAGGGTCTGAGTGTCCGGAAGATTTCGGGGTCACCACGTGTCCTGTAGGACACCAATGCTCCCGGCAGGGGCCAGTCCCGAGGGTCCAGGACCACAAGGCTCCAGACCCCATCCCTCCAGCTTGTGGGTAAAGGAAGGGCCCGGAACTGCGAGATAAAGCCGGACTCAGAGGGACTGGGGAGGGACTGCGGGCTGGGAGATAAGCCATCAGGGCCGCCTGTGCCCCGGCCCCACAGGGTGTGTGGCTGGGAGATAACCATGCTTCCGTGGGTGGCTGCCAGGGCCGGGGCTGCGTGATTGATGCCCAGGGTAGGGATGAGCCCGCCGCTCGCAGGAGTGGGTACCGGAAACAGCAGGGGCTCCACAGAAGCCCAGGGGGCTGGGGGCTGAGTGGACTGAGGGCCTGCACTGCTGGCGTGGGTGCCTTAGCTGCCGATGGGGCTCTCAGCACTGTGACAGGTGGGGAGACAGGGGGTCATACGGGGCCGGCCCCCAGGTCAGCACAGTGATCCCAGGCTGCCGTCAGGAGGGGGAGCCGACCTGGAGAGGCGCCCGGTTCTCATTCTCGGCGACACTTCTCTCCACGAACAGACACGCCCGCCTCTGGTTCACCCAGAAGCCTCTTGAGAAGGTGAGCAGGGACAGCTGTCCCAGACCAGGCCGGCATTCTGGATGACCCTGAGATGAGGTCACCATGGCAAGGGCCAGAGGGAGCTGCCAGCCTCAGTTCTGCATCAGTGGGAACTGCCAGGGTCTGACTGCCTGGTTCCAATCCTGGCTAACTGCCGAGGCTCAGTTTCCTCATCTGTAAATGGGGCTGACACCGCCTTCCTCTTGGGGGCGTCATGAATATGAAACTGCACCTAGTCAGAGCACCATACACGTTTACTAAATAAAATTAAATTCACAGTGTGACCTAGCAGATTCCACTCCTAGGTATACACCTGACTCTTGAACAACATGGGTTTGAACGGCACGGGTCCACTTACACATGGGAGTTTTAAAAATGGTAAATAAGGCAGTACTGTAGGATCTGTGGTTGGTGAATCCTTGGATGTGGGGAACTGTGGGTGCAGAGGGCCGACGATAACTTGCAAGAGGACTTTCAACTGCTTGGAGTGTTGGCACCCCTAACCCCTGCACTTTTCAAGGGCCGACTGTTTACCCCAAAGAACGGAAAACAAGTGTTCCAAGTCAGGCTTGTGAACAAATGTTCACAACAGCATTCATCATAACAGCCCAAATGTGGAGACAACCCAAGTGTCCATCAGTAAAAGAATGAATACATAAAATGGGGCACAGCCAGGCAGTGGAATATTACTCAGCCCGAAAAGGGATGGAATTCTCTGATACAGCTATAACATGGACGGACCTTGAAAACAAGCTCAGTGAGGGAAACCAGACGCAAAAGACCGCACGTCATCTGAGTCATATACGTGAAAAGCCCAGAAGAGGCAAATCCGTAGCAGCAGAAAGCAGGCTAGTGGCTGCCAGGGGTGGGGGGCAGGAGGAGTGAGAGTCACTAAACAGCACAGGGGTTCCTTTGGGAGCAATGAGCTGGTAAGAGGTGATGGCTGTACAACATGTGAATGGTCCAAATGCATCAGTCACTATAAAGTGGCCAGTTTTATGTTATGTGAATTCTATTTCAATGCAAAAAGTTTAAATTAACATACCACGACTTTACCAGTAGGCTCCCACGCCCACCCAGAAACTCACAGGTCCCCAAATGAAATGCAAAGGCTGGGGAAGGAGTACCTTCCACCTGGGCAGGACGGCACATGCCCTGGGGAGGAGCCGTCGGAAGGGATGGTTGTGAGGGTGGATGACGGATGCCCACCCACCCAGTGAGTGCTAGTTGGATCCATTCAGATTTGGCGCTACACCAAATGGAGCCAGTTTGTTAAACGGGTCTATGTCACGATTTCAAGCCACCACCATCCAACACAGAGCACAGACCAAATGTCTGAGACTCAAGAGTAAACCCAGCCATGGTGGGGGGTGCTGGGAGGTGGGGACACCTGGGCAGGAGAGAGAGGGATTCCTCACCTCACTTCACCCCCACCTCTGTCTTGCTTGTGACCCTGACCAGTGGCTACCCAGGCTTTAGTTTCCTCGTCTGCAGAAACAAGGGGCTGACTCTGGGATTCCGGGAGGAGATGGGGGAGGATTCAACCTCCCCCCAGTACAGATGAGGCCCTGGAGCACCACCCCTTCCTGAGGGAACAGTCAGTCTCCCTCTGTCTCCAGCAAGACCCTCGCCACCCTCCTTTGCATCTTGGAATCCTTCAAGTCATGGTACTGTCTCTCCTCCTCCATGAAGCCCTCCCTGGCTTCTCCGATGTGTGCCCTTAACCTTTGAAGTGCCCGGCTGGACTCTAAGATCCCTGAAGACAAGGTCTCTACCTCTGACTTCCTGCTATCACTCAGGAAGATAGCGACTATCCATGTTAGAATTTCCTGGCCAGTCCTGCAGTTCTTATAATCCACAGGAATATTCTGGAAATCACGTTTTGCCTTCCCAAGGCCAAATACCTGCCTGAGGGCCTAGCTTTGGGTTTGGAAAATAAGCCCTTTTGCCACCAAGGCAGGGCTGGGGCACCCAGGAGGCGTGGACTGTGTGGGAAGGCCCTGTGCAGGAAGTGCCCAAAACTCATGTATAAGGGGGAGAACCTTGATGCCATGAGCGGGGCATCAAGGAGGCTGGGTGGCTCCCCACGGCTCATTGTCCTGAAATGGGCTTCCCAACTTCAACCCTCCCATGCACACCCACCCTCCAGACGAGCCCTGGGAGGCCAGCCCAAGTGGACGGTGGCCCCATGGACGGCACCGGGTCGGCGGGCTGGGGAAGGGGCTGGTGGGTCCTGAGTGTCATGGAGCCTGGGAAGGGAGTCTGGGGCCACGGGCCTTCCTAAGACGCCCAGAGCATCCATGGAGGAAGGCGGGGGCGCGTGAGGCCAGCGTGGGTGCGGCCCCTGCCCCGCTCTGAGCTCCCTGTTGCCTGACCACGTGTTCCCAAGTCAGCTGGGGTGCAGATGATCAGGCTGATAAGCCCCTTTCCGGGGGACAGGGCTGTCTGCAGAAGGCCTTGAGATAAGGCTGAGCGGAAGTGCTGAGCCTGTGGTTTCCTTGTGCTGGGGAGGCGGGGCCGGCATGGGCAAAGGGGCTGGGGTGACAGGGGGCTCACGCCTGCCCCTACCCAGCTCCCAGAGAGGGAGAGAGGGAGGCTGCCCCCTGCAACCCTGCAGCTGTTTCTGAATCCAGGGCTTGCCCCATGCCAAGCCTGGTGCCAGCCACCCCTGAGGGACAAGGGAGGTGAACCCCAGACTCCTAACTGCCAGGACCTCCAGGTGTCAGAGCAGAGAACAAAGCTGGCAGCTTCTACCCAGGGCACATGGAGTGAGGAAGCAACTGGCATTGTCTACACGCTGTCCCGTCTCTAAGTGCTTTTCACCTCGTTTAATCTATTCACAGCCCTACAATCCAGCCTACGAGCTCTGTTTTTGAGACAAGGAAACAAAGGCACAGAGAGGTTAGGAGACTTGCCCGAGGCCACACAGCTAGTGAGCCTGTTTTCAGTCGGTGTCTCTTTTTCCAGGTTCTGTTTGGCCAGCAGCCTGCAGTGAGCCCTCAAGTTGAGACGTTATAAGTTGGCAAGGCAGGCTAGGAGGGAGAGGGCGAGGCGGGGGCAGGGGCCATGGAACCCATGGGGTGCTGAGGTCACACGGACGCCCGTGGGGAATGGGATGCATGGGACACTCAGGACACCAGACGTCACTCTGACCTCCGAGGGACAGACATGGCTCTTGCAACCCCCCCAAACCACATGCCGCCCCTGAGAGGTCGGTGCCCTGTTACCCACGTTCATTCACATGCCCCTCACCACAACCAGCACGCCAGGCTTCTGATCAAAGACGACCAGAGCTCCAGAACCGAAGATCAAGACCTGGTTGGTGGAGTAGAGGGAGGGAGGCCCTAGGCCACAGCGCACTGAGCAAGTCTGCCCATAGGAGTCCCTGAGATTGTGCAGCCTGAACAACGGCGGGAGCAGTTCAGAAGCCCCGGGGGCCCGCGGTTCTGGTGAAGGTCGCCGTGCAGACCAACCTGTGTCGCCCTGGACACCTCTCCCGCTAGAAGACCCCCTCCCTGCCTCGCCCAGCCGCAGTCCTCCCCCCCCAAGCCGCGGGGGCACCTGTGGCTTGGCAGGGCCGGGCGCTGAGGGTGAGGGAGGCGCAGACGTCCGCCACCCTCCCCCACTCCCGGGCGCACCTCCAGCTCCTGGCTCCCGCGGTGACAGCCCGCCTCCCACAGCTCCGAGAACAGAGCCAGGCTGTGTTCACGTGTCCCCCGCCGGGACCACACGGCGGCGGGCAAGAGGGCAGGCGGGCGGGGGAGCGGAACCGCCGCCCCACTCCGCCAGGCCACAGGCTCTGTCTGTGCCCAAGCCTGCCATCAGGGAGCCGCGAGGCGGCCAGGCCAGCCCACCCAGCACTGCACTCGCCCCAGGCCAGCCCCTGGGGGCCAGGGCGGGCCTCAATAGCCTGGCCTCCTCCTCGCTAGGGAAGACGGATGTCCTCGGCTGTGCCCACTGCATGGATGGGGAGACGAGCTCAGACTGGCCTGCGGGGTCTGGCTCCTGAGACCGTGTGGTCAGCCATCGCCCGGGGCTCTGCTTCCCGGGGGAGGGAGAGACGCAGGGGAGGGGCCGGAGCTGCACCTGGGGATCTGAACCCGGGTGAGCCCGGTCCAGAGCCCAACTTGTCACTCCATATCTGGGGAGAGGGGGATGTCTGGAATGGTCTCCCGGCCCCCCTCGGGGAGGGTGAGGTGCTACAGTCACCGGAGCAGGGGCAGGGAGGCTGGCCCTCGGTCACTCATCTGTCCCCATCCCACAGAGGCTGAGGCAGCAGTGGGTGGCCCCGAAGGAGGGGGATGGCACCCCAAAAGCCGGCCTCAGGGACGCTCTCCTCCACTGCCCCACCAAACCAGCGGGTCAGACACATGTCACGTCCAGGCCCCTTGCAGCCTCCAGGAACAGTGGGCCTGGCCGGCTGCCCAAGCCACTGTCTGCACACTGCTTCCCTCAGCCCGCTGAGACTTCTGGGTGTGCACACATGTGCACGTGAACATGCACATGGAACCACGCGTGTCAAAAACCCCACACACACCCACACACAGAGACATAGACACGTGCACTCAGACACACAGACAGACAGACACACACAACCCCCAGGGAGAGGGCGCAGGGAGCAACTGATCTGAAGGCCACTTGACCTGTCCGTCTGTTCTGACGAAAATCAAAGGGAAGGAGGGAGGCCGGGTGGGCAGCCAGGGCCTGTGTTTTATGAAGGAGATGCAGAGAGTGTGTGGTCCTGCCATGGTGACGGTTGACCACAGAGGACCGTGGGAACAAAAGCAGTCATTCCTGCCCAGGGCTGTCTGCTCCCTGTGGGCTGGGGTCTCCATGCTGCCTGGGAAGAAAGGAGACCCGGAATTCAATCACTCTTCATTCAGTCAAGTATCCAGCCACCCTCCACTATCCGTCCATCCACTATCCAGCCAGCCATCCTTCCATCCTCCACCCTCTGTCCATTCATCCATCCATTCGTTCCCCACTTTCTATCCATCCATCCTTCTAGAAATGTTCCTGCGCACCTACTGTGCACAGACCCTCTGCCAGGCAGCAAGCAGGATGTCGGAGGCCCTGTCTGACACGGCATGGTGCTGGAACAAGGACAGCATGACTGAACACGTGCTGTGCGTGCAGCCTCGTGTAACCCCACGGCAACCCTGTGTGGCAGACGCCACCAGCATGCCCACTTCACAGATGAGAAAGCTGAGGCTCCGCTGAAAAGCAGCAACACAAGAGCCTGTGCTTTTGACTCTTTCCCTTCCCTCCTGTCCCCTTTCCATTTTTGTCTGTCTTATTTGACAAGAAAGAGAACCAGAGAAGTCAGTACCCCAAATGGCCAATAATCGTGGTACAAGCTAGGCTACTCTATGTCCCTGCTTGCCTGGGACAGTCCTGGTTTTCAGCTAATGTCCCCACATAGGAGGGAACAGTGCCACCTGTGTTCTCACACATGCCCTGGTTCAGACCTGGGTGAAGTTAAGCAAGTCCCCTTCCCACTCTGGAGCTGAGAAAAAGACATAATATTGAGGGAAAAGGGAGGGTCTGAGGACACAGCAATCACTGAAGTCTTCCGGCAGGAGGCGGAGCAGAACTGCACCTGGAGGAAGGGGCACACTGCCCTGCAAGAACCCACACCACCACACAGGCCAGGGCACAGCTCCGCTCCTCTGTTTAGGGATGTTCTGGTCTAGGAATCCCAGGAAGTGCAGATTCTGGGTACCTGGCAGTGTCGGGGGCAGGGCCTAAGGCAAATGTGGTCCCTCTGGCTGCCAAGGGTATGAGGAAGGGGCTGTAGTCTGGGCAGGCTGTGCCCTCCTGATGTGATCAAAGCCCCCAGTGGCCCCTGGCTGCCCTCCCAGCACCCACGAGGCAGGCTGGGCCAGGGCCTGCTCCAGGCACCCAGCGCCCTGCCCCCTGGGAGGACAAGCTGTCCTGCCAGCCATCACCACGTGTGGCCTGGCATCTGCCCATCCAGGCAGGACTGGGGCTGTCCCCAGCCTGGCAGAGGACCTGGGGCCTCCCAGCAAGGTCTTCCCAGTCAAAGCCTGGCCGCGACCCCAGCGAACCTTCTGGACTTCTCAAAGCTCAGGAAGCATTTTCCTAAATGGGGGTGGACTGCCTGTAATTGAGGACACACGTTATCCCGCGTGTAAGGCCAGGACCCAAGCTCTGGTCACACTTTCATTCCAGGTCTGCCACTCAGCTGACTGGCTTGGGGAACACTGGCTAGTTGCCTGGCCCTCTGTACCCCGGCCTGCTCACCTGGAACATGGGGGAAGAAGGGCACCTGCACGCAGGGTGTGGAGGGTTTGGTGAACTGGCTTCTGCCAAGGGTGCCAAAGAGCCTTGGTATAAAGTAGGTCCTTGCTGCACAGACGGGGCACATGGAGGAGGTGGGACCTGGAATCTGAGATGTGGTAGGAAGACTCTCCCATCTGACCTCTGCTCCTCCATGACCTGTCCAGTAGGTTGGAGGTTCCTGCTTGCACACCACCGAGGACGGGGAGCTCACTACCTCACAGTCACCCGGCCTACGGAAGGGCAGAGGGGGTGTGCTCTCCTTGTCAGTGAGTTTACTCTGTGGTCAGACTAAATCCAGGGTGGGAAGTGGGAGTCAGGACCAAAGTCCACGCTCCCATCTCCCATCCCAGGGCTCTGCCAGCCATCCTAGGAGCCAAGAAGCAGGAGGGAGGGGAGGCGCCTGTGCACTCCCCCTGGTGGGGGATGGGGAGCCCCGAGCACTCCCGTGGTCCTGCCGGTGCCTCCGCAGAGGCTGCCCCTGGCCCCCTCCATCTGCTCCTCCGCTCCTTGGTCTGCCTGGCCCCTCTTCCGGTCCTCCTGCCATATTTTCCTCTCACTTCCAGAAGCAGGAAGGGACTTGGCAGATGAGTTACCGAGTTCTAGACCCTCCGCCAGGCTGGGGACAGCCCTAGTCCTGCCAGGACAAGCAGGTGCCAGGTCACAGGGCACCTGTGGTGCTGGGCGGCAGGACAGTTTGTCCTCCAGAGGGGGGCGCTGGGTGCCTGGAGCAGGCCTAGAGGAGCCCCCCGGCAGGGACGTGCCCTCCTCTGAGCCTCGGTTTCCCCTCTGCAGGAAGGGGCAGTAGGAGTCGGTGCCTCTCTGAGCCACCTGGCTCTGCGCTGCAACGGCTCTGCAACGGCTGGGAGGACAGCAGGCTCACCTGTGCACACCCTCAGGCGCCCAGTGCCAGGCCCCACGCCAGCCTGGGCCCCGTGACGGCACGCTGGGCAGAGAAGCCGCCGTGGTGGGGGCAGAGGGGACGTGCCAGGAGGACCAGTGCTGCAGTGCTGGCTGCCATGCCGCGGAGCTCTGCTGTACCCCGTTACGATCCCAACTCCTGCCCCCGGGCCCTGGCTCAGACTGGGGCCACCGGGCCAGCCCCTGGGGACTCTCCATCTCTCCCCTGGGTCACGCTGCATTCCACACACACACACCGCAGTGTCCCTGCAGCCAGGACCCACACCCCTCAGAGTCCCAGCTCAGTGTTGGCTCCCCCATCTCGGCCTTCCGCCCTGTGAGTCTGGGCACCGACCCAGAAACCCCCTTCCCAGACGGGGCTGTCCCAGGGACTCACCCGGCAGCAGCACCGGCCACGTGGGGCTCTTCGGGTCCATGGGAGCGGGCTCTCTCTGCCCGCGGGCCCCCGGCCTGACCCCCAAGGGGCAGCTCCCTTTGGCCTAGGGGGAGGGGGGCCGAGGGGGCGGGGCGACAAGGCAGCAGCAGCAGCAGAGGAAGCCTGCGCAGCGGTCTGCAGACCGGCTCCGTCCGGAGCAGAGTCCTGAGACGCCAGCGGAGAGGTCAAGGGCAGCAAGCCAGGGCTGCCCAGCAAGGCATGGATCAACCACGCGGCTGCCCTCCCCCGGCCCCCGGCCTCCCCCCGCCGGCTCACGCCCCAGCCGCTGCGTGTTCTGGAGGGTGGAGGGTGGCAGCCACTTCCTGCCTGCCCCTCGTGGTTCAACTCCAGCAGGTCCCAGGGGTCGAGGGATTCCTGGCACACAGAGACCTCTGCCCTGGGCAGCGGGGCTGCCCCCAGACTCCGAGGGGGCCACAGCCCCACCGAGGCGGCCCTCGCTCGGTCACACCCTCATTCAGCACCTGCCACATGCCAGGCCCTGCGCTGGGCCCCCGGCCCCGGAGCTCTGCGGTGTCCTCCAGGCAGCGGGAGCCGCCCCCAGCCCCGGGCATTCCTGGAGAGAAAGGGCCAAGGATGGCCCAGTTCAGGTGGGAGGATGGGCACAGGCTATGGTCTCTGGGGACCTACAGAGACGCTCTGGCAGGAGACTCGTGGGGGGCAGGAAGGAAGGATGGAAAGGAAGGGGAGGAGCCTACTGTCATCGGGGTCTCAGCTCCCAGGGTCTCCTACCTACAAGGTCCAGATGCCCAGTTCAAGCGCTGCCTCCTCCCTAGAGCCCTCCAGGTGCTCTGTGCTGGCCTCGTTAGAGCCCATCTTGGTGTGTTTGGAGAAAGAAGGGTTAGTCATCTGTCAGGGGGGAGGCCATGACTCTGCTGCCTTAGGGGGCTGGCTGGGCCCAGAGGGTCACCCAAGACACGCCCAGAGGGTATGCCACAAGCTGCTTGCTGGGGGTGGGTAGGGGTGGGAGGCTGAGGGGGCAGAGCCTTGTCAGGTCTCTGGGGTCAATCCCTTCCCTGTGCCCGCTGTGGGCAGAAGGCCGGGGGACTGTGGCCGCGGATGCCCCGAGGACTATGGCTTAGGCCATGTTCACAGTCACCTCCTGGGCAAACACCAAGCTGCACCCAGAACCTCCTGGTACGGGTGAGAATCCAGCCCCTCCCAGGCAGGGTGGTGTGGGAACACCCCCGTCCGCATCCTAAACACAGTGGTTAGTAAGTGAGGTCCCCTTCATGCTACATCCCCAGGAGAAAGGTCCTAGCATCATGCGTCTGTTCCAGGGAGGGACCTGCCCCAGGGTGACCTAGCACACTCCTGCTGGATCAGGTGCCCCCTGTCGCACAGCCACCAGGCTAGAGGGGCCAGACCAGCCAATCGGTGCAGAGGCAGCGCTACGTCCCATGCAGTCCTCACCAGCCAGCCTGTTCAGTTGTGGGCACGGCCCCCATGCTCCATGGGCAGCACAAGGCCAGGTCAACCAGCAACAGGGATGGGTGTGGAGGTCAAAGAGTGGTCCCCAGAGAAAGCCAAGTCCTCATCCCCAACACCTGAGAACGCGTCATTTTACAGGACAAAAGGGACCTGGGAGATGTGAGTAGGCTGCCGACCCTGAGACGTGAGCTCAATCTCGATGACCCAGGCAGGCCCAGTGCAATCACAAGGGTCCCTGTGAGAGGGAGGCTGGGTGGGAGATGTGACAACAGAAGTAAGAGGTTGGAGGGACGTGGGGCCGCAAGCCAAGGAATGCAGGCACCTCCGGGAGCAGAAACACATTCTTCCCCGGAGCCTCCGGAAGGAACCAGGCCTGTGACACCTTGATTCTAGCCCAGTGAGACCTGGGTGAGACCTCTGATCTCTGACCTCCAGACTATAAGGTGATAGAGCTGCCAAGTTCATGGATGTCTGTTACAGCAGCCATGGGAAAATAACATAGCTAGGAAGACAACTGTTTCCAGCCTCACAGCACACCTGACATTCAACAGTTGCTCAGTTAATGCTCTTCTCTGTATGGGAAAGATTGAAGGCAGGAGAAGGGGACGACAGAGGATGAGATGGTTGGATGGCATCACCAACTTAATGGACATGAGTTTGAGCAGGCTCTGGAAGATGGTGATGGACAGGGAAGCCTGGCGTGCTGCAGCCCACGGGGTTGCAAAGAGTCAGACACGACTAAGCGGCCGAACAACAACTGCGTGTTTGATCTGGAGAGCTCACAGCCCCTGCCTAGGGTCAGCCAAGTCCACGGAGGAGAAAGGACCAATCTCCCACAGGTGACCGTGAAGTATCCTTGTCCCCCACGTGACTGCACTGGGAGACCTCAGGGAAAAGCAAACAGCCTGTGGTCACTGGAATTCTGTATTTCAGAGCAAAGCCCTGGAGAGGGAAGAAAAGTTCTGGAATGGCATGAGGACCTGCTTGGAACATTGACCCTGGGGCCAGGAAGCTTGGGTAAACGCACGTTCTCGATGTCTACAAGAATCTGACTTCCTCTTTACCTTCCCCTCATCAGGTCCCCAGCACCAGCTGACTTGAAACTTGTATTCACTCAAGAAACATCAACTGAGCATCCACTGTGCAGTGGGCCAGGTGCTGGAGCCATAAAGGGGACAGTAAGATGTGGCCCCTGTCTTCATGGAGCGGGCAGCCTCGGGGCCTGTGCACTCGGGCTTCCTGCGGCAGGGACTCTGCCCAGTGTCACCTCCTCAGCAGGGCCTTCGGGGACCAGCCCGCCTACAGTCACAAGCTTCATCTCTGTGTCCTTCTGCCCTACTTTGCTTCATGGACTCTGTTCCCGCCTGGCATCATACGGGCTACCTAGCACGGTCTTTGACACAGAGTAGGCGCTCAGCAAACACTTGTGAACAAATGCACTCACAGGAACGGCGGCCTGGAGGTGGAGAAGGATGTGAGGACAGGTAACCACGGCTAGAGACACGAGCAAAGGTCTGCTGGAGAGATGTCTGCTTTTCAAATGGCTTTTGCTTCTGAACTGGAAGGTCGTGGGCGAGAGCTGGTATGGACGCAGGGGGCGCCTCACACAGAGTGCTCTTGCAGTCTGCCACATCCATAGGTGAGCCAAGGTCCCCGAGTGCTGGCTTACCTATCAGCTTAAACCCAGTTTCGGCAAACGCAGGGTGGTGAGCGGGTGGAGGCCACGGCCAGGACAGCAGACAGGCGGGGCCCAAGTGCAGCAGCCCTTGGAGGGGTGGTCTGTGCTGGTTTTTAGCTCCTTGGGGTTCCCAACACTGCCCCCGGGACACCCCCACCGTGGGTCTCAGAATGGCCATTTCTACGGCTCAGCTGGATCTCCTTTTTTCTACCCTGAAATCTTAATCGCAGACTTACTTGGAAGGAAAATAGATTTCAGGGCAAACAGATCCACTTGACAGCAATTTTGCCAGGTCTAAAGAGTTGCTTTTATCTTTGTGCGTTTTGAACTTTGGTGAAGGTAACGCTCAGTTCATCGTTTCATGAAATTGCCCAAGTTCTCCTTTCTTTTCCATGTCATGGAAATCTGAATCAGGGACAAGGACCCACTGAGTCGCACCCCGGCCGGGGGACCAGCTGAAAGCAAGCAGAGCAGGGAGAGGCCTGAGGCCCAGACCCGTGAGCCCCCGCTAAACACTCAGAGGCTCCTGGGGAAAGGTTACCAAAAAGCCCAGAGCCTCTGGGCTGCCTGGGCTTCTCTGCCTCCTGCCTTGACTTGCAAGCTCCGTGCTCCCCAGGGAACAGTAAGTTCCTGAGAAAATAAACAGCCCCTGGTTGGAGAGAAAACAGACTTTGGATCCCAGCTCAGCTGGAGATGAACAAAGGAAGAGAGTCGTTGGCGGGAGCAGGGACACACGGCCACGGCACAGAGCGCCTCCCAGGGAGCCAGCACGGGGCTGGGGCGCTGCAGCCGAGCCTGGCCCCTCTGCCCTCCAAGCAGCTGTCGCTTGGCCGCAAGGAACAGGATCCGCCCCGCGCCTCTCGCCAGAGCACTCAGCACCAGCGCCCGCTCCAGGCGAGGCCTGCCAAGGGCGTCTTGGGGCCTGAGCCAAGTACCCAAGCGGAGGCCCTGCCTTCTTGGCCACGGAGGCCCAACCCCGCTGGCTGGGAGTCCATCTGCCCAATGAAGGAGTGACAGGAGCCGCAGCAGGGCCAGGACCCCAGTGGGCACCAGCTCGCTCTCCCCGCAGGGTCCCGCCAGCTCCCGCATCCCTGAGCGTCAGGCGTGGCGCTAAGCGACGGACATGGGTCACCTGGGTCTCATGGCACTAGAGGGGGAGCCGGGGCGTGGAGAAGTTGTGCCTGGAACCAGGAGCTTGGAAGGGGCAGAGGCAGGATGCGGATCCAGGATGTGCCAGCCCAGACCCGAATGCTTAAGAGAGGCCCACACCCAACAAATACTGATTGGATTTAAACCCAGGGCTTCCCTGGTGGCTCAGATGGTAAAGAATCCGCCTGCAATGCGGGAGAACGGGGTTCCATCCCTAGGTTGGGAAGATTCCCCTGGAGGAGGGCATGGCAATCCACTCCAGTATTCTTGCCTGGAAAATCCCCAGGGACAGAGGAGCCTGGCAGGCTACAGTCCATGGGGTCGCAAAGAGTCGAATACGACTGAAGCACAGCACAAAGATGTATTTTTTTAAGCCACTACAGCAACAGTAGACACCAACCCCAAACTTTTTCCAAACTCCCATTATGGGACCAGAGTAGGTGAACGGAGGGGTCCTGGGCCGGGCCGGGTCAGAGACGGAGGATGCACTGTGTCTCCCACAGACGCTCCTACTCCACCGGCCAGACCTGCTCCTGCCCTCCCCTCTCTACTGGACCAGGTCCCCCAAAGCCAGGGACAAGCACACATGAAGACAAAGGCTTTCTGGGTGGGAGCAGGGTGGCAGGGGTCTGTTAGGACAGGAGTCTGCAGACCACCCCTCGGGGCTGGTGGACCCCAGCACCCTGACGTGACTGGAGGAAAGGCAGGAGCCCAGGAGACAAACCTAGACAGCATTTTAAAAAGCAGAGACATCGCCTTGCCAACAAAGATATGTACAGTCAAAACTACGGTTTTTCTAGTAGTCATGTACAGACATGAGAGCTGGACCATAAAGAAGGCTGAGCGCCAAAGAACTGATGGTTTTTGAACTCGGGTGCTGGAGAAGACTCTTCAGAGTTCCTTGGACTGCAAGAAGATCAAACCAGTCAATCAAGGGAAATAAACCCTGAATATTCACCAGAAAGACTGATGCTGAAGTTTAAGCTCCAATACTTTGGCCACCTTATGCGAAGAGCTGACTCACTGGAAAAAGACTCTGATGCTGGGAAAGATTGAAGGCAGGAGGACAAGGGGGCAGCAGAGGGTAAGATGGTTGGACGGCATCGCTGACTCTATGGACGTGAGTTTGAGCAAACTCCAGGAGATAGTTCACTGGGAAGCCCAGTGTGCTGCAGTCCGTGGGGTCACACAGAGTCGGAAGCAGCTGAGAGACTGAACAGCAACAGGAGCACAGCCATGATGGGGGCGTCCACCTTGCTCCGGCTTTTGGTGACCACCCCCCCGAAACCCATCAGTGGGGTCTGCGGCTTCAACCACGTCTACCAACGAAGACGATATCTGCCACTTTAGATGCCGCTCCAGAGCTCAGAGAGGACGTCCAAGGGCCCACGGGGCAGAACACAGGGCAAGCGCTCAGCTGGGTGGCAAGGCATCCCCGAGGCCACGCGGGGAGCCCGCGCCCAGAGGGGGTGGCCCTGGAGCCACGTGGCGGGCAGCCTGTGGAGCCTTCCTGGCAGCCCTGGGGGCCCCTGGGGGCTCCTCCCAGGCCCCTGACTCTACCTTGAAGAGTAGCCAGGAAGGCTTCACTGCTCCAACCTCATGCCTGCTCAGCAGCTCTGGAAGGCTCTGAGCCTGGTGGAAGCTCTGTGGGGGGACGCTGGGTCTGGACTCCAGCCTCTCCCTCGCCCGTCACAGACAGCGCTGCTCCCCGCCTGCGCAGAGACCGCTGCTCGGGATGCCGTCCCCGCGGTTGCTGATGGATTCCGAGCGTCCTCTGGCTGGATTCTATGCCGCCTGCGCGTGGCGCATGAGAGATGGACTTTCCTTTGACTTAAGGCTTAAGAATATTGGAAGGAGCTGGGCCTGGGGGGCCTCGCCACCTTCAGGGACAGCCACCTCGCCATGAGGTTGGGACAGCGCCCTTCTCCCCCCGGCTTGGTCAGCCCAAGGTCTGTGCCTTGCCTGCCAGGAAGAAGCCCAGCCCTGGGGGTCCCTGCTGCCCCGACAGCCCCAGAGCTGTGCTCCAGCAGCCAGCCAGCGAGCACCCCCGAGGCGGGCCTTCCAGATGCGGTGCCTGACAACCACACAGCACCCCCCGAGTCTGGGAGGGACGCAGGCAGCTGGGCCACACCTGTCCCTGGGGCGCACGGCCTCCAGCCCCCCAGCCCAGCACCAGGGCAGCAGTGGTGTAACAGCTTCCTGCCCTGGCGAGGCCGCTGTCCCCACATGTGCAGGGAACTGGGGCTCAGAGACCGACAGTGGACAGTTGGACCCCCAAGGCAAGGGGCACAGCCCCGCAACCTGCCCATAGCCACCCAGCCCCCTGAGAAAGGCCCCTGCCCCAGCCGGCATGGAGCCCACCACCACGGAGGCAGCCGGAGAGACAGCGGGGAGACAGGGAGGGGCAAGGAGCTCTGGGGAGGGGCGCGGCGGGGCCGTGTGTGCGTGTGCCTCTGTGTATTGCACACACACCCTCTTGCCTGGTGCGCCTGCCAGGTCTGTGCGTGTCCCCCTCGCGTCCCCACGCAGCGAGTCCATGTGTCTGCAGGCGCGTGTCCCCCGCGCCCGCCCCGCCGCCCAGCTGGAGTGCGCAGCTGGACCCGGGGGGCCGTGCGCACCGCCCGATGCGAGGTGACAGGTGTGTAATAAACCATTAGTCACTGTCACGTTTCCAAGCAGCGGCCTCCCCGGGAGGGGCTGCCTGCGGGCTGGCGCTGCCTGGCGGGTCTCCAGCTGTGAGCTGCATGTCCCCATCCCCCCGGCCGCCGCCAGGGCTGCTGCCAGACAGGGCAGCAGCTGGCCAGCGTGGGTCTTGTGCCCCTGCCCTGTCCCAGGGGCCCCAAGGCAGGGGGGCAGGGCCTCGTGTGTGCCCAGCAGGGCGGGGAGGTCCTTGAGGGTCAGGGCTGTGCAGCTTATCACCCAGAGCTGAGGGCGGGCTGGGACAGCAGCCTCAGGGATGCCTTGGGCTGCCTGGAGGAGGCGCCAGCGGGGTGAGTAGGAGTTTCAACCAACAGCTCCAACACCGACACCAGCCAGGATGCTGGGCTCTCGGGGGAGGGGGCGCCAGGACTGCGTTCCACCTGCCGAGTTCCATTCTCACACCGACCAGTGAGCCAGGCACTCCCACTGGCCTTCCCACCCATTCCTCAGATGAGGAAACTGAGGCGCAGTGCAAGGAGACACTGGTCCCAGGCGTCCTTGCCCACCACCTGCAGTCCCCTTTGCTGCCGGGCACCCCGTCCCCCTCTGCCAAGGACCTGAACGCCCCCAGAAGGCTGGCGGCCCATCAGCCCCTGTCAGCCAGCCCCTTCCCTTGTGAGTCCACACTGCACCTGGGTACCTGGGGGCATCCTGGAGATGGACTCCCAGGACCGCAGCACCATACGCCGACTCCCCCACTCACTGACAAGCAGTGTTTTCCACCAGCTGCCCCTGCAGTGGCCCAGCAACGGGGAAGGCTGGACTGGAGGCTGTTGAGCATCGGTCCTCTTAGGGGCAGAACATGCTCAGGGAGCCACCACTCAGGATCTGGGTCTGAGGGGCTGCTGCATGGCCCTCCCTAGGTAAGAACGCGGGCGTCTACTCACCGTTCCCATTCCAGGGCCCATGTGCCGCATAACAAATGCCTCAGGACTCCACGCTCACAGGCCCAACAACCAACTTGGGGCCAACCTCTCCATCACTGGGGAAAGCGACGCGTCCAACGGGGTAGGGATGGCGGGGACAGGGTCTTGGTGGCTGGAGGGGGTGGGAGTGAACGCCCTTGCTGGAAAACGCCAGGCAGCACCTCCCACGGCCGGACCCCTTCATTCCCTCTGTCCCAAATGAGGCTACACCGGGAGCCATGTGCCTGGACATGAGCGGTGCGCCCCCGCAGCGGGAAGGCGGGTGAGCCCCCACACCGGGCAGCTGGACATCACATGGCACACAACGTGAAATGGAGCGCGACGGCAGCTGTGACAACAGGCGGCCTTGGAAGGCTGCGCGGGACCCGGAGTCAAGGCTCACACCCCAGACACTGGGCCACAGGGTGCCAGGCAAACACAGGTGTGGCGGAAAAGCAGATGCGATCCTGGCGGGTCGCTCTGGGGCGACAGGGCATCCAGGTGGATGGAGAGGTCCAGGGCAGGGTTTGGTGACTCATGGAGATAGATCCATTATACTATTTTTTAAATGAATGAGTGAACACAATGCAATGTAGAGATAAAAAAAAAGAAACCAACAAAGGCTGTGTGTGAACTGACAATGAGAGAGGGGAAACGATCAAACTCGAGTCAGGGAGACCCAGCCTCCTGGCTCCCCACTGAAACGTGGTGACCCTAGGGTGGGAGTCTGCACCCCAACTTCTGGGGAAGCTTCTGGCTTCCAGGAGCCGCCTGATCCACACCAGTAGCCAGAGATGGTGAAATGCTGGCACCTACCTGTGCCCGAGAGGTCTGGTCCGGCCCCATCCAGGCTGCTCTGCTGACATCGGGCTGGCCCCTGCTCCTGGCCGGCCCTGGGGCCCCTGGGCAGGCTCTCTGCTGGGGCACCCAGCCGAGACTCGGGCTCCCGGGCGGGAGGGTGGATGGCTGTCGACGTTTCAAGAGATGCAGACGTGACCTGGAAGGACAGGAGGGGGATGTGGTGAGTCTTGGGCACGTCTGCTTGGAGGAATCCCATGGTGCTGGGTACTGCCCCTTACCCACAGTGGCCTGGCGTCGCTGTCAGGGAGCCAGAGCACGTGCCTTCCTCGTCCAGCAAATGCTGCCCAGGGACACCAGGCTGACCCCCAGGCGCTGGCAGTCCATCCCCAGGACCCACTGCCACCTGGGCCCCTCTGCTCTGCACAGGCCTCTGTGACAATTACCAGCAAGCTGGTCGCACTTATAATGACCAACCTAGCTAATCTTCAGTTCTCCCTGCAGGGCAGTCATCCTATCCCCCACCCTTGTCCTGTGTTTTTAAAAAATACTGTATAGTAAAATATGTCGCTATTGTTTGTTGTTTACTTGCTAAGTCAGGTGCGACTCTCTGCGACGCCAGGGACTGCAGCCCACCAGGCTCCTCTGTCCATGGGATTTCCCAGGCAAGAACACTGGAGTGGGTTACGTAACAAAAAATTTACCATCTAGACCATTTTAAGGATACAGGTCAGTGGCATGAAGTCCAAACATGTGTGCAACCATCCCCCAGATCCATTTCCAGAACTTTCTCACCAGCCCAAATGGAAACTCCATACTCATTAGATACTACCTCTGCGCCCCTGCCCACCCTGGCACCCACCATCCCGGCTGGTTGCTCTGCCCCTGGTCCACAGTGGCACAGGGGACTGGGGCTCAGAGAGGGGCAGCAGGAGCCTGAGGTCACAGAGCTGCTGAGGCAGGGTTGACACAGGTTTGCATCCTGGGCTCCTAGGCCTGAAACCCCAGCAGGTCCCTGGGGGCTGGTCCCGGGGCCTGGCGATCCTCCACTCCCTGATTACAAGCTCTGGGACTGCACGGCTGTCAGAGAACAACTTTGCGTTGATCCCGTTTTTCCAAGGATTAAGGCTATAAAAGCAAAGTGCCTGAGAGAGATGGATGGTGCTCTATCCAGGCTCCGCCAGTTCCACACGCGAGAGACGGGTACATTTACCATTTGTTTCCGGGAGCGTTTTAATTTATGGGATCCATATGGTGACGCTGCCCTGACCGCGGCCCCCGCAAATCCCACAGGGGTGCTGGCAGCTTAGGCTGGAGCCAGGAGGGGGTGGCGCCTGGTCCTGGCACACTTCATCCACTCCTGGCCTGCTTAGGGCTGGGGGCCCACCGCACAGTGGGGAGCCTGGAGCCCCTGTAGACCTCACTCCGTAAACCTTGTCATCACCAGTCAGGGAAACCCTTGCCAGACGCAGGGCTGCTGTGTCCCCACTAGTCACAGGATGACTCGTCCAGCCAACCCCGGGGACTGTCTGTGGGGTGGCACCAGGTCAAATTGGGCAGTGTTCTCTGAGCCCCTGGGGGTGGCTGGCACTGTGCCCTGGCCTTGACCCTGCTGCATGCTGGTGGACTGGAGAAAGCGGTGAGGCCTGCCCTGCCCCGCCCCACTCCTCCTGGAGCTCGGGGACCAGGCTCCTGCTGCGGGGAGGTGGCTGGTGACGTCTCACAACTCCCCGGGTGGGGCATGAGGGTGCAGTGCCTGAGCACCTACTATGTGCTACAGTTAACCTTCCGGGGAGGAGAACACGAGACACGAGGGGACGAGCCGAGCAGCCTGCCCGAGCTCCCACAGTAACTAGAGGTACCTGGATTTGAACCCTAGCAGTTGGGAGACGACTCGGCTGTTCCAAAACCACCAGGACGTAGCCTTTAAGCAGAGAGCAGCAGATGGCAGAAGAGAATACTTCCGGGTGGGAGGGGGTGCAGATGACAAAGACTGCAGGAGCTGGAGAAGAGGAGAACTCCCCAAGGGCTGGGAAAATCCAGGCAGGCTTCCTGGAGCAGGTGGAACTCTCCTGAACCAGACCTTCAAAGGGAGCAGGTTTGGAAAGGGAGGGGGGACAGGAAGGACAAGAGATTCAAACGCATATCTCTGCCCCCAGGAAGGTAAACCATGAATGAGGTACTGGGTAGGTGAGACTAGGGGGCGGGGGAGGCGAACAGCACCAGTCCACCCGGCACCATGTGGAGGAAGCCGGCTCCACCCCACCAGGCCTGATCTTTCAAGAGGAAGCGAGGAATCCATCTTTAAAAGCAACACCCGCGTGATTATTAAGTGTTGAAATACTACACAAACCCTCACATGCTGCTGGTGGGGCTGCAAACTCGTGCAGCTGCTTTGGAGACGGCCTGGTAGTTCATCAAGACACAGAGACACAGAGTCGCCACAGGACCCAGTGACTCCACTCCTAGGCAGGTATCCCGGAGAGACAAAAGCAGACATCCACATGAAAGCTTGCCTCTAAATGTTCATAGCAACCCTCAGTTCACAGACAAATGAATTCAGCGATGAACTTGAAGGCAGGTTCTTCCCCCGTCGAGTCTTGCCAACACCCTGACCTGCAGTGGGCGCCCCCGCTGAGCATGCAATGGTAGGCGTGCAAGCTGCTTACGCGTAGTCCTCGGTCACACAGCATTGGATAACTAAGACAACCCGAACGCTCTAGAACAGGGCCCGGCCCAGAAACACACACTCCCCGGCACCATCGTGTGCCAGACACCCTCCCTCCTCGGGTCCAGCTGTCCCCACCACAAGGATTTCACCCCCTTCTCTGGGGTCTGTCAGCAGCTGCCCGGGACGCCAAGGGGGCTCAGTCACTGTTAATTGCTGGGCAAGGCTGCCAGACACTCGTGGGCGGGAGTATGCGTTATCTCATGCTAGCATCATTGGAGGGGGAGGTGAAAGTTCGGGAAGGTTCTTGGCCAGACCATCGCAGGGAGGCAGAGAGCAGCCTTTCCTCACCCTTCAAGGCCAAATTTACAACAATTCCCAGCTAATAAAAAGCAGACCCTTGAACCAACACATTCACTGTGCCTTCTCGCTGCCAGAGCCAAGAGCCCCAAGCTAACGGCCTGACTCAATGTGCTATTGGGAGGGGGCCTGGGACATACATTGCTCCCTGCCCTGGGGACCCTGGAAATTGGCAGCATCCCAGAGAGTCCATGGGGCCCTGTGGAACGAGCAGGATAAACTTTATTGTCCCCTTTACTTCCTTGGACTGGGGCCACCACATTTAAAGCATTAGTTAACAGGGAAAGAAAAAACGGGGGTGGGTGGAAATTTCCAGGGTTCTTTACCATAAAAGGGATCTGCGGCCCACCACTGACTATCCTAATGAGAACTTGCCTTGTTACACTTTCTCTGGGGAGCTACGTGATCTGGAGAGTGCCGATTCCAGGTAAACGCACAGGCAAGGATGATGGTGGCGGGGGCGGGGTGTGCGGGGAGAGAGCAGACACAGCATTGTGGCCACAGAAAGGAATACCATGTGGCAGGGTTGTCAGCACCAAGCTTATCTGATGGGTCGCATTAGTCCTCGGGCTCCCCAAGTCTGGAAACTCCCACTTTATTGTTCTGTAGAATTGTTTTATTGAGATAAAATCCATATACCATACTATTCACCCATGGAAAGTATACAATCGGGGGCTTTGAGGATAATCACAGACTCGCATGACCACCAGCGGCCCCATCACCCTGTTCCCACCCCCAGCCCCTGGCAGCTTCTCGTCTCCCTCGGTCTTCACCGCATGCCTCCTCTGGACGCTGCATACAGACGGGATCCTCCACCATGTAGCCCTCTGAGTCTGGCTTCTTTCGCTCAGCATAATGTTTCTCAAACTCGCCCACGTGGTAGACTATAAATCATGTATTTTTAAAAACAAAGGCAGTTCCAGTTTGAGGGCCCACAGCAGCCCAGAGGCCACTGGATGATACGCCAGGAATTCCCTCTCCAGCAGCCCCACCAACTGATTGTTCCCAGGGCCCGCTTCCCTCTCCCCCACCCCGAGCCCCACTACCCTGTCCCCGGCACCCAGCCAGACTCCACCTCTTCGGCTTCCTGCAGAGCAATGGGGTTAGGCACTGGGCTCTGGGTTCTCTCCACTGGTTTCCAGCTGGGAGATCTTGGCAAAGTGACTTAACCTCTCTGGGCCTCAGTTTACCCTTCTGTAGAATGGATTAACAACCCAGCGAAGTCTGACTCCCAGAGGCAAGGTGCAGGGGATGAATTCTTTCTGCTAAAGCACATAATAGGTGCTCAAGAAACGGTCACTTATCTCAAGACTGAACCACATAAGCATCAGGAACAAGAGCCAAATGGGTGCTGGGGCCAGGGCACCCCACAGAGCCTGGAAGGGTGTGTGCTGGAGAAGGCGTCACAGCCTTGGCCTTGGAGGGCCCCAGCTGGTCTCTGGGCACTTTCGGCCTCAGTTGGTAGGGCCGCCTTCTAGGTTCACTTGTCCACTGCGGGCGCAGAGCCTGAGGCAGTCCTGGAGTCCCTGAAGTCATGGGGTAGGATCTGGGGTGTGAGACTCCCGTTTTTCCTGATCACCCCGAATCTTCTCTTTCCCCCAAATCAGCTGAACATAACACTTCAGGAAGCCAGCCTTGCCAATCCCGAATAAAGCAAACATGGGCCTGAATCCTGAGTGTCGCCTGGCTGCCTGCAGCCATAACTAAGAGTAACAGACAAGTCACGACTGCTCGGACTTCACCTTACGTCTCAGGGAAATGGGCCAGTAATGCCCTAGCCTAGATTCACAGAGCATATGCCCTGTGCAGGTGTCCACTGAGCACTTGCTGTCAGTAGCCAATGTCATTCTCCCAACAGCCCTCCCTTAGTGCCTGCTTTTCTACAAAGGAGGAAACTGAAGCACAGAGAAGTCAAGTCAGCTGCCCAAGTTCACCCAGCCGGTCACGGTCAGAGTGCCCACAGCGCCGGCGCTGGGAGGTCCTCACTGCACGTGGGCAGGGCCTGACTCACGCTGGCTCGGCAGACACATGGCAGCCCGGACTGCGGGTGAGCGGGGGGGCTCTGGAGGGTCTATCTCAAGAGCAAGGCTGGGGGGGGAGGCAGAACTGAGCTGCCAGAGAGGACGAGGAGACACCAGCATGCGACGGCGCCCACGGACACAGCATTACCAGCCCTTGGCCCCGAGGAATGATCAGACGTGGGTGGCAGGCCCGAGTCAGGCGAGAAGAGCCACCTCCCCCGCAAACAGGAGTGGCTGGGGGCCTGCCTTGGCTCGAGGGTGGGTAGGCACAGCCTGGCTGGTGGGAGACCCTGCCACCGGCCGGGGACCTGTGGGTCACAGGCCTGGAGCTGTCTGTCTGGGAGGGAATAAGGGCACACGGGCCAGCCCTACCATGAGGACCCTCCCCCTATTTCCTGGAACCCCCCATGAGAGCCCACCCACAAAAATGCGCGCGAGCCTCTCTGGGGGGGCTTCTTGCCCTGTGCTGCAAGCTGAGGCATCAGAGGCCTAAGACCAGTATTTTATGCCCCTTAATTCCCTGTAATAGCGCCATAATGGTGAGCAGAGAACTCCAAATACTCCAGGAAAGGGGACGATAAAGCTCCGGGTCAGGGGGAGACAGAGCTGCTGAATGCACAGTCCCCGACAAGCAGAAAACGAACGGGTTATTAAACGTGCGGGGCAGACCGGGCGTAATTGGAAAGTTATTAGATATGGAATACACACAGCACCCAGTAAATGAGTAATCAGGGGCTAATTAAGCTCACGCGACACGGCAGATCGCGCGGGAGAGGCTGGTGGCTGCCACATCTGTGGCAGCAATTAGGGGCGCTCTGGCTGCGGCGCCCGCGGGGAGGGAGGGTCGCCTGCTTGGGCAGAGTCCCAGCCGGGGGTCTCGATCCCACTCCCCCAGCCGAGTCCCGCCAGGTGTTCCCACGTCTCAGGGGCTGGAGGCGGGGTGGGGTGGCTCATCCAGCCTTGAGGGCACAAGGTCTGGGACTCAGAAAAAAAAAAAAAAAAGGTTTTTGTCCCTGGCTGCACATCTGGCCAGGACAGTACTCGCTGCAGCCTCCTGAGGGGACAGAAACAATCATAAGAGTCCCCCCAAATGCCCTGCAAAGTGTGTGCAGTCACCTCCGAGAGCTTCGCTTCAGTTCTGCCAGGTGGGCCAGCCAAGGGGTGTGGCCAGCCCATTTTATAGATGGAGAAACGGAAGCTAAGAGGACCAGAAAGGGACAGAACTCACCCAGCCTGGTTCCCCTGCAGCAGGCACGGACACCACCTCCCAAGTGTCTGGGAAAGAGCGGGGCACTGCTGCTTCTCAGGAGACTAGAGCAGTTACATGGACACAGGGAGCGAGCGTCTGGGTTCCCCCAAACTGGGTGGCCTTGTGTGAGCTTTTGAACGCCTATGAGCCTCAGTGTTTGCATCTGCAAAGGGGGTGCTGAGAGTCACACCCACAGCACACAGCAGCCGTGAGGATTCCAAAGTTAGCATTTGTGCAGTCCGGCCCAGGCCTGACACACGGATGTCATGAACGCATTTGCTAAAGCCAGAGAGAGAAGAAAGCCCACTCCCAATGCCACAAAGAGAACCAGAAAGCCCCTAGTTCAGGACCCAGGGGCTGCCGGAGCTGAAGAGAATCTGAACTCAGCTCAAACTAGGCACTCTTTCTGAGCCAGGAGCCAGTCTGTCCCTGAAGGGTCCCAGTAGAAGGGCAGGAGACTTGGGACAAAAATGTCTTTCACTGGTCACAGGTATATGTTGACTGCACCTACTGAGCGCCAGGCCCCACACCCGTGACACCCAGTGGGTGTCAGCCCATTATGCCTTAGTTCTGGCGGGGGGCAGGAACTGGTGGGCCCCATTACACAGATGGGGAAAGAGACCCAGAAAGGTTGGCTCGTGGCTGTGTCTGGATGGCGCACGTGGGGCACGATGTCTCTGGAAAAAAGAAAAGCCAGGGTCTAGGACTTCCTGGTGGGCCAGTGGTTAAGAACCTGCCTTGCAGTGCAAGGGACGTGGGTTCAATCCCTGGTTCAGGGAACTAAGATCCCACGTGCTGTGGAGCAATTAAGCCCGTGCATCACAGCTAGAGAATCCACAATGAAAGATACAGCAGGACGCCGCAAAGATCCTGC
This sequence comes from Moschus berezovskii, assembly GCF_049115385.1. Lineage (NCBI taxonomy): Eukaryota > Metazoa > Chordata > Mammalia > Artiodactyla > Moschidae > Moschus > Moschus berezovskii. The sequence continues at coordinate 52,448,721 of NC_142481.1, forward strand.
ATGCCACAGCTAAGAACTGATGCAGCCACATAAGTCAATAAATATTAAGAAAAGAAAGCAGGAAAGCAAAGCGGAGTCTGTTGCTAACAGCACTAGGAGTGTTGAAAGACACACCTCGCGGGGGGTGGGGGGTGGGCAGGTGCAGCGGGAAGAACGGGGCCCCGGGGAGACTGGAGCTGGCCAGAGGCGAGCGAGCCCAACTCGTGCTGCTCCTGTAGCTGAATGGGACCTTCAGAAGGCCTGAGCCCAGCCCCTTGCTCAAGGGAGGCCTCTGGGCCAGGTGACTCCCTTGTCTGGCCAGGGGCAGGGCAGGGGTCTGCAGGGAGGAATGCACTGTTTCCAGAGGCGAGCTTGCTTCCCCCTGACTGCCAGGCTGCAGGGCGTGCGGGTGGTGATGGCTGGGGGAATCCAGCTCAGGCCCAGGGTCAGGGACGAGGCCCTCCGGGGTCTGGGGGCAACTGGAAGCCAGCAGGGGGAGCAGGCTGATCTCAGACCAATGATTGCCCGATACCTCGGCTCTCTGGGGCTCCCCCTCCTACTCCTGTGGTGCTCTCTCACCTCTTCCTGCCTCCCAGGGAAAGAGTCTCCCACCAGTTTCTGGGCACACAGCCCTCCTCACTTCAGCCCAACCACGCTTGAGCCCGAGCCAACTTTCCAGAATACCACACTCAACCGGCCTGCACAAAATCCTTCCTGACCCCTCCATGGGACATCTAAGAGCCATGTGATTTGGGCCAGCCTAGCTTCTCACACGTTATGCCTCACATCCACCTAACCACCTGACCAACCCTGCCTCCATCCACCCATCCTTCCACCTGTCTATCTATCTATCCATCCAACCGTCCATCAATCCTTCCATCTATCTATCCAATCATCCAGTCAACCATCCATCCATCTAATAAACATTTATTCGGTTCAGTTCAGTTCAGTCGCTCAGTTGTGTCTGACTCTTTGCAACCCCATGAGTCACAGCACGCCAGGCCTCCCTGTCCATCACCAACTCCCAGAGTTCACTCAAACTCATGTCTACCGAGCTGGTGATGCCATCCAGCCATCTCATTCTCTGTCGTCCCCATCTCCTCCCGCCCCCAATCCCTCCCAGCATCAGAGTCTTTTCCAGTGAGTCAACTCGTCGCATGAGGTGGCCAAAGTATTGCAGTTTCAGCTTTAGCATCAGTCCTTCCAATGAACACCCAGGATTGATCTCCTTTAGAATGGACTGGTTGGATCTCCTTGCAGTATAAGGGACTCTCAAGAGTCTTCTCCAGCACCACAGTTCAAAAGCATCAATTCTTCGGCGATCAGCTTTCTTCACAGTCCAACTCTCACATCCATACATGACCACGGGAAAAACCATAGCCTTGACTAGATGGACCTTTGTTGGCAAAGTGATGTCTCTGTTTTTTAATATGCTATCTAGGTTGGTCATGACTTTCCTTCCAAGGAGTAAGCGTCTTTTAATTTCATGGCTGCAATCAGCATCCGCAGTGATTTTGGAGCCCAAAAAATAAAGTCTGACACTGCTTCCACTGTTTCTCCATTTTTTCCCATGAAGTGATGGGACCAGATGCCATGATCTTTGTTTTCTGAATGTTGAGCTCCAAGCCAACCTTTTCACTCTCCTCTTTCACTTTCATCAAGAGGCTTTTGAGTTCCTCTTCACTTTCTGCCATAAGGGTGGTGCCATCTGAATATCTGAAGTTATTGATATTTCTCCCAGCAATCTTGATTCCAGCTTGTGCTTCTTCCAGCCCAGCATTCCTCATGATGTACTCTGCATATAAGTTAAATAAGCAGGATGATAATAAACAGCCTTGACGTACTCCTTTTCCTATTTGGAACCAGTCTGTTGTTTCATGTCCAGTTCTAACTGTTGGTTCCTGACCTGCATACAGGTTTCTCAAGAGGCAGGTCAGGTGGTCTGGTATTCCCATCTCTTTCAGAATTTTCCACAGTTTATTGTGATCCACACAGTCAAAAGCTTTGGCATAGTCAATGAAGCAGAAATACATGTTTTTCTGGAACTCTCTTTGCCAGGCATTGTACCTGAGATACAACAGCCAACTGAACAGGCAAACATCCCTGCCCTTAAGAAGGTGACATTCTGGGGACTTCCCCAGTGGTCCAGTGGTTAAGAACCAGACTTGCAATGCTGGGGGCGCGGGTTTGATCCCTGGGTCAGGGAACTAAGATCGCACATGCTTGGGGCCAACTAAGCCTGTGTGCTGCAACGATTGAGCCCACCCACCCTGGAAGGTCCACAGAGCTCTGGTCTAGTGCCACAGCTACAGGGTCCACACACTGCAACGAAAAAGATCCTGCAGGGCACAACCAGGATCCCACGTACTGCAACGAAGACCCAACACAGCCAAATAAATGCATTAAAAAGAAAAAAAGAAAGTGACATTCTGGTTGGGGAAGACAGACTCAGTAAATCCATACTGATGTGTCAGCTGGGAGGAGGTACCAGAAGGACAAACAGGAGAAGGGGACAGGGAGGGGAAGCGTGGCCAGAGTTAGAACTTTCCATAGGCTGGCCCCATTGAGAAGGGACATTGTGCAAAGACTTGAAGGAAACAAGAAAGCTAGCCAATGAGATAGACATCTGCAGGAAGAGTGTTCCAGGAAGTCAGTCAGTTCAGTCGCTCAGTCGTGTCCAACTGTTTGTGACCCCATGGACTGCAGCACGCCAGGCCTCCCTGTCCATCACCAACTCCCAGAGTTTACTCAAACTCATGTCCATCGAGTCAGTGATACCATCCCACCATCTCATCCTCTGTCATCCCCTTCTCCTCCTATCTTCAATCTTTCCCAGCATCAGGGTCTTTTCAAATGAGTCAGTTCTTCACATCAAGTGGCCAAAGTATTGGAGTTTCAGCTTCAGCATCAGTCCTTCCAATGAATATTCAGGACTGATTTCCTTTAGGATGGACTGGTTGGATCACCTTGCAGTCCAAGGGACTCTCAAGAGTCTTCTCCAGCACCACAGTTCAAAAGCATCAATTCTTTAGGACATCAATGTTCCAGGAAGAAGGAACAGCAAACAAGACGCCCTGAGGCGGGGAGCGTGTGTGCAGACCTTTCTTGAAAAGGCTAGACAGTATGGGCTCGCTCCCTCCCACTCCCCTGCAGGCGTTCTGCAGGGCCTGGGAGCTGTGTGCCCTCGCGCACTCACTACACCTCTCTGGGCTTGGCTGCCCCGTTTGTAAAATGGCAAGGGCTCGCTAGGTTTGAGGTTCAGGGCGAGCACAACACAGGGGTCTGCTCACGAGCCGCTACCATGTCTGTGAGTCCCCCTCTCACCCCAAAAGGCCCTCTGCTCCTCCCCAAATCCCTGCCTCCTTTCCAGCCAAGAGTCTGCCCCCTGCCCCCGGACTCTCCCAGGCTCCCCTTCGCAGGCAGAGGCAGACCCCTCCCCGGACCACCTCCAGTAGAGCCCTCATCTGAGTACCACTGATTCAGGGGTTACGCTTCTGGCCGCCCAAGACTGTCCCTGCCCTGAACAGCACTTGGTAACTCCAAGGCCTGGCAGTGTCCCCAACACAACACAAAGAGGAGACATCTAAGTTGTGGAAGGAGCCACATGGTGGTCTGGGGAACCGGGTTTCAGGCACAAGGAACACCTGTGCAAAGGCCCTGAGGCAGGAGAGTGCCTGGTGTGACTGAGGGTCAGCAATGGGAACCACGTGGCTGGGCCCCTGATGGACTCGGGCTCTCATTCAGAGTAAGAGGGAAGCCAGGAGGGTTCCAAGTCAAGGACAGATGTGATCTGACTTTTGCTTTAACTTTTGATGATGAGATGCTTCTAGATTCACATGCAGTCATAAGAAACGATACCCGGAGAGCCTGCGTACCCTTGGCTCAATTTCCCCAAAGGTAACATCTTACAAAACCAGAGCCAAGGTCACAGGGAGGAGCCAGCAGGACAGCTTGCCTCTTGTGCACGCTTCCCCAGTGGACTTGGACTTGCACAGGCGTGTGCATTCTGTTCTGCGGAGTGTTATCTCCAGTATCGGCTTCTACAAACACCTCCACTGCAGGGACAGGTAGCAGTCCCACCCTCAGCATCCCCCAAGATGCTCCCTGATAAGCACACACCCCTCCCTCCTGCCCCAGATGCCCAGCCCCGCCAGCCGCTGATCTGTTCTCCATTTCTACGTTCTGCTGTTCCAGGCATGTTATGTAAATGCAATCACAGTCTGTAACCCTTTGGGACTGTTCCCACTCAGCACGGCTCCCTGGAGGTTCACCAGGTTGCCGGGCATTTCGGTGGTTTGTTCCTTTTTATTAAGGAAGTCTTCATCTACAGCGTGGCCGTCCCTCGTCTTGGGGGCCCGTTGCCTGGCTTCAGTAGAGGGAAGCTAGTTCCCTGCAGGTTGAGGGACTTCTTCTGTCCCATCCCAGTCTCACGTCCCGCCACGGCCCCGCTGCTCCTCCTGGCTTCAGAATCTGCACCTGGTTTACCTGCCAGCTCCCTGTCCAGGGCCTGCCCCCTCCACCTGGGAACCAGAACACTGCTTCTCAGGCATGATGTGCTCCTACACCACCCCACACAGCCTCGTTAGAGGCTCCAAACTGGGGAGGTCGGGCGGCTTGTCAGCCCAAGGCTTGTGGAGCGCTCCTGGTTCACACGTGGATCAGAGATGTTTAGCAACCTGCCAAACGCCGCACAGCTGGGAAATGAGCTTCAGCTGCCTCAGAGATGGGTTCCGAGGACAGGGTGAGAGCGCGGGGCGGTGCGGGGGCTGCCCTGGGCTCTGTGGGGGCTCAGCGCGACCCCGTGCCTCCACCAAGGGGGCCTTGGCGGCTGCAGGTAAACATGACATAATTACTGTGGAGGGAACTGTGCTGTCTCACCCAGGGCAGTCAGTTTATCAAGCGCTGACAGTGCATTAGCTAAGTGATCACTAGACTATTAATTTTTTTCCCCCAGCCCTTGCCAGGGGTATTACAGTGAAAAATGGCAGCTTAACCGCAGGGAAATTCTTCAGGGTGACAAAAATAAAAATAGCTCTAATTGAAGTTGATAGAAATTATACCCTTTAAAAACACACGTCGGGGTGCACTGGCTGTATTGTAAATTAACACGGGGGCAGGGTTTCTGACACAAGATGGTGGAAACACAGTGACAGCCACAGCAAACAGCCTCCCAGGGCCTCCCATCTGCTGGGTCACGGCTCAGCGGCCCTGGGAGGCGGCGGGCCTGGCTGGAGGCAGGCGCCCGGGCCGGGGATAGGGTGGGGGCTGGCACTTGTGGCCTCGCCCCCACCCAGCCCCTGCCGAGAGGCAGCGGGCAGGATGCGGCCAGGGCCACTTCGGGGAGCCCTGGGTGTCCTGGGGTGCTGCAGGCCTGCCCGGGAGCAGAGGGGGCCGGGCCCTCAGCAAGCCAGGCCAGCGCTCCACCACCACAGCCACCGCGGGGCCCAGCTCGCAACGCTGGAGGCCAACGTGAAACTCGCCGGTGAGAACGTGTTCAGCATGGAGGCTCCGGCCCCTCAGACAGAGCCTGCGTGCTCTGGTCTCGGCACTGAAGCGTCCCCCGGCAGCCAAGGGGCTTCAGTGCAGCGCGTGAAAGAACGATAAACATAACGGCGATGAAATACTAATAATCACAGGCGGAGCATCTGCCCGGCGCACCACACTGTTTCAAGTACTTTCCACATGTTTTAATTCACTTAATCCTCCACACAACCGGTGAGGCAAACATGGTCATTATCGTCATCACGTTCCAGACGAGGAAGCGCATCTGGAGGCCCAGACAGGCTGTGTAGCCCGCCTGCAGGGACAGTCACTCGGCCCCCTCTAGGCTGGCCTCCAAAGCCCCCTGCCCAGGACCCCTGAGCCCAGCAGAGGACAGGCCCCCGGCCGGCAGGTCTCCAGAGGAGTCGCCCTCAGAATGTGGCACGGGCGGCAGTGTCAGTGCTGGCCCTGCACACGCATGTAACAGGAAAAGCAGACTCCATATCACGTCTGTCTCCTCGGCTTTCACCTTTGTGGTCTATTGCTCTGGCTTCCAGTTAAGAATGTTTCCGGTAGTCTGAAACAGACGGGATAGCCCATTCTCAAGGCTCTGACCTCTACGGGTCTAACACTCTTCCTTTCGTATAGAGATGAACAGCTGCAGAACAGAGAACAGCACTTGCCCTGTTGGAGGTTTACAGGAACATCACGAGCTGACCTCCGTGGACAGGACGTGCAAGAACAAAGGATTCCAACACTAAGAGGTTTGCAACAACAAGCCACGCCCTTCCCTCACCTTGACTTTATTTATTCATTTATTTTATTCTCATTTATTTTTTTTGGCCACACCGAGTGGCATGCAGGGTCTCAGCTCCCTGACTAGGGCTGGAACTCATACAACCTACAGTGAAAGCGAAGTCTGAACCACTACCCGCTGGGGAAGTTCCCACTTTGACTTTAAAAGGACTTTGCTGAGACCCTTCAGGGAATTTGGGGTTTGGAGGGCCTGAGCCACCCGTCTCCTTGTGTGTCTCTGCAATAAACCTTTTTCTGCTCCAAACTAGGATGGTTCAGTATAGTTTGGTCTTACTGCGTGCTGCACACAAAAACCCGCGTGTGGTAACACACACTTATTTTCACATGGCTTGTGCAATTTACTTTTATTTTGGCTTCACCTTTACTGAGGTTGAGAATTCACTTAAGCTTCATATAGCTGTGCTGGGTATTATGCACTGGTCAGGGGTGGGGGGTTAAAGAAAAAAACAGACCTAAGAATTAATTTTGGAATACTTATCGGGCCCTTGCCCCAATAAATGCCAGGCACTGTTCTAGGCACTGGAGACTCACAGCATGACGAGGAACGTTCCAGGACTCTAGCTGCTGACATTTGAAAGGGTTGGAAGAAATAATTACAGGTCCACAGGCAAAGACAGAAGTCATCAAAAATGAAAATCCAAACACCATCTTATGATGGAAAGACACAAGTCAAAAATCTAAGACTCTGACCTGCAAAGGATTCTAAGCTTACTCTTTTAAAAAGAATAAAGGGAAAGATTAGAAGGAATCTCTCATTTTCTCTCTCCCTGAGCGTGTGCGTGTACACACACACACACACACCATTTCCAGGGAGAGAAATCTAATAATGGGAGAAACCTCGAGAAGAACTATTTTCGTGGCTTTGCACTGCTGTCTTCCCTGAAAAGATCTGGAGGGAATAATTGACTGGAGTGAGTCCTGACTGAGGTGGAAAAGGGGAAATGTAAACGTGGGAAATGCAGACAGGAGCTTCTAGAAAGGGCACAGCACACGGGCAAGTCCTGTGGGGCTGGGTCAGCTCTGCCCACAGTTGGTCCAGAGAAATCTCGGGAGACACAGAGCAGACCCCAGGCCGGCACGGACATGCATGCCCCTCTCCCAGGAGAGAACGAAGCCCCAGGATGGAAGTGACAGGACTGCTAGTCTGGCATCACACCCAGGTCGACCCCAGAAAACACCATCAGGTGGGGGCAGGGAGTGACTCCGGAACCAGGGTGAAGGGCACCGGACGACTCCCGGCTGCCGGCCGGTCTGCGGGAGGGGATGGGACGCCCGAGCCGGGAGAGGAAGCGGCTGCAAGCGACCTATGTGACCCTGCACGCCATTTACTCGGGCCACAGCAGCCACCTGGGTCAGCCCCGGTCACCTGGGCACACAGACACCCCCGTGCTGACCTCACGGGGCCCCTGCCTGAAGGATCAGAGTGGGATGCCAGTGGGAAGAGCTGTGACCCAGCCCACCACACGCCTGGCCGCACTCTGCACGCCACCTTATTTCATTCTTAGGCCACCGCATCAGTGCCAATCAACAGCAGCCTCCACCTATTAAAGCTTGCCTAGAGTCAGGAGAATCCCAGGGAAGGGGGAGCCTGGTGGGCTTCCATCTATGGGGTCACACAGAGTCGCACACGACTGAAGTGACTTAGCAGCAGCAGCAGCAGCAGAGTCAGGCGGTGACTCCCTCCCTGTGGGCTGTGTGGCCCAGGGAACTTACTAAACCTCTCTGGGTCCCAGCTTCCTCACCTGTAAAATGGTCATAATGACAGTACTCGCTTCACAAGAAAGGAAAAAAAAAGACACAGGTACTCAGAACGCCACGTGGCCCTCAGGAGCTGCTCAGGAAAACCCGGATGATTTTATTTTCCTTGAGATAACTACTTAATGTCATTTGACTTACGTGCCAAGCACTGTTCAAACACTTGATACATCTTGACTGGCTTGATCCTCCTAACACACCTATGAGGCAGGTTCTACTGTGTCACGTGCCCACTTTATGGATGAGGAGACCAAGGTACAGGGCTGGCAAGTCACACAGCGCCAGCTCCGCACCCAGATGCTGTCATGCTCGCCGACATCCTTGGTCTGTACCATTACCCTTCTCACAACACCGTCCCCCAGAACACCCCGGGAAGTTCAGAGGGCGCTCAGGGACCCCCACGGTACAAACGACATTAAGCAACTTCACACAAACAGCTGGTTAGAGGTGAGGCAAGAAGATGAAGGCAAGTCTCGAGACGCAGAGGGGTGAAGCGCTAATAGTGTGATACTCAGGAGAGTGAAGCGAGCATAGGATGGGCTGGGGTTGGGGGTGAGGGTGCGTCACCCCTCCTCGGGAGGCAAAGGGCCCTGACTCCAGGGACAGGGGAGGGACGGGGAGCCTGGGAGCAGGAGGCTCCGGGAACAGGAGGGGCCCTTCCTCAGTCCCGCGTGCGCTTTCCAGATCTTTATTTTGATGCTGCGTTCCTTTTGATCATCATGAAAAAGGAAACCCACCACCGGCACCTCATGAGCGGAGGGGCTGGCGTGATCGGGAAGGGCTGGGAAGGCGCGGAGGAGCCGGCTTTGTTTGCGTAATCTCTGTCTCACTGCAGAGATGAATGGGAGCTCGGGGAAGTCTCCAGCACCCCCAAATCTCTGAGGGAAGAGGAACCTGAAATGTCGTCTGCCTCCTGCTTCTCAAATTCAGGATGTGTCCCACATAAGAGCAATTTTTCAAAAAAAGGGAATGGAATAGGAAAAAAAAAAATACTGGCATGCACCATATGTAGTAAAAATACCACTTTGTGAAACAGGTTTCAGGCACTGATGTATGTCAGCATGGCCTGGGACCTGGGCACCGAGGACCCCCACACCTTGTATGTGGAGCCCACCCTTCCTCTGGCCCTGCCCTCAGGAGGCTCCATGGGCCACATCCCACCACCACTCTGTCCTCAGGCCCTGCCCCCCGTTCCGGGACCCCGGGGTCCCTGCTTGCGCGCCCGAGTCCTCACTCAGAGCTGGGCAGGCCTCCCTCCAGTGAGGCCTCCTCCTGAGAGGACCACCCCGTGAGAGAACCCCCCAGAAGGGCTGTCAAAGGCAGCAAGGCTGGAACTTGGGCCAGCAGGCTGGGCGTCCACGTGTGGGAGCATCCACACATGGGAGCCTTGTGTCATGCGGGCCGCAGTGCTGGACGGAAGATGGGATGGGCACGAGCCTCTGTTCCCAATCCCCAGATGCTGCGGGCAGACCTGGTGCGTGTGTGCCTGCCTGTGAGTGTGCACGCACATGCCTGTGTCCATGTGGGCATGGATGTGTGCACGCGTGTACATGCATGCACCACTAAGTGTGCGTACACACATGAACTGCACCGTGTAAGCACGCAGGCAGGCATGCACACGTGCATGAGTGCATAGATGCGTGTGTGTGCGTGTGAACCGAATGTGTGGCTCTGGCGTGGGGCTGTGTACACCCGTGTGCCCGGTGTGTGAGCATGTGCTGTGCTCCTGTGCACACGTGTGGGTGTGTGCGGGCGTGCACATGTGATGCACTGCCTGTGTTCAGTAGTGCGCAGTCCAGCAGCTGGAGGGGGCCGCCTGGTCCATCCCGATTCACCAAGGAGGTGGGCGCACTGACCCTGCCCCATGCGTCTGTCCTCCCCGGGGGACTCCCTTACCACTGGCACCTCGGATGTTCCGTCTTCGAAGTCAGACACTCAGTCTGGAAGTGCCCTGAGCGAACCCTTGTCAACCTCCCCGCTCGCGAGCCAGGCTTCATAAACTCTGGTCGAATGAGAATGTGAAGAAACACAGGCTCAAAACCCAGCGGCCCAGCCCAGCACCATGGAGTCCCACAGAGCGGGCAAAGGGTTCATGGACGACCCCAAACAACCCAGTGGCTCCCCAAGGCCCGAGGCACAGCCCAGAGACTTCCAGAAGGAGCCCAGGCCACACATGAGGCAGGAGCAGGACCGGTGCCCCATTCTGCTACAACCCCGAGACACTGGGGTCCCAGGAAGACCTCGGTCTTGCCTTGTCCAGGCCGTGAGCTCCACCCTGGCCATCCTCCCAGTGCCATGTCGTGGGGGGTGAGGCCAGCCCCAGAATTCCCCCACGCCGGCCAGGGAGCAGCTGGGGGCTCTTGACGGGAGCCCCAAGGGGAGCAGAGAGCTCCACCCAAGCACTCACTGGCCGTGGGGGTGGAAGGAAGTGCCCACTGGGGCCCAGCGCAGCCTGAGGCCCACACTCAGCCTCTGTCCTCCATGGACCTCAGGGTTTCTGACCTTAAGCTGGGGGTGGTCCTTTCTCGCCTTCCTCCCCGTCTCTGGCAGAGCTGTCATTACTGCGGCTATCCTTCAGAACGGACAGCCACCCGGCAGCGGGGTGGTGGCAGGGGGCTCCACACGTCCCTAAGGGGGGACCCGTTAAACTCAGATTACTTAGGATGCCTGGTGGGGCTGATGGAGAAGAAGACAAACTAATAGCCTCAGAGCCTTCCCTTGACTCTGTAGCTCACTAAGAGGGGTGGCCTGAGGATGGATAAGCCGCCCTCGGAAACCAGGCCTGGCCAGCAGGGGGAGGCTCCCAGGTGTCCTGGAACGGACTGTGCGGGCAGCTCTGAACAGTATGGAGCAGGGGATGTGCTGCCCAGGGGCCACCTTCTCTTGCAGCCGCAGGGTCACCCCGCTGACGAGTGAGGCCCTGGGTGGGCACCTGGAGCAAGCGTGGGGACCAGAGGGACTTCACCTCGCTCTGTTCACCCCGCAGGCTGCATCTCACACCGGCCTCCAGAGTGAGGGCAAATACACCCACTCTACAGATGAGGAAGTTGAGGGTGGAGAGGAAGGTGGCTTCCAAGGTCTCGTGGCTCCAGGTGGGGGCAGAGGAGCCAGGCACCCCTCTGGGGCTCGTGGCTCCCTGTCGACACACCTCCCCCCAAAAAAAACAGGCACCCCAGCATCTTCAGGAGGCTGGTCTGCACAGGAGCCGCCCCTGGAGAGGCCCTGCTTGGTGTGCTCAGCCAGCCTTCGGCTGCCAAGGTGCCAACTCACTGGCTCCCTGCTAATTACTCATTATTGCAGATCAAAGGCCGCATTTATTTAAAAAGTGGATTGAACTTGTCTGCTTCCCTCCCTCAGAAACAAAGCTAAGACAGCCTGGCCTCCGCCTACGAGTCCTCCCTCCACCCGCCCAGGCTTTCGCAGAGTGAGTCCGTCAATGCTGCCTGTGCCTCGGTGGGCTTGCGGCCCTGGAGGGCCCATCCACTCAGGGCAGGGGCTCCCTGGCACCTGATGCCTGGCACCTGATGCCTGGCTGGTGTATGCGGCTGAGAGGGTCTGGGGTCTCCAGGAGGGGGTCCCACAGACCCAGTTAAGGGCTCCTGCCTGAAGGGCCCACCCCACTCCACGCCCCTGCCCTTAAAGCTCACCCTCCAGCTCAGCCCCCTGGAACAAGCAGGACTCAGAGGAGGGGAGACAGGAGGAAAGGACCCCCAGGGAGGGAAGCTGAGAAGAGGGGTTGAGCTCACAGGCAGGGAGCCACCCAGCCAGGGGTGGGGGAGGCAGTGATGGCAGATGAGACTAGCCCTTCATGAGGGGCTAAAGGAAGCAGGGCACTGTACACCTGCGGCCCCCAGGCAGCTCTGCCTGGGCTCCCAGGAGAAGACGGTGTGGGGAGTGGAGCGGAGGCACGCCAAGAGCTCTGGCTTCCGAACCCAACAGAGCTGGCTGGGAATCCTGTGAGACTTGGGGCAAGTCTCTCCACCTCTCTAAGCCTCTCCTGCCCTATCTGGAAAGTGGGGCCACGGGTCACCCTTGTTCTTCAGAGACGCTGGACGATTCCGTGCGTTAGGTATAAAGTACATGGCTTCCCAGGTGACACAGTGGTAAAGAATCCGCCTGCCCATACAGGAGCCGCAGGGATGCAGGTTCGATTCCTGGTTTGGGAAGATCCCCTGGAGGAGGAAATGGTAACCCGCTCCAGTGTTCTTGCCTGGAGAATCCTGTGGACAGAGGAGCTTGGCAGGCTACAGTCCGTGGGGTCGCAGAGATTTAGACATGACTGAGCACATGGCATGTACTCATCACACACTCGGGCTACTTTTAACATTATTTGGAAGTTGGAGAAGGAGTTACATGAGCGGGTCCATAAACCCGAACATGGGCACACAGACCCAGGGGTGCACGGAGCAGCAGCTCCATCTCATGGCCCGTGGAGACGTGGCCCCAGGAAACGGCCTGCGGCGGGGTTGCGTTTTCCCACCTCTAGGTCAGTGTCCTGTCTGCCAGCTGCCCCGCTGGCCGGGTGTGACTGAGAGTCTGGATCTCCCCCTGACCAGGTCCACGAGACCAGGAAAGGGGTTATAGTGGTCCTTGCCCAACCCCCCAGGATCCGGAGCAGAGCAGCTGAGAGAATTCAGAGGCAGCCAAACTGGTCCAGCCTTGAGGTTCCATGTCAAGGCAGGAGGCACCCAGGGGGGGCACCCAGGGATTCACCATAAAGGTGACTCAAGTGGCCACACCCCTTTCATCCAGAGGTCCCAGGGCCTGACACACACGCCCGTTAAATCCCAGGTGTCTACTGACGGGGAGACCCCGAGCCCGCACTTCCTGCACCTCACAACTTCAAGAGATGCAAAGACCAGAAGCCTGTCCTTGTTTTCTACAAGAGAAGCCTGAGCTCAGAAAGGTTAGGTGCTCGGTCAAAGGTCACACAGCAGGCTGGGAACTTGGTCACTCTGCCTGCCATCTGCTTGGCTGGCCTGACCCCTGCTCTGCAGCCAGGCTGAGAAATGTGAGCGGTTGACGGCTCCCTGGTGCCCTGGGCGATCCAACTCTCTGCCCTGGCTCAGCCTCCCTAAGGGCCTGATCCAAGCAAGGGAAGAGGTGGCCCCAGGCCCCCAGGGCTCACACACTGCTGCTGAGACTTGCCAAAGAGAGACAGGAAGAGTCTGAGAGAGTTACAGAATTTGGGACCAGGCATATGTACCTTATGAACATTTTAAATAATGAAATATCTCAGACATAGAAAATAACGGAGCAGGCACACAGGCGCCCACCTCTTGCCCACATGCAACCCCTCCCCAGTCCAGCAGAGATGGACATCACTGTGCAGCCAGCATCCCTGCCCAAGAGCTTTGAGAGCCCTGACCGGGCCTGCCCATCAGCAGTGCTGGCCCAGGCCTCCCTCAAGCACTGGAGAGGAGGGCCCTCCTGAGCAGGGTGCTGGCCACTTGACAGAGGCATCGGCAACAGTGACCACAAACTTAGTCCTTCCAACATCGCCACGTCATCCTCTTATAGTCTGGAGGGCCGAGATCTGACACGGGTCTTCTGGGGCTAAAGTCAGGTGTGGGCAGGCCTGGTTCCTCCTGGGGAGGCTCCAGGGGAGACTCTGTCTTCTCATATTTTCTGGTTTCTACCTGTGCCTGCATCCCTTGGCTCAGGGCCCCTTCCTTACGTCACCCCAACTCTGACTTCTGCCATCACGCGTCCTACTTCTTCCTCTGTGAAGTCCTCCCCCATCTCCTCTTACGAGGACCCCAGGATGACACTGGTCCCAGCTGGATAATCCAGGACCCACATTGCCAGGTCCTTAACTGAATCACACCCAGGACGTCCCTTGGGCCCTGTCAGATCACATACACAGGGGTTCTATGGATGGGAGCATGGACATCGTGGGGACTGTCGTTCGGCCTGGCACAGCAGGCATTTGACGAAAAAAAAAGACCTGGAACTTCCCTGGTGGTCCAGTGGTTAGGACTCCATGCTTCCACTGCAGGGGGCATGAGTTTGACCTCTAATCAGGGAGCCAGGATCCTGTATGCCCCACAATGTGGCCAAAAAAACCAAGCCACCCCCCTAAAAAAAAACCCAAATCCCCAAATGTGGCTTTGCCCCTGTTATTTTACACCCCTCACTGTCACAGGAAGAATACGTGGACTCCCAGGAGACAGCAGAGTTCCAGCAGGTGGGGGGCAAAAGCGAAGGAATGATAGCTGGGAGTCCAGGGGCCAGGCTTGGATCTTGCGTGAAGCCCCTTGGAGAAGGGGATCTGGCACCTGCGTTTTGAGCCCATGATTGAGGGGGGCGTCTGTCCCCCTTCCCCGGGAAGGATGCTCCGCCCTGGGTCCTGCCCACACACCGCCCAGCCTCCCCTCCCCCAGCCCTTCTTCCCAGGCAGCCCCGAGTTACAGTTTTAATGAGTTCCTTGGCCTCTAATTAGCAGGTGCGGCTTTGAAAGGAAGCGCCTGGTGTTTACCTTGCAAGGAGCCTTTAATAACCAAACCCAAGGAATCACGGGCTGGCTCCCGCCTAATCCCCATCTGAACGGCAGGCTTAATGAGCCTTGGCACCAGTGAACCGGGGCCTGCCCTCTCCCAGGCGCCCTGCAGCGCCCCTGGGGCTCGTTACAGAGTGGCTTCTACCCTGTCGAGAGATGCCCCGGCAGCCCAGGGGGACTGAGGCCTGGGGGCCAGCTCGTGCCCAGACTGAGCAGCCCCTCCCACGGGCCACTCTGTGTCCCCAGGCCGGGGGGCCCATGACTCAGCACCGACCAGAAGCCCAGGCTGAGGCCTGACCCATGCAGTGGCGACACTCTGACCCCAGCCCCACTGTCGTACTGTGTCAGCCGTGGGCCCTGGGGCCGCCCAGGGGAGCTGAGACCTGCATTCCCAGGGACCTGGGCAGACACCTCCTGCATTAATCTCACTCACTAGTCCTGGAGGCCAGCAGGGTTGACCTCCACTTTACAGATGAGAAAACTACGGTGCAGAACAGCCTTTGCTGGCAACCGAAGGGATGTGCTGGGACTTCAACTAGGGTTGGTCTGATTCCCAGGTGGCAGCTCTTTCCAGGGATCCAGAGAGCTGGGTGGGGGTGGGGAGCAGGGGCAGAGGGCAGGGTTCAAGTGTTAAAACAGCGGTGCCTCTGGCCCCCACGAGGGGCTGGGACAACGACCCCCTCCGCCCCCCTTAGCCCATCACCGAATGCCTGTCACATGCGGAGGTCAGGATCATGGAGGCCCAGCGTCTCCTCTGTGCGGCTGGGGGTAGGGGCGGGGGTGGGCAGCAGGGGACAGTCTCCTTGGTGCCCATCCATCCGGTCAGGTCAGCAGCAGGAGGCCTGGGACGGGGCTGGATCCCCAGAAGGAAGAGGCAGCTGTGCGCCTGGAGGGGCAGCCTCGTAAATCACAGGAGAGGTGGGCGGGGCCCACGGGACCCCCGGGGTGGGTTGGGGAGGCGGGTTGGGCAAGGCTGGCGGGGAACCCCATCGCCTCTGGGTCCCCTCCCCAGTGCACACCCTGCAGGGCCCAGAAATGCCCCCCCACTCCGCTCTCTGAGCAGGAATATTCTAGAATGTGGGGTTTTTTGTTTAGTTCTCCTAAAGTGAATGGACGTGCCTCGGGGTTGCTGGAAGAAGGCGGAGGCGCCTCCCACCCCATTCCTTGCGGTGGTTACCTCCTCCCTCGCCTCTGAATAGCCTGCCGTCTGCCGGGAGCTTGAAAGGCGTTTGGAGTGTTTGGGCGGGAGAGGAGAGGCCTCTGCGGGCCTCCTTTGTGGGGAAAGGGCCCCTGCTGGGCCTTTATCCGGAGCCGCGGAGCCACCTCCAGCGGGTGCGGGGGCTCTGGAAGCCAGTCCTCCGGGCCTCCTCTCCCCTCTGGGGAGGGGTGGGGCCCAGGCGGCCGGCACCCCCAGGCCTTTCCACTCCTGCGGGGCCGGGGCTAGGCTGGGAAGAGGAGGCGCTGCTGAGCCCCGGGCCCCGATCTGGCAGGACCTGGCTCCTGGGCGTGGGTCGGGCACGGGCAGCCGGTCAAGCAGTGGCTGAGCGCTCAGTGTAAGGTCAGCAGGGGAGAGAGACACCGAAGGCCGAGCGGCCTCTAGGTCCTGGCCTGGGGGTCCGGGGAGGCAGCTGGCCAGGAACCTGACCTGGGCGGGGGTGGGGGGAGACGGGGGCGGGTGCAGGGACAAAGGTGACGCAGCCCCTCCTCCCCAGGAGGGCACTATCGGGTCTCAGCAGGGGAAGTCTGTGACCTTGAGCTTCTTCCTCTTTGCTCTCAGAGCCTCTGTTTCCCCATCTGTGAAGGCGGGTGTGCGGTGGGGCCCGGTGACCTGCACGAACCCATCCAGCCCTGACCCTTCATGTTGCAAGAACAGGTTCTGTTTTCCAAAAGGGCCACAGTGGTCCTCCCCATCCCACAGTTCTTCCAGAAACTTCCAGTTCTGCTCCCTTCCCTTGGACTGGACGGGCGGGGGCCTGGGGAGAGACGCCACTAATGGAGTCTGGTGGGGGTGGTGTCCAGTGACGGGGGTGGGGGGCCGGCGAGGGTGCTACGGCTCCTGCCCGGCTCTCTCCCCCGGAGGCTTGGTGTTGGGGTGCAACCACGGTGGTGCTGAGTGGAGCCCAAGCCACATGGGGAGCCAACACCAACTCTAACACCCGCCCTGGGGGTAAGAAACCAGTCCTCCCCATCAGACATCATCCAAACTGTAGATCTGTGAGCATCAGCAACCTGGTGGTTCTTTTCTGCTCTGAGTTCGGGAGCTGTTGTTCACACCGCAGCAGATGACTGTTGCGAGAAGCATCTCCAGGCAGGGGCTGAAGCCTCCCTGCCCCCCGACTGGGACCTCATAGCAGTTAGTATGTACCAGGCCCCCACAAGGACTTGACAATCGGCTCTAAAACATGAGATAAATTCAACGGTAAGAACTTTCCAGGGGCCAGGCAGGCACTGTTCTAAGCATCAAACTCATTTTACGCTAACAGCATTCATTTGCACATTACACAGGAGGAAATCAAAGAACAGAGAGATTTGATCCCTGGGTCAGGAAGATCCCCTGGAGGAGGAAATGGCAACCCACTCCAGTGTTCTCACCTGGAGAAGCCCATGTACAGAGGAGCCTGGCAGGCTACAGTCCATGGGGCTGCAGAGTCAGACACACCTGGAGAGACTTAGCACGCACGTACTCATCAGATCCTGGGACCCAGGTTTTGCTTGAATATCATGATTGTGATAGAGTGACCTCTCAAGAGAGGCAATAATAAAGCCCCAGGGGTCAAAGTGATCTGGGATGTAAAGAAAGAAAATGTGCAGCCCGGGCCCAAAGCACGCCCTGGCCACTAAGCCTTCCTGAAAAACAGATGTGATTCACATACCGGACAATGCGCCATTTGAAGTGCACAGCCGGCGGTTGTTAGCACAGTCCCAGATCAGCACTATTTGATCCCAGGACAGTGCCTCTGCCCCAAACACCACCTCGGCCCCTCCAGAGTCACCTCCCCCGCCCTCCCTGCTCATCTCCCCCACGGCTCCCAGACACTCGTCTGCTTTCTGACTCTGACATCTCTCTCCTGGACATTTCGCATCAATGACGTCATACGGCACGAAGCCTTTTGTATCTGGTGGCAAGTTTTCAAGGTTTATTATCCACGCGGTAGTATGAATCAGTACTGTGTTCCTTTTCAGAGTCAAATAATATTCCATTGTCTGGATGGACCACGTTTTTGTTTATTCACTCGCCGGTGGATGGACGTTTGGGTTGTTTCCGCTTTTTGTTTATTGTGCCTGGTGCTATTACGAGCATTTGTGACCAATTTGTGTTGAGGATGTGTGTTTTCAATTTGCGTGGGAGTGGGACTGCAGGGCTGTACAGCGACTCGGCCTCTAATTGAGGAGCCCCGAAACTGCCTCCCCAGCAGTGACCCATCTCACACTCCTGCCAGCTGTGTTCGAGGGTTCCAATGTCCTCACATCCCCATCGACACCTGTTATTGTCCGTCTGTGATTCTAGCTGTGCTAGTGGGGTGAGGTGCCGTCTCACAGTGGTTGAGTTTTCATACAAAAAAGAGATCAGGGGACACAGGCAGTTCACAGAAAATTCTCCTGGGCTCAGGACAGATTCGGGGTGAAGATATTACTGGACATGGAAGCTGTGGGCCCCAAGCCAAGGAACCAGCCTCACTGTGTCAACAGACCTCATAACGTAAACGAGAGGCAAGCATGTGACAGACACACAGGCCCACATTATTGGCAGGGCCCAGCACAAGATGAAAATGGGGAGGGGGGTTTTTGATCAACAGTGATTAAGAACGTCAGGACGGCAACAGCATTAAACTGGGTGGGGGGCCCTGGGCGACTGCACACAGCATGCCCACGGAGCTGGCCTTGAATACGTGGTTGGCCCACTTGGGCAAGGGCTCCCCTCCAGGCGTCTGCCCTCTGCTCAGCCTGGCAGGACCCGGGGTGGGTGTGGACCCACGGGGCAGTGCCTCTGGGAGCTCTGGCAGGAGCTACTCACAAAGGCCTCGGGACTGCCCCCTCCAACCATTACAGGTCTCCTGTACACACCCCTCCTTTCCACAAGCGGCCAGCCTGTCCCTAAGCATCACCCTCCCTCCCAGATCCCCTGCTTCTAGAAAGTTATCCTCTTCCAGAATGGGCTCAATTTGACAGCCTCCTAGGACTCTCACTCACACAGCTCTGGCTGATCAGTGTCCCCGATCCCAACCTTTCTAAGGGCCACTGAGGCGAGGGGTCTTATCCCACTTTTGTGTGGTCACTACCCACCCACAGAAGGTTCCAGAAAAGGCTGAGCCTCTGGCACCAAACGCTGTCCCTGGGATATCTCCGGCTGAGAGACAGTGCAGAGATGGCTCAGAAACGCCCATGGGCGCACGTGAGCCCATGTGTAGTATGGAGACTGCAGCCTTGGGGCCCAGGCCTACCAGAAATGGGCTTTCAGGCCATCTTCCAAGGTCTGTCGCCCTCAGGAGCTGAAAATGCTCAGAAATAATAGGCCACAGTGCCTGGGGCGATTCGGGGGGCTGGAGGCAACAGAACAGTGTGACCTTGGCCCTACACCACGGCCCCACTGGACCCCAGGACCATCAGAGCCTCAGCTTTCTCAAGGGTTACAACCTGGAGATGGCAGCCCTTGTCCGCAGAGCCGTCCTGGCCAGAGTCATGTCCTCAGGATCCAGACCAGCAGACCCCAAGGGTGGCAGGGCTGGCTCAGCAGCAGGATAAACAGTCCCTGGTCATCCCATGCGGCAAATTCACCTCTGATTAGGTTTATGTGTTTATTTTTCTTTGCAATAGGGTGTGGAAATGCAAACAGTGTGGCGAGTTACAGTTTCCAGAAGGCTCCGGGAGTTCTCTCGGCTCTGGGTGGGCTGCCCCCACCCGTCCCCACGCCCCCAGCTTTCAGGACGCTGACCCACCCATCAGGCGCTATCAGAGCAGGACTGGCCGCTGGGGATGGCAGAGGACGCACTGTTTCCTGGAACGTGTGTCACGTGACTCTGGCAGCCGGCGATGTTGAACTTGGAAAGTGACCCGTTGCTCTGTCTGAAGGTGCGTTGCTGGGTGCGGAGACCCAGGCGCCTCCCACGAAAAGCCCAGGGCTGGCCCAGAGCAATGGGTCCTGTGGCTGCCTGGAGAGGGAGCGGGGGCGGTCAGGGCCGGGGTGAGGACACCACCCTGGGTCAAAGAGCAGATTCTGGGGCTCGCTCTATCCCAAAGGGCTCAGGAGCCTGGCCTCCGCCCGGGCCACTACATCCTCATCTGTAAAGGGGCTGTCAGTTGAGCCTGGAGGTTCGGTAGGCTGCAGGCCACAGGATTCTCCCAACTCTCCTTTTAAATGAGGAATAGGTAAAACAGGTGACAGCAGAACAGCCCTGGCTTGGCAGGACAGGGGGGTGCACACGGAGCCTCTTTGTCACCGCCGCCTTTCTTTTCTGTCCTGAGGCCTCTGCGGCCCCACCGCTGAACACATCATTATCTTAAGGACACCACGGTACCCTTAAAACCCATGAGCACTCAGGCCACACACTGGCTGGGCTCCTACTATGTGACACGAGCTAGTCAAGGGGCCCGGGGACCCAGCTGTGAACAAGAGAGACGAGGCCTCTCGTCTCCAGGCTCCTGGAGGCAGCGCGACAAAAAACAAAACACGCAATGTGCAGAGGGTGAGCAGAATGAAGGGAACTAGAACCCCAGAAGGAGGACTGAGGATGAAGGAGGCCCTCACGGGGGGACCCACAGGGAAGCGAGGCGGGGAGCTCTCTGCGTCTCTAGGTGGGAGGGGCGGCAGGTGCAAAGGCCCTGAGGCATGAGCTCCTGCGGGGCTTTGGAGGAAGAGCAGGAAGGTCCGAGTGGCAGAGGCAGCCAAGGAGAGTGGGAAGAAAGGAGGTAGGAGAGCCGGCTAAGGGGTCAGATCCCACCCTGGCTGGCCAAGTGCACAGCACCGATTCATGTCCCCCAGGAACCTCAGGACCACACCGCATCTGCAGATACAGTCTTTGCAGACGCATTTGAGTTAACGTGAGGTCACGCTGCACTGGGGCAGGCCTAAAATCCAGAAAAGGTGTTTTTATAAAAAGAGGAGAGGACGTTGATGCTGAGGGGAAAGCCAGGCAGAGATAGGGGCAGAGGCTGGAGAGATTCGGCCATAGGTGAAGGAACTCCGGGAGCCCCTGGAGCCCTTGGTGGGGAACCCGGCCCTGCCCACATCTTCATGTTGGACTTACAGCTTCCGGACCGTGAGAGAATGCATTCCCGTTGCTCAGGCCCCCGGTGCGTGGTCACGTGGTACGGCAGCCCCCAGGCACCAAACACCCAGGGAGGGACTTTGGTTTCATTTGGGGTGAGATGGGGGTCAACACAGACATGGAAGGGGAGCATGGCATGAACTGCCTGGCATTTAGAAGGCTGAAGTGACATCACATGGCCCCCTGTACCAGGCTCCTAGCCTCAGAGGAAGCTACCAGGCCCAGCGTTCTGGGGAAGAAAAAGGAAAACCCCGCATGGCCCGTGGTCACCTGAGCAGAAGGGTGACCAGGGCCCTGCCTTCCAGAAGCCCGCACGATAAAATGGACTCACTGGCCCCACTTGGTTCTCCCCGTTGCCTTATTTAAAGATTCCCAGACAGAGTTTCCCCTCTGAAAAGCTAGAACCTTTCATTATGCATCTGAGAACCTGTAATTTTTTTTTTAAGAGAACACAGCCCCGAAGGAGAAGTGAGTCAGCTGGGTATGTCAGCCACACAGTCTGCCGGCCAAACGCCCCGGGACGAGGTGATGGAGACGGGGGCTCAGGAGAGGTCACCTGCTGCCCTCGTGTCTGCCAGGCGCTGGGTGCCCCCACAGCGCAGCCTCGACTCGGATGTTGTTTGACTGAGTGTGTCCCGTCTGTGGAAAGAAGGTCTTCCAGGAAGGTGAGCAAGAGTACACTCTGAGGCCGGCCAGGAGCTGGGGCACCAGGCAGAGTGTGCACCTCTGAGGGGAGATGGGCCTCTGAGAGGTCACGGGGTGCTGCGCGAACGCGGAGTGAAATTAACACCGCGTCTGGCGCTGGAGGCTGCTGGGCGCCGTGGGTTCCAAGCGGAGGCGCCGCTGGCTCCTGTGAGACGCGGCCGTGAGGAGGCTGCCCCGCCCTTGCTTGACCGCAGAGCTCCCCTGGGAGGTGCAGCTCGTCCCCCCGGACGCGCCCCACCCCGCCCAGCGGGACCCAGGGGAACCGGATACTCCCTGAGAGGAGGTCCGGGAGAGGCCCTCCTGCACGCCACTGCCCGCACAGCTACCCTGCTGCGGCCTGCGGCGAAGTCATTCGACCTAGAAGCTTCTGGAAGGAGCAACCCTGCCCCACCAGCTCTCCGACACTGACCACAGGCCTTGGTCACGTGCCTGCTTCTCCAGCACATCCTGCACAGATTTCTAGCCCCTGGAGGAGGGGAGCTGCTGTCTTCATTGGCTCCGAGACCCCAGCCAGTCCTGGGCATTTGTCTCCATGTTGGGGCAGAAGAAGAGGAGAGAAGAGACATGGGATGTTTTGAGCACCTACTACGTGCTAGGCCCCAGGGTTCTATGTTGGACATTGCCCTTGCTCTGTCCTTCTGAGCCGCCCTGGAAACTTTTCCAGCCAAAGACTTGGCGCCCAGACACGGGGCCACGGGCCATCTGAGCACTGGGGCCCGGCCCGGCCCGGCTGGACCCCTAAGAATGCAGCCCTACTTACAAGCCACTCATCAGTCATGTTGATGAAGCGGATGGGCCGCTTCAGAGGTGAGGGCGTTCAGGTCCAAAGTAACTTAATGACAGTTCAATGCGACGGCTTCAGTCAGCAGCTAAGGAGGCTCAAGGACCGACAGTTCCAGGAGTCCCCCGCCCCTGCCCTGTGTCTCCAGCACCAGCTGGAGGGAGGCAGAGTGGTGTTGGGGAGGGAGGAGCCCGAAGCCACATCCTTTTTTTAAAATTTTAATTGGAGGCTAATTACTTTACATTATTGTAGTGGGTTTTGCCATACATTGACATGAATCCACCACGGGTGTACATGTGTTCCCCATCCTGAACCCCCCTCCCACCTCCCTCCCCATCCCGTCCCTCTGGGTCATCCCAGTGCACCAGCCCCAAGCCCCTGTCTCATGCATCAAACCTGGACTGGTGATCCGTTTCACATATGATAATGTACATGTTTCAGTGCTATTCTCTCAGATCATCCCACCCTCGCCTTCTCCCACAGAGTCCAAAAGTCGTTCTTTCCATCTGTGTCTCTTTTGCTGTCTCGCATCTAGGGTCATCGTTACCGTCTTTCTAAATTCCATATATATGAGTTAATATACTGTATTGGTGTTTTTCTTTCTGACTTACTTCGCTCTGTATAATGAAACTTCCAGTTTCATCCACCTCATTAGAACTGATTCAAGTGCATTCTTTTTAATAGCTGAGTAAATGGCTGTCAGAGGAGGCCTTACAAATAGCTGTGAAAAGAAGAGAAGCGAAAAGGAAAGATCTAAGCATCTGAATGCAGAGTTCCAAAGAATAGCAAGGAGAGATAAGAAAGCCTTCCTCAGTGATCAATGCAAAGAAATAGAGGAAAACCACAGAATAGGAAAAACAAGAGATCTCTTCAAGAAAATTAGAGATTCCAAGGGAACATTTCATGCAAAGATGGGCTCGATAAAGGACAGAAATGGTATGGACCTAACAGAAGCAGAAGATATTAAGAAGAGGTGGCAAGAATACACAGAAGAACTGTACAAAAAAGATCTTCACGACCAAGATAGTCACGATAACGTGATCACTGACCTAGAGCCAGACATCTTGGAATGTGAAGTCAAGTGGGCCTTAGAAAGCACCACTACGAACAAAGCTAGTGGAGGTGATGGAATTCCAGTTGAGCTATTTCAAATCCTGAAAGATGATGCTGTGAAAGTGCTTCACTCAATATGCCAGCAAATTTGGAAAACTCAGCAGTGGCCACAGGACTGGAAAAGGTCAGTCTTCATTCCAATCCCAAAGAAAGGCAATGCCAAAGAATGTTCAAACTACCGCACAATTGCACTCATCTCACATGCTAGTAAAGTCATGCTCAAAATCCTCCAAGCCAGGCTTCAGCAATATGTGAACCGTGAACTCCCAGATGTTCAAGCAGGTTTTAGAAAAGGCAGAGGCACCAGAGATCAAATTGCCAACATCCGCTGGATCATGGAGAAAGCAAGAGAGTTCCAGATAAATATCTATTTCTGCTTCATTGACTATGCCAAAGCCTCTGACTGTGTGGATCACAGTAAACTGTGGAAAATTCTGAAAGAAATGGGAATACCAGACCACCTGACTTGCCTCCTGAGAAACTTGTATGCAGGTCAGGAAGCAACAGTCAGAACTGTACATGGAACAACAGACTGGTTCCAAATAGGAAAAGGAGTACGTCAAGGCTGTATATTGTCACCTTGCTTATTTAACTTATATGCAGAGTACATCATGAGGAACACTGGGCTGGAAGAAGCACAAGCTGGAATCGAGATTGCTGGGAGAAATATCAATAACCTCAGATATGCAGATGACACTACCCTTACGGCAGAAAGTGAAGAGGAACTCAAAAGCCTCTTGATGAAAGTGAAAGAGGAGAGTGAAAAGGTTGGCTTGAAGCTCAACATTCAGAAAACAAAGATCATGGCATCTGGTCCCATCACGTCATGGGAAATAGATGAAGAAACAGTGGAAACAGTGTCAGACTTTATTTTTTTGGGCTCCAAAATCACTGCGGATGCTGATTGCAGCCATGAAATTAAAAGACGCCTTCTCCTTGGAAGGAAAGTTATGACCAACCTTGATAGTATATTAAAAAGCAGAGACATTACTTTGCCAACCAAGGTCCATCTAGTCAAGGCTATGGTTTTTCCCGTGGTCATGTATGGATGTGAGAGTTGGACTGTGAAGAAAGCTGAATGCCGAAGAATTGAATCTTTTGAACTGCGGTGCTGGAGAAGACTCTTGAGAGTCCCTTATACTGCAAGGAGATCCAACCAGTCCATTCTAAAGGAGATCTATCCTGGGTGTTCATTGGAAGGACTGATGCTAAAGCTGAAACTGCAATACTTTGGCCACCTCATGCGACGAGTTGACTCACTGGAAAAGACTCCGATGCTTGGAAAGGTTGGGGGTGGGAGGAGAAGGGGACGACTGAGAATGAGATGGCTGGATGGCATCACTGACTCTGTGGACATGAGTTTGAGTGAACTCCGGGAGTTGGTGATGGACAGGGAGGACTGGCGTGCTGTGATTCATGGGGTCGCAAAGAGTCGGACACGACTGAGCGACTGAACTGAACTGAATATTCCACTGTGGATATGTACCACATCTTTCTCATCCATTCATCTGCCGATGGACATCTAGGTTGCGAAGCCACGTCCTTGCTGGCGCTTTGCTCCAGCACCGCCTGACGGCCTCCACCCCCAGCAGTGTAGACACTGACAGCAGCCCTGGTTCTCCAGTGTGCCCCGTGTCCACCCCTGCTCTGCCTGCTTCCACTGGACACCATGCCATCAGCCCCGCCAGAAACACTGGCCCACTCTGCAGATGAGAAAACGGAGGCACAGGGTGCCTGTCAACCCCCAGTCTTCTGAGGTGGCCAAAACCCGGACAAAAAAGGCCCCTGTTGTTCTGCTTGTAGAGCACTGGCTCTCCCAAGGGCCTGGCGGGGTGCCCTGTCCCATGGCGTCCTGCCGGCTCAGACACTGGTCCCCGACCCGCTGCAAACCTTGCTGGTGCCTCTGCCAGGGCTCTGCAGGTGCTGGCCTCCTCGCCACGCAGCCAGCCCCCACCTTTTCCAGCTTTGTAGAACCTCCTGGTTCTTCTGCGGCCTCAGGTTGATACTCAAATACCTGGCAACTGGTAAATCAGGTTTTTCATCTTATCGATAGTGTGGGGTCCCCAGAAGCGGACCCTGAGGCGGGGACTGGAGTGGAAACAACTGACTTGGGGGGTGGGCAGCAGGGAGGCCAGGTGGGGTGAGACGAGAAGGAAGGAGCCAGCGGGCGCCTTCTCTTCTGGGGCGACATCATGGCAACGGGGTGCTGTGTGGGCTGGTCGGGAGCTGCTCCTGGGACCCTGGTCCCCAGCAATGCAAGCCAGAGAACCTGTCCACTGCACACAGCAGGTGCTCAATAAATGCTCCTGGCTAAGTGAACACAGCAGATGGAGCGAGAGGCCTTTCCCACATGGGTAAGGAATAACTGCCCCTGTCTTTGGCCCAATGGGAGATGGAAAGTCCCCGGGACAGGGGAGCGTGGTGTGACCCGTGGGGCCTGCCCCTCACCCCCACCCCAGCCCCGCCTGTGGCTGCTGCTCCCGACAAGAGCATCAGGGCGCTGCTTCTGGGATGCTCACCCTGAGGACCACTGACTCCGTGACAGCTCATTCCATACTCAGGCTCCGTGAAGCCCTCTCCCTGTGCCCCGCCAGGCCGCAGCCCAGCCGGCTTGGGGGCCCCGAGCCCTGCAGAGTGCAGGGCTCACATGCCCAGGTCCAGCTCCGCGCAACTGGGATGAGAGAATGGGTTCTCCAGCCAGCTCCCAAGGCACGCGGGGCCGGCAGGGACCCGAGCCCTGCAGAGTGCCACAGGGATGGTGGGGGAGTGGCCCCTCAGGGGTCCCTGACCGGCTCCCTCTGTGGCGAGACCGCTGGTCATTTCTGTGGCCCCTCTGCTGAGGACACTGGTGGTCCTGCACCGTGGGCTGTGGGGAGACCCGGGCACTGGCCCAGCACTGCCCCCTACTGGCCAATGGTCATGAGCTCATCTTTCCCTTCTGGAGTCGGGGATGAGACCCCAATCAACATGAGGTTTCCACCCCCCCAAGGAGAAAGAAAATGTCTGGGCCAGGAGTCGGTGGTGTGGGTCCCAGACACGCTGTCCAAAGCGGTAGCCACAGACCATGTGGAGCTATGAGCCCTTGAAAAGCACCTGGTGTGATGGAGAAGCAGACACACCAGGTTCTGAAGAGTTGCTACAAGAAAAAGAAAATCGCACTAACCATTTAATACACTGATTGCATATTTAAACAATAGCATTTTGGATATATTGGGTTAAAGAAAACATACATGAAAATGAATTTCACCTCTTTCCACCCCAATTTATTGAGATACAGTTGACATATAACATGGTAAAGTAAACAGCATAATGATTTGATACATATGAATATCATATTTATTGATTACTACAATAAGTTTAATTAACAGCCATCACCTCAGGTAGTTACAGATTCTTTTCCTAGGCATGAAATGTATTTACTTTTTTCTTAACGCAGTGACTAGGAAATCTAAGATTCCTTAGCTGGCTGGCATTGTCCTTTTTACTGAACAACGGCTGGAGTTTCCAGTAAGCCACTTGGCCCTTTGGAAACCAGCAGGCAGACCAGCCGGCCAGGCGGCCGTCTGTCCAGGACATTTTGGGGCCCTGAGCGCCACCTCTGGAGGAGTCAGCACAACTTGGCAGGGACCACAGGCCCCCAGGATGCAGCCGATCCCCTCTGGCCTTAACTCCAGAGATCCCTTCTCCGCAGACTCTCCTCGGCACTCCACTTAATACTGCAGCTCTGCATGGTGACCAGCTCTTGCCCTTCCCTGCAGGCAAGGCTCCACATTCTTTACGCTCCCCACTTAGGGTTGCCGATGCAGCAAGTAAAAATCCAGGGTGCCCAGTTAAGTCTGTCTTTCAGATCAACAACAAATGCTTTTTCTAGTATAAGTATAGCCCATGCGCTATTTGGGATATACTTATAACAAAAATTTGTCATCGATGGAAACACAGATTTAACCGGGCTCTTGGATTGTGCCTGGCATCCCCACCACCACTGGGTCTGAAGCCTTGTTTTGCAGGTTGAATGGGATCCCCCGAGCTAGGGTGACAGCTCCCTACGGACGGGGCATGGGTTTCAGTTACTCTCGGACCCTTGGCATTTAGTTCCATCCGGCACGCGTTCCAGGCTCAACGAGTATTTGTGGAACGAATGGGGGAAACCAGCATTTCCTCCAGAAGACACAGCTGACCTAAGATCCCCCTGACCCTTTCCTGACCCTGACACACTTAGGGTGGGCGTCATACTCCCAGAAAGCCTGACTGCTTGCAAACATCCTCCAGTCTTGAAATACCCACAGGACAGGCCTCGGCAGAAATGAGATGGCGAGAGACACATAGGGTGGGCCTGACAGCTGCTGGTGCCACCACGCTCCTCCCTGGCTCTTGCTTTAAAGACGCGGCTGGGCTGTGTGACCCTCGGTCTGGGCAGTGAGAAAGGGTGGTCACCAGCTTTCCATCCCCTCTCCTTCAACCAGCCCCTCTGTCTCCTTCTCAGTTGTCAAAAGCTAACTCTGGGAGTTCTTGGGGGAAGACGCTAAAGACAGGGTCACTGAGCACCTTGGCTGCCTCTGTCCAGAGCGGGCAGGGCTGGGCGCCCAGATATCAGCTGGGCCTCTGCTTTGGCCTGGAACACACAGCAGATTTTCTGAGCCAGCTTTCATGCGAAGCACTGCGACCAGGTGTCCCTCCAAACCATCCAAATGTCCTCGATGTTCTGCTACATCAGCAAACGGCAGAGGCAGGGGCTGTTGCCAGTTTGCATCTTGATCAAGATACAAAGGCCCCAGAACTCCTGGCTGAGATGCAGGGGCCCTGAGCTGCTCTGTCTCTCCCACCAGATGCCCTGGCAGATAAGCAAGAAACAGAGTCCACACTGCTGCCTGCCCTCGGGGAATCTTGTCTGGGGAGATAAGACTCTGGAAACTGCAGAAAAATGCAAGCTGGAGAAAACTGAGGGCCAAGCGATGGGGCAGAGACAGCTCAACGCTGCAGGCTTTTTAAGAAGCACCGACCCAGGCTGGCGGGGCCACGAGAACACACTGGAGGAGGGGGAAGAGAACCGAGGGGGCCATGCACTTACATGCGTGTGCGTGCGTGCACATGGGAGCCCATGCTCGCACACATAGCTACTCTCAGGCAGGGGCGGCCAGCCTGACTCCACTGTGCCTGCCACCACCCATCTGGCCCCTAGCTGACCTTCCCCAGTGCTGGGCCAGGTCCTGGCACACCATGAGCCTCACCTCCACCAAGTTGTTAAGCTTAAAAATGAACTCTCGGGTGGTCTCAAGACTTTCCAAAGGGCTCCTGGCTGGAGGATTCATGTCCCCTACTGTGGCGAGCTGTGTGTGGTGAGTCCTGGGCTCTGGGCTGCTCTGTGGCCCCAGCTAG
Source organism: Moschus berezovskii (assembly GCF_049115385.1). Classification (NCBI taxonomy): domain Eukaryota; kingdom Metazoa; phylum Chordata; class Mammalia; order Artiodactyla; family Moschidae; genus Moschus; species Moschus berezovskii. The sequence goes on from NC_142481.1 coordinate 52,477,492, forward strand.
TGGGATGCCTTCTTTTCCTTTCTCTTCCTTCCCCAGCTCCGTGAGGCACAGCTTGGGAGGATGGGGTGGGAAAGAGGGACCCCTCTCTGACCCAAGGTATCACACCCACACACACACACACACTTGTTGGCTGGGACTAGTGCAGTATCACATCACCCAGGACCTGCTCACACCTCTTGGGTCTCCCAGCCTCCCAGTCCTCCAAGTGAGCAGGCAGGGGGTCGACTGCGCCCCAGGGGGATGCTGCCAATCCAGCCCAGCTGAGGGGCGGCAGAAGCTGGGTCTTGACCAGGAGAGCAGCTCAGCTGTCCCACCCCCAGACCGTGGGGCCCTCAGTGCCTGCTGAGCCAGCCCCGGAACCCTGCTTTGGGCCAAGGCCTCGCTACCCCTGGCCCAAGGCCTCCTCAGCTGTCCTGGGGTGACCAAGAGGGCAGGAAACCCTCTCACGGCAAAGGGCAGGACACGGGGGTGGAGGAAGAACGGGGGTCAGGGGGGGATTATTCTGCTTGGCTTCCTCAGCGCAGATGTGAAAAGGCCCGTTGTCCACCAGAGAGGGAGAGATGGCCAAGAGCGCCTGGCCCCGGCCCAGGCGGGCAGGCTGTCCCGGGACATCCACCAGGGTGGTCTTAGTGCAGGGGCAGCCCCCGAACACGGACCCACAGGACGAGAGTCGAGGGGCTCTTGGGTCCCTCCCCTGCAGGCGACGCTGGACCAGCTCACTCACGGGCGGCCCTCGTGCGGCTGCTCCCAGGGTGTCTGCTCCCCAGACCGAAGACAGGGTGGCCTAGCAAGGCGCAGAGCAGGGCCTGGAACCCAGAGCCCAGCAGTCCTGGGACAAGAGCACTGGTGGGCCTCTGGAAGGCACAGGGTTTCGCTCCTGTTGGGATGGTGGCAGGGGCTCTGCCCTGGCCCCCGTTCCCTGTGGTTGGGGGTCCAGGGGGCTGGCCGCACACCCAGGAATCAGTCCTTGGGGCCTCTGTGCACCTCCATGGACAGCAGCTCCTGCTTCTCCAGAGGGTCCCAGGGACCCACAGCCCCCACTGGCCCGATGCCTGCTTCGCCCCTTGCTGGGTGGCCCAGTACCTTGGGACATGCTATAGCCCAGCCTGGCCTGGACAGTGAGGGGTAGGGGGCTACGGCTCCCCCCCACCTGAAGCCAGCTTCAGTATAGAAGGACGAGACCTCCCCTCCTACTCCTGCCTGTACTGGGGAGAACAGTGTTCCCCAAAAATGCATGTCCCCCTGGAACCTGTGAATAAGACCTTATTAGGAAAGAAGTCTTTGCAGATGGAATCATGTTACGGTAAGATCAGGTTGGATCAGGGTGGCCCTACAACAATGGCAGTGACCCAACAGAGAGGTGCAGGAGGGGCCGTGTGACCACAGAGGCAGAGGTTGGAGGGGTGCAGCCACAAGCCTGGGATGCCAGGAGCCAGAGAGAGACCTGCCCGGGGAGCCCAGGGCCCTGGGTCCTGGGAGAGGCACCTGCTCTGCCCTGGGCCCACCCATCTTGTCCCAGTATCGCTGGGACTTAGGTGTCGACCCATCTGCTGGGGGGGACTGGGACGCTGAGAAAGGAGGCTCTACTGGGCCTTGGAATCCGGTACAGAAGCAGTCGTGCCGCCCCCCTAGCTGTCCACCGTGCTGTCAGAACCCCCGCCTGCGGGCAGACCAGCTAATCGGTCTTGACAGCCCACCACCATTCCTGAACCGCCGAGGAGAGGCTGGCGTGGCTATATTTAGCCTCCAATTGCTCTGCCTGGGGAGCTGTGAAGTACCAGGGGCGTGAGGGTGCGGGGCTGAAGGATATAGCGTTGGGGCAGGGTGCAGGGCCCGGGCCCCTCTGTGTGTGCCCTGGGCAAGTGCCCCAGCCCCCAGAGCAGACTTTCCAATTCAGGGCTTTGGCTGCCAACAGTGGGAGTGGGGGCTCCCCGCGTGGACCACAGCCCACCTGGGCCAGCTGACCAGGGCAGAGGGCCTAGCAGAGTGGGCAGGCTGCGAGTACAGCACAGGCCAGAGCCGGCCCTGAGCACCCTCCCTGGGCGCCCTTTCCAGACAGGGCTGGAAGCCCCCTCCTTGGCCTGGCCTGCTCCTCCAGGGCCCCCACCTCACCCTGGTGGGCCTGGGCAGTAACTCCCCGGACTCTGCACAGAGGGGCTGGGAAGCGATGCCCGGCGCCTGGGAGCAGGGAGGAGGGAGACAGAAGGAGCAGGAGCCAGGTGGGGGTGCAGGTGAGAGGTTGAGGGGCGGGCAGGTGGAAAGAGACAGGAGGGAGGAAGGGGTGGGGGGAGAGGAGGCCGGCCCATCCCAGTCACTATGGAAACGAAGGGCAGGATGATGCAATAGTAACGGAACAAGGATTTAGGGACTTCCCTGGGGTCCATGGCTAAGACTCCACACTCCCAACTCCAGGGGCCCGGGTTCGGTCCCTGGGGGTGTGGGGGTCGGTGAACTAGACCCCACGTGCCACGACAAAGACCCTGCATGCCACAACTAAAGACCCAGCTCAGCCAAACAGATAAAACACAGACCTGTTGAAAAGAGAATGGGGGTTGGACAAACATAGCTACTACTTCTTGAGCGCTGCCACCCAGTGGGGTGGCCACGGCTCGTATTCCCGCCTCCCTGATGGAGGATACAGAGGCCCCTGGCAGTGAGGGGCGTCTGACTGACAGACGGCGTGGCTGCCCGGTCCTCCTTGGACACCGTCAGCGCAGCTCTGTGTGGGCCGCCCCGCCAGGGGGGCAGCGGGTGGGGGAGGCGGCAGGAGGCACCAGCCAAGGCCAGCACGCCCCCCGCACCCCCCGCCCCCCAGCCAGGCCCAGCTGAGCGCCCGATGGCGGGTCAGGGGTGAGGCCGCGCTAAGTGGCTTATGCCTCCGTGCAGAGGCCGACTGACAGACGGTTGGATTAACAAAGACGCACTCTGTTCCCCTGCAGGTCATGTGGAAAGCACAGCCACGACCCCTGTCACTTCTCCTTTTTTATTTTTTGTAAGAAGAGATGTTTGTTCCCGAGCCGGGGCGGAGGAGGAGGAGGCGGGGGGCAGGGGGCCACCAGCTGTAAGCACATCAGCTGCTGTGGGCACAATGGGGGGCTTCTCTGCCATGGCCACCCCTCAGCCAGGGCCACCAGCCGGCCCGGCACGCAGGGGACCAGCCTGCTGCCCAGCTCTGCGGCGGAGCCACGCTCCCGAGTGCCAGTGTGCAGGCCGGACGCGGAAAAGGGACCATTAGCCCCAAATGGAGCCTGCAGAGAAGGGGGCGGCGGGCAGGCGGCCGTGGCAGCTGTGGACACGGTTTCCCGCCTGGAGGACCACAGAAGGACACGCTGCCTCCCGCCCGGCCCCGCCGATCACCTCCTGTGACCATGCTGTTTCAGACAGACCAAGTGAAAATAAGCCTATCCTTAAGACTAACCTCACCTTTTCCTTTTTACCTCTAAAATGTGACTACTCGACGTTGTGACGTTCCATGCATGGCGGGTGTCCTACTGTTGGGCGGTGGGTCCAGGCCCACAGCATTGGCATCCCCTGCAGCGTGCTAGACACGCAGACTCCCAGGCCCCACCCAGGCTTGCAGAGTCACATCCTTGTCCCCAGGCCAGCTCCGGAGCCCCACCACCACTGTGCTTGTGACCTGTCTCCACACCGAGTCCGGCCTCCCACACCGTTTTAAGGGCTCGTGCAAAGCATAACCCCCGCCCCCAGTCAGCAGAAAGGTCCAGCCCTCCATCCGAGGCAGCGTGGGTCCTAAGTGGGGAGAATTCCTCCGGTGGGTCACGGTGGCAGAAAATATGATCTTAGAATTCTGAACTTGCCCTGGTTCCTCCAAAGGGCTTCTGGTCAAAACCTCTCTGATTTAAACTGAATGGACAGGGACTGTCTAGTTTGCAGACTTGCACTGTTTACCAAGAGCCTTCCATGGGCAAGGCGTTTAAAATACATGGACCTCAGGGTCTGTGGCCATACACAGCAATGCAAGCTGAGCCTGCCTCTTGAGCATCTTTGGCGGGGCTAGTTTTACTAAACAGATAAGAAAGATTTCCCAACCCCAGAGTTCCCTCCAAGCTGCCCCCATGTGGCCTCACCCAGGGCCAGAGGGAGCCCCCTTCCCGGCCTCAGATGACTAGAAAGCTCCTTCCCCTACTGAGTCACAAAGTCTTCTGGAACCCCGCCTCCAGTCTGCGGGAGCCCCTGGCTCCATCCCAAGTAAACCTACGTGCCCTTGACACCTCCCATATGCAGGAATACCACCAAGCGGCCCATGATTAAGCATGTCCAATCCCCTCACCTCACCCTGGGGCAGCGTGGCTCCCAGAGCCTGCCATCCTGGTGGCCTCCCTCCCCAGACCTGCTCCGTTGGGTCAGTGCTCCAGCGTGTCACCACCTGCCCTCCTGTTCCCCGCCCTGATGCCCTGCGGAGAGGGAAGGATTGAGAAACCAAGTTGGGCAGGAACAAAGCTAGAGCTGGGGGGTGGAGTGGGGGCACTGGTAGCCAGTAAACTACCAGAGAAGGTTCTTGCTCTTTTCCTGCAGCAGAAATTCCTGCCTTGGGTGACAGAGGATGAGTTGGTTGAATGGCATCATCGAGTCAATGGACAGGAGTCTGAGCAAACTCTGGGAGATGGTGAAGGACAGGGAAGCCTGGCGTGCTGCAGTCCGTGGGGTTGCTAAGAGTCGGACACGACTGAGCAACTGAACAACGACAGCAACAACAGCTGGCTGCACAGCACCAACTTCACCAAATTCTGATGCCTGAGGCCTCTGTCAGGTTTGGGTTCAGCTGGCTGGGTGGGGCCCGGGCATCAGAATTTTGTTAAAAGCTCCCAGGTGGTTGTAAGGTGCTGGGGAGTCTAGGGTCACTGCTGGCCCTCAGCCTGTGCTGGGGGTAGGGGGAGAACCCGGGGCCCCCAGGGAGGAAAATGTTTGCCGGGGCAGGGCCCACCACCTGCACCTCTGATGCATCTGCAACGAGGGGCATGTGCCCCGAGGAATGCGGGGTGCCCTATGACAGGGGCCAGGCTGGGGTAAGGGGCGGGTTTCTAACGGGACCTGGGCTGTGCAGCTCAGCCTCTGACAAGCTTTAAGGCAGTGAGTCCCAACCTGGGTGCAGCCCTAAAGCGGGGGCTGTTTAGTGATGGGGAAGCTTAATTTCTTTCTAGGGGGCTAGTGTTGTCCCTGATAAGAGCACTGCACGGCAGTCGTGATGCTGGCAGAAGTGGGAACATTCAGCCTCCCTGGGGTGGGACAGTGGCTGCCTGTGTCCAGCAAGGCCCTGTCTGTGGCCCATGAACCTGTGGCCTCGGTGGCTGTTCATTTCAATCCCGAAAGCCCTCTTTTCATTTCCGTTCTGAAGATACAAGCGTGGGGCTTTTCCTGACGTGGAACCGAGCTGCCCCTGGAAGGAACCCAGCCTCACAAGTGAGGCCCCGTGGCTTCCACCTCATCCGAGTGCCCATCCTCTCCTGGCCGTGGCTGTGCAAGACACCCGGCCTGGGCGTCAGCCCGGGGCCACCCTGAGCTCCGAATGGAACAGCGGAGGGGTCGGGGCCACCCTCCTCTCGTGACTCAGTTTCTCCACGTGGAACAGGAAGGCTGCTGCCACGGTCCCTCTGTGCTCTCAAAGTCCATGATTTGGGGTGTCTGGTGCAGAAAGGTCACACAGCAACCGCCCTGTCCCCTAAGCTTGGACAGTCAGTCACCCTGGGGCCTCCGGAGGAAACTTCTGCCATCTGCCTCTGTCCAGGCCTCAACTGTGGAATCTACTTCTGCCCTCCAGGACCACTCCTGGTCCTGTTCTCCTTGCATGGGTCACTGCCTTTGCCCAGATCAAGAAAGCAGGACCCTCCTGTGGTCGATCAGCTAGAATGCCCTTGGTCAGACCCTGAAGAGCGCATGGAGCTTCCAAGGGCCTCGGGCCTGAGAAAGCAGGAGCTGCAGCAGCCCAGGCACTGTGCCCCTGGACACTCACCCTGGCCGGGACTTCACGCATACTCTCTCACTTCATCCTTGCCATCACCCCAAAGGGTGCATGCTGTTTTCACCCTCGTTTTACCCATGGGGAAACTGAGGCAAGGTCAGGTGAAAGTCACTTCTCCCAGGTCCCCAGAGCACAGGAGGCAGCCAGGCTCCACAGCCCGGCCGTCTGTAACCTGGTCTGCGGCTTGTGAGCTGGGTGGTCTCGGGCAGGCCAATTTACCTCTCTGGGCCTCAGTCTGTCTGTCTGATAAAATGGGGTTAACGGTAGACCCCACCGGCCCCCAGTCTGCTCTGAGGGTCAGATGAATGAGTCCAGGAAGAACCCTGGGCACACAGCCAGAGCTCAGGAAGGGCCACTTTCTAGGACTGCCACGAGTTCAGGGGACGGGGAGCCTTAGCACCCTCTGGTGACAGGGAGGTCTCCTGCAGGAGGAGATGGGCAGCAGGATCAGATGACAGGTAGGGAAGGACAACAGCCGCCACACACTGACCACAGGTGACCGGTGACATCAGGATGGGCCCTGTTTTGGGAACATCTGGGTGTGATCCAGCACTGATTTTGTACATGGGTCTCAGACCCAAGGCACCTCACCTTTTGGGTGCTCCTGATCTTAGCATGGCTGGGGCGTGTCCTGGAGCCCCAGAAACAAGCTAAATCAGAGTGACCACCACAGGGCAAGCCTCCAGCCACTTGGCCACGTCACCTAAATGCCAGGCATGTGCCAAGAACCCTGCCAGGCCTTGCATGAGGCAGAGACCAGCCGATGCTCACCAAACAGGACCCACAGCTCTGAACACACAGCTGAGCGACATTTTCCACCTCTCAGGACTCGTAGGTCAACAATGAGGGCTCTGAGGTTCCAAGAGACGGCAGTGCCTGGAACCCTGAACCATCTCAGGGAAGACCTACTGAACACCCTATTGGACTATGATGCAGACGAGACTAAGTTTTCACTGCATTAACCATGAATGATTGGGGGCTGTTTATCACAGCAGCTAGCATCACCCATCTTTCTAATATACCAAACCTTAACAATGGCTCAGGCAAGATCCCACTTCAAGGAACTCACAAGGCTCTCAGGGAAAGACATATGGGCCGTCCGTCTCAGCGTTAGCAGGAGTTTGTTAAAACGCAGATACCAGGGCCCAGCTCATGCCGTCTGAATCAGGAGCTCTGAGGAGGCACTGTCACCCACATTTTAAACCGGCACCCCTGGCGATTCTGATGCACAATGCATGTGAGAGCAGCTGGCATTATAGCAGAAAATCATGTCTCTCATTTGATGCTAGAGAAGCGGACAGGCCGGGTGTTCCTGCCTGAGCCCACCCTGGCCCCCCATGCTGTCCATAAAGAGCCTGGACCGCAGCCCCGCACAGAGGTGGGGGGGCCATGAGTCACTCGAGGCTGATGGTCATCAGTATACTGGGCAGGCAAGAGATTCATTAGGGTCCTTGCTTAACGCGATGACGAATTCATTGAATTCTGATAAGGTCGTCTCTTAGCAGGTGGGATAAATCGCAGCTGATCTCTTGTCAGGACGACTCTGAGTCATCCCGGATTAAATTAATAATGATTAATTGGGGCTCCTGAAAGCTGAGCCGCCAAGCGAAGATTAGAGTGTGCGTTCGAGCTGGCTCTCTCTCCCTTTTATTTCCTCTCTCCCTCCCCGGGCTGCGCCTCCTCCCCCAGGTGACATTCTGAGACGGGAAACTGGAAGTGGAGGATTTGGAGATGTGGAGCAGCCATTAGCAGCTGCTCAGAGGGCTGCGGGCGGCGGCGGTGGGGGGCGGCTGCCTGGAGAGCTCTGCTGTTTCTGGAGGCTCTTCACACACCCAGGAGGCCAGCCAACCCCCTGGTCACGGACCCCAGATGGGCTTACTCCCCTCCCCCACCCACTGCACCCGGATCCCTCAGCAGGGCTTGGCTCCGGGGCCTGGGGGTGATAGGCTGGTGGGGGGGCAAGGTCACAGTGTGCCCATTTTGTGAGATAAACAGCAGGTCTGACGCCCAGGTCCTCTGGGCCATGTGGAGGGAGGGTAGGCCCATGTGGACTGCTGCTGGTGAGGGGACCCCTTCGCCCTGCCCTGGAAGAGGACCCAGGGGTATGCGGCCCGGATCCAAGGTCACAGAGAGATGAGACAGCCATGGAGCTGAACACAGGGCAGACAGGGGTCAGGAAGCAGTCCCCATAGAGGATCCACAAAGCACACAGGTCCGAGATCAGCACCCTGATGTTACTTTGGTGAACTCCCTTCCTGGTGCCTACTGAGGGCAGCTGGGGCTACCCCAATCTTCCCCATCCCCACCCAGGCCCTGCTGAAGGGCGGCTTGTACAGGTGAGTGCAGACAGGCCTGTGTGTTCCAGGACAGACTTTTAGGAGGTGACTGTATTCTCTGGAAAGTGCTCATCATCCGTGGGATCCTTCTCCCAGGGGCCAAACCATTCCAGGGGCTTCTCCAAGTGCCCCCAGGAATTCCATGCATCCCCCAAGCAAAGCCCACTGCTGCCAACTGCCTGGATTGTCAGCACACATTCACAGAGGGCACCGCTCTGCTGGGCCCACACAGCTCATAAAGTCAACACGGTCTCGACTTGGGAGGTTTAACCATAAACATTCCTGCAGCGGGCCTGGCGCCATGTGAGGTGAGAGGGAAGTGGGGAGGGGTCCCCGCCAGCTCTCTGGGTTTGGGAAGGTTCTGTGCCACTTCAGAGAGCTGGCAGCTGGAACTGCAGAAATTCTGAGTGGTGGGAGGGTGCAGGGGAAGGAAATCCCCCTGGAGGAGGGGGGGCAGCTGGACCCTTTCCCCCAAAGCTTCCATACCACTGCCGAGGGGGCCACAGAGAGGTGACTGTGCCCTGCGGTGCCAGTTCATGGGACCAGCTGTCACATTGCCACCCTGCCTGAGTCTCCTCCAGGCGGTCAGCACCCCCAAACATCAGGAAGGAGGCCAGCTTGGGGGCTCAGGGTGCAGGGCAAGGCGTGCAAGCCCTCTCCAGGCATCCCAGCTCAGCGGGACGCTAGGTGGGTGGTCAGGGCTGAGCTGGTCACCTTTGTAAACCCTGTGAAGCTGGGATCTAAAGCCTTGTTGTGAGAACCAAGGTGGGAGCCAGAGAACAGTGATGGCTCTAAAAATACTGTTCTTAACCACTGAGTAGATAACAAACTGTGGTCTCTCCACACAGCGGAGCAGTATTCAGCCACGAAAAGGAACTAAGCACCGACAGAGCTACAGCAGGCATGAACCTATAAAACATCACGCTGAGCCAAAGACACCAGATAAACGGGCAAACAGGATATGATTCCATTTATAGGACCACCTGGAGCAGGCCTACTCACAAGACATGAAATGGACAAGAGGTACCAGGGCTGGCTGGAGGCAGGTGCAGTTTCTGTTCGGAAAGATGAAAGAGTTCTGGAAGGAGATAGTGTGATGGTTGTACAATGCTAAGAATGTACATGATGCCACTGAACTGTCCACTTAACAATTAAAATGGCAGGTTTTTTTATTATATCTATTGTAACAGTAACTAAACATAATCGTCAAGTCTACAGTTAATTTCTGCAGAGGAAGGGATGGGGCAAAGGCCTCAAATGGGACATGCTGCCCTTGAATCCTAAGAACAAGAGCAAGCTCGCTGAAGGCCCAGAGGCAGGTCCGCTTGAGGACACGCTCCCTGCACCCTTGGGCAAGTCACGGCCTCCCCTATCTGCACGGTGGACCCGGAAGCCTGGATCCTGCCTCCAGTGCTGTCACCCACCAGCCTGCTGTCCTGGAAACTGGCCACTTCCCAAACGGACACAGGAATTCTGCCAGACTCAGTGCCTGGGACATTCAGAACTGAACCCATCAACAAGGTACCACTGGGCCAGCATGTCTCCTAGACTTGTCAAGTGAAGTGAAATGAAAGTCGCTCAGTCGGGTCTGACTCTTTGTGACCCCGTGGAATTCTCCAGGCCAGAATACTGGAGTGGGTAGCCTTTCCCTTCTCCAAGGGATCTTCCCAGCCCAGGGATCGAACTCAGGTCTCCCGCACTGCAGGGGAATTCTTTAAAAGCTGGGTCACAAGGGAAGCTCAGACTTGCCACGTCAACCCCAAATCCATTTTCTCCCTGAAGATGAGACGGTACGAGGTTTGACTGGAACCGTGATATACGATATTTACTGAACAAATGTGCTACCCAGAAGACCATGCCCCATGGTAGGCTGGGAAAGAGGGCTGCAGAATATCAGGAAGACAGACAGAGAGACAGACAGAGGAGGGTGTCCACAACCATAGGTGGCAGGAAGGACAGGCTTTTCTGGCCAAGAAGGAAAACTGTCCAACACCATGTACACACACACCTAGACTTCCTCTGAACCACTCCATAAATTCTATGCCATCTACAATCAAGTGTCCGTGTGCTAGCCATGACATTACTGGGCTTGCGCCTGTTTAATTATGAGAGCTCTTCTGTCAGGGCTAGACAAGGAGAGGTCCCTCCCACAGGCCCTTCTCATGGACCAAGGACATCAACCAGCCAAAGGGGGTGTTCTTGACCCCAAGGGCAACACTGGAAAGAGGCTCCCAACAAAGCAACTTCCTGGAGTTTGGGGGGGCCCTTCATTCACAGAGGGGTCCCACCGCCCAGGCTGGCTGCAAAGGGCTGCAAAGAGAGACTCTCTTTGGGCTGATCGACCTTGAGAAGTGGGAACACGCTTGCCCAGGGCTGGGTCCCTGGGGTCTGGTGTCTCTCCTGCCCCCACTGTTGGCCTCCACCTGCTGGCCAACTGGTCACCCCGGGTGTGGCAGGCACAGTAGTGGCCCGCAAAGACGAGTCCACCCTAATCACCAGAACCTGTAAATACATGACCTGATGTCACTTAAGGGGCTTCACAGGCGTGACGAAGTTAAGGGTCTTGAGCTGGGAGAGGACCCGTGGTTATCCAGGGGGTCCCCAGTCGTGATGAGTGGAAGCAGGTCAGAGCCACGCAACGCTGCTGCTGTGAAAATGGAAGGGACCACAGCCAAGGAGCGTGGGCTCCTCCCAATGCTGGAAAAGACTGAAACAGACTCTCCCTCCAGAAAGCAACCGGATGTGCCAATGCTTTGGTTTTAGCCCCGCGAGACCCGTGTCGGACTTACAGACTGTAAGAGAACAAATGTGCACATGTGGTTTTAGCCACCAATCATTTTTTAAGCAGCCACAGAAGACAGTGCTCGGGCTGGGGGCTCATATTGAGCTGCTGAGATAGAACGGAGTCGCTGGTCTGCTGAGCGCAAGGGTAGGGTGCCCTGAGGAGACCCCTGTCCCCAAAGGGCTTCCCAAAGGGCAGGCAGGGACCAAGGCACACATGGCCCTGGAATCGGCCACCCTCGTCCAGATTCCACTCCTCCCAGACTCTCCCCTGCATCCCGGCAGGTCTGCAAGGTGGAGCGACAGAGCAGAGGTAGAGGCTGCCTATTAAACACCAGCCCAGGGCTGGACACCTGCAGGCCATGGAGAAGTGTCCTCGGGAAGAATTCCCCTGGTGTCACTTGCCTGTCAAAAGTGGTCACTGCTGCCTGCCGCCCACAGAATCAACGCCAACCACCAGGACGCTTCCAGTCAAACAGGGCCTCTGCTCCTCTCATGGGGGCTGCTGAAACGTCACTGTGTCCTGGCCCCATTGTGGGGCCAGGTCCCACTCCAGTCCAACCTTGAACCCCCACCCCCACAGCATCACCTCCTAGGACCACAGGGGCTGCATTCCACCCCCAGGGGGGTTCCCAGGGCCAGCCTTGCATCCCAGACACTCCAGGAGCACCAGGAGACCCTCAGGTCCACGAGAGCAGCAGGCCTGGCCCGGCAGACTCTGGGGCACTGCTGAGGTCCGACCCAGCCACAGAATTCTTCTGGGCCAGGGAGGCCTTTCTTCTTAGATTTCTGAGAAGCAACTGTGGCTCGCAGGAATGAGAGAGCACTATGAGAAACTCACTAAGAACAAGAGAGACTTCCCCAGCAGTCCAGCGGTTAAGACGCCCACACTTCCGTGGCCAAGGGTGCAGGTTCAACCCCTTGTCCGGGAACTAAGATTCCATAAGCTGTGCAGTACAGCAAAAAGAAAAAAAAGAGAAAACAGCAGGGTTAGACGCTTCCCTCACCTGTGGCTTAAGGGATGCTGAGCCCATTATGCTAGAGCGAGGAACTGGGTGCCTGCTCACCCCTTTCCATATGCACATGGAGGGAACCTGGGAAGACCTGGCCGAGCTCTGGGAGCCCCGATGCGGGACCTGCAGTGACAGCACCTCCAAAGCACCCCGGGGACCTGCGGGCTCAAGTCGGGGACACTTGGTCAGGTGGAACCTCACCCCACACTTCCCCTCCCTCTTGCCAACAACCAGGTGAAAATGCAGGGGCCAGTCCGCCTGCCTCCCATCCTTGGGCACATCTGCCCACCTTCAGCGGCAAAGGGGCACCCAAAAACACCCAGGGGCTGCTGCTCACGGTGCCCCCACCCGAAGGACAGTCTATCTGGGGTGGAAATGTGCCTCCTCCTCCTGCCTGGCTGGAAATACCAGGCCATCTTGGGTGACATCTTGCCTGCAAGTGTTCTGGCCGAGATTCGTCTGTCTCCCCTGAGTCCGTCTGCAGGTGCAGCCGAAACCGCAGCTGCGTGGAGGTGGGGAGTGGAGGATGGAGCCAGGAACAATCTGGAATCAGCCCAGCAGGCTGGTGAGGGGCTGGTCGTGGGGTGGGGTGCATGGCTAGGCAACAGGACATGCCGGGGAGGGTCACTGGGTGCGGTGACGCCCTTGCTGGGCTGGAGAGGGCTGAAGATCAAGTTTCTTCTTGAAGGTGCCGTGTCTGCCTCTTGTAGTCATCTGGCAGAGGAGGTGGCTGGCTGGACGGGTCTGGGGGCCTCTGAGGGCCCTCCACAAACCAGCGGAGCTCCGCGGGCATACAGGGTCTCGGGCCCTCCCTGGCCTGTGGAGTCAGAACCCGCTCTTTCCAACAAGATCCTGGTGCACGCGTTGCATTATGACTGGAGGGGAGCAGGGCAGCCTCGGCACTGGACCAGCAGAGCCAAGCTTTCACAGCAGTGACCCGGCCCGACCCATCCTCCGAGAAGGCAGGCCTTCCGCTGAGCTCCACATAAGCAGGCCCGTTTCCCTGTCTTCATCCTCACATCTTGGGGTGGAGTCAGTCCACTTAGCTCCTGAGTTCACAGAGTCCCCCACAATGAGCCCAGCAGGTGATGAGGGAGCCCTGTGACAGAGGGGCAAGACGGAATGTAAACTCCAAAGGTGAAAGGCCAATTTGTGACTGGGGCAACCCATTAGGTAGTAAAGAATGAACGGAATGAAAACTAACACGGCAGCCTGGCTGGAATGAAATTTTAAGGAATTTACAAAGACAGGAACAGCGGTTCACCCCGAGCCTACTACAGCAGGACCCAGCCCCGTCGACACCCTGACCTCAGACCTCTGCCTCTGGAACTTGAGAGAAGACCTCTCTGTTGATTTAAGCCACAGAGTCTGTAGGCATTTGTTACACCAGTCCCAGGACACTAATGCAGGTCTGTGACTTGTCCAATAGCTAACAGAAAAGGCCCAGCTGATGAAAGTGAACAGATTAGCGGCTGCGAGGGGTAGGGTAGGGACAGGGGACTGACCACGAAGGGGCGCACAGAACTCTCCGGTGTGATGGAGACAGTCTGTGTGATGACTGTGACGGTGGCTACAAGACCACAGACGTTTGTCAGAACTCACTGTATTTGGCGCTTAAAACTCACAGGTTTTATTGTATATAAATTATACCTCAATGAAACTGATCAAAAAATGAAACAGCTTAACCTGCACACACACCCACACATAATCATTCTTCAGAAGAGAAGTGACATCTATCATTAGCCCCGCTTCACAGATAAGACGTCAAAGCACAGAGAGGTTAAGCGAGTCACCCGGAGATGCACAGCGAGCAGCCACAGATGTGGGATGTGGCCCCTCCCGGGCCGACGGCGGTTCTTCTGTTTACCCCTCTGCCTCCTTACTGGGCGCTGAGGGCCAAGGGCAGGGCTGCACTATTTCTGTCTAAGTCCCCAAAGCCTGACCCAGTCAGTGCAAAGCCAGCACTAATAAAAGATGAAGGGGAATAAGGGCCTTTTGTGCTAAGAGTGACCAGGGCAGTGTTCTGCGCTTAGAAGGGAGGAGGGCACAGCCCGGCCAGTGGTTTGGTGACCCCACAGAGAGGCCTGGGAGGCAGCCTCTCGCCACTGGACGACTCGGCCAGGCCAGACCTGCGCCTCTGGCCTCCTGCAGAGTGAAGACAGTGTGGGGAGGGTCCCCCGGCGGTCAGAGGCTCGGTCAGAAGCTGGGGCTGGTAGGGGAAGAATGGCTGGGGTGAGGCCTGCCTGCCTGCTGGGCAGAGGCCACACACTGTGTCCACGCCAAGGCCCTGAGCCTCGTGGGCATGTCCACCCTGCCAGGGCAGACAGACCTCCATTCAACACCCCAGAACGCCCAGAAGCACAGCGAGGAGGAGGAGGAGGTGGGAAGTGTGGCAACCTCCCCCAGGGCAGGGAAGGAAGGGAATAATCAGAAAAATGTCGCTTCATTGCCTCAGGAAGGAAAAAACATACAGCCAGAACCAGACAGGCACAAAGGTGCTCTTCTGCAGAGTGGCTGCTGTGCTGGGCTTGTGCTGCCCTGGGATCCCAGACCCCGTGCCGTCAGGGCTGTGTAAGGGTCTGCTGCTGTTCTGTGACTGTCGGGAGCCAGCAGCCCTGCTCCGGGCTGACACACGTGGCTTTGGTGGTGGAGAAACGCCTCCCTGCTCATCTGCCCGGGAGTACTAGGCAGACCCTGCAATTGGCCCGCGCCTGGGGGACTGTGTGAGCTGGCGGCGGCTGCAGGAGGGGCAAAGAAGTACAGGACCTGGGCCCTGTCAGTCATCTGGGCAAGACACAAAGTAACGCAGAAACTAAAGCATGGCCTGCAGAGTCATTCTCCTTTCCCTGTCTCAACCCCCACAAAGGCTATTTGCAGAGCCGGTTAACGTCACAGATCGTTACCAAAAGAGGAGCAAGGTGTAAATTAGAGGTTTACTTTAGAAAAAGGCTTCCTCTTGCTCCAGGACTCATGACTCAATGAGTGGTGTGCAGGCTGGATTTCAGTCGATATCCTTGTGCAGTGTGGAACCTGCACAACTGCACATGGGAGCCCCAGAGATGATGAACAGAAAGCCGCGGGAGTGACAGATCTTCGAGGTCTAACATCGCGGTCCAGCAAAGAGACCCAGTTCTGTTTCAGTTAACAATGTAAAGCAACGTGTGATCATGCTGAAGCCTCAGGGCAGGATCCCTGAAGGCCTGTGCATTCCTGGTGGAAGGGCCAGGCCAGGGCAGCGACGTGGACAAGGCCGAGTGATCAGAGGACAGCCCTGGCAGCGCAGGAGGCTGGCTGGACAGGATGAGCTAGGCCCAAGGGCGGGACAGGTGCCCTCAGGTGTGACATGACTATGACCTTCTCTCTAGGGAAAGGTTCAGCTGTCGAGCAGCTGGCATCCAAACCACTTCTCTTCTGAATCAAGGGGAAGGTTAAGCAGCCCTTCAGGGAGGGAAAGGAATGCCTCCTTCCCCACAAGGAGCCGCCTGGACCCAGACCCACCCTCAGCCGGGGGCAGGGGGTGCGGGCTTCTGGAATTCTGCACCTTGGATCCCACTCCTGGCCCCGTCCCCAAACACCTCCGCCTGTGAGGACACTCACGAGGGAGCTGAAACGCCAGCAAAGGAGGAAGAGGGAGGGGGGTGCTCAGCCGCGTCAGTGAAAATCTTTGCTGGAGGAAGAGTCCAGGCGGCCTGCGCTGGGGCTGTGGGGTCCAGCTTTCAGGGAGGAGGGGTCTCAGCTAGGAGCAGGGGGCCTACACTCCCTCTGCAGCCCCCTGGGATGCAATGCCAGAGATCCGGATGGCTCTCGATGACGACTCAGCTCCCGTCCCCAGGGAGGACCAGCAGGCCCTGGCTTGGAGGTGCCACTCGTCCCAAACCTGCAAAGGCTCCCCGCTGCCCATGGTTACTCTCCACTTGGCAACAAGGCCCTCGGGCTCCTCCCTGAAGACCAGAGATCGTTGCCTGCAAACAGCCCCTAGCCGTCCAGGCCCCCAGGCTCTCCACTCGCCTCTCCCTCTCCCAAACCCCCTTTCTCCAGCCCCGAAACATGGGAGCCGCACAGGTGTGGTTCCGGCTGGGCCGGGGGACAGCGCCTGTGAGGCTGAGCAGTTTTTCTTCTCACTCACAGCCTTCTAGGGCTAGAATCAATCAGTCTAGAAGACAATGGCCCCTGCCCATAGTCTGAATGTCACCAGGCCACCCCTCTGGGCAGCCCCTGCAGACAGACGTCAGCTGGCCTCCCGACCAGCACAGCACACAAGTCTCAACCACGTAATTCGGTCCTTTGTAAACACCCGCCATGTCAGCATCAGCGTCATGGTGGCATTCTGATAACATCAGGCCAAGTGCTCAGCACTTTCATAAAGACCATGAAACCTCCCATTTTACAGATGACGAAACCCAGGTGCAAGAATAGCTAAACCTCACCCCAGTGACACTGTAGCCTGACCCCCATCTCCTGGGTCGGGCAGCAGCCTGGCAGGGGCACCAGGCGATGCCGGTTCTCGCTGAGCACCCAGGGTCCCTATGACTTGCCCAGCCCCTGGGCCCATGTGGATGGAGGGTGGGCCAGGAGAGGTGGCCCCTCACGCCCCTAGACCCCCTGCCAACCCTGCACGGTGACTCTTCCGCTTCCCGCCTCCCGGGTCTCAGCCGGCAGCCTGCTCTCACCTCCTTCCTGCCCACCCCCATTAGTGAAGGGTCATGGAGGGCTGCTGCCGCCTGACAGGAGCCCAGGGCCCAGGCTGGCTTTGGTTTAGAATGTTCAGAGGCACAGTTATTTGCCCGTGAGGTCTTGGGAGGGCAATGAATGAGGGGTCTGCTCGGGCCTTGCCTGCCAAGTGAACCTTTGGGGACAGGAATGAGCTGCCGTGAGCTTCATGCGTGCACACGCACGCACGTAGGAGGGCCCATCTAATGGACGGGTGCCCCGGGGACCTGCTCAGCGCACCTAACCCCTCTGGCCCTTACCCATGCAAATCCCCCAGCAGCTGTCAAGGCTCGTCCTGCGGGGCCAGCTGGGCCAGCTGGGCAGCGGGGCGGAGTAAGGGGGCTGGGCTCCCTCCCAGGGCCCCTCCCACACTGCTGGCTTTGTTTTGCACAGGGGCTGCTGAGAGGTCAGGAGCAGACTCCAAAGATGCTCTGAGCGAGGTCTTATGGGCCTGTCGGCGGAAAGCCTGCCCTCCCTGCCCAACACTGGTCCGGAAGTGGCAGCAGGTGCTGGGCAGCCTTGTGGGTGCGTTTAGCCCTGGTGGTTAGACGTGTCCCGGGGTCAGGCTGCCGTGGTTTGAATCCTGGTTTATCACTTCCTAGCTGAGTGACTTTGGGCAAATTACCTGCACTCTCTGGGCCTCAATACCCTTCTGCATCCCGGGGACAGTAATGGTCTCTACCTCCAAGGATGCGTGAGGAACTAGATAGGAGACAATCCTCGCAAGGTATTAGTAACTGTGCTAACTGACCCTGACCTAGTGCTTAGAAAACGCCAGCCAGCAGCAGGGATAACCGTGGGTGTCCACTTCTGAGTTCTCCCATTGCCAGGATCAGACAAGAGACTTGACACTGGAAAGGTGAGGCTTCCACAACCAGGAGGGACGAGACAGCCACTCTCCGTAGCACCCACAGGGCCACTGGCTACTGCAGCGCACGTGGACGCGAACCCAGTGTGTGCCCAGGCAGATTCTCAGCCTCCCTGGGCGAGCAAGCAGAGACGAGAAAGCCCTTCGGAGCAGACGGTGCCAGAGAGACTTGGGAAGAAGCGCTCAGTCTGCCCTCTGGGTGCCTCACTCAGACCCTTTCTGCGCTTCCTCCCGGGGGTCCTGCCCTGGGGGCTGGGGCTGGGGTCACATCCCAGAAGAAGCCTCATTGCATGACACTCGCCTCTCGGCTTTACCCCACATGGCATCACAACCTCACTTACGCCAGGTTCACTGGCACCTCCTCAGAGGCGCAGACTGAATCCCGACTTCCTCTGTTCTAAGTGGGACCATGTGTCTGCCTCCAGACAAGGGGCCCCTTAGGATCAGAACCTCCTGGAACCGTTTCTGGTCCCCAGGCTGAGGTTGACGGGTGCAGATGCTAAGGCTGGCCACGTCCCTACCCGGTGGCTGAGGCGGTGAGCTGAGCGCACCGGTGCTGGCCGTGGCCCCAGGCGGGTCGCCCCCATGCTCTGGGTCTCCGCCCACCTGCCCACTTGTCTTTGTCATCTGTGAGGTTCCGTGCCCCGAGCCCTGGCTCTGACATCATCCAATTCAGAGTCAGTGTTTCATTATTACTTTTTTTTAATGTCAAGAAGTGGAGATACAAGGTTAGTAGTGATTCTTTCTCATTGATCTTCATTTCTTCATTCCACAAGTATTTATTAAGTACCTACTGTGAACCAGGCACTGACCTTGGCAGCATGCACACAGCCATGCATGAGCAAACCAGGCCATCTTGGGGCCAACGGAGCTTAGTTATTTAGGTTTCGGTGGGACTGGGAGACACAGACACCAAGTAAGTACAGCAGTATGTTAGGGACACATGTGGAGAAGGAGAATAAAGCTGAAGAGGCGGGAAAGGAGTTGCGGGGCTGGGGCTAGAATTTAGATCAGGCGGCTGCTGGAAGTAACAACAGAAGGGAGCCCCAGGAGGGGGGGAAAGCACCAGGCATGCATCTACCAGGAGGAACGGTATTTCCAGCAGAAGGAACCGCACACACAAAGGCCCTGGGGCAGCGACATGGCTGGCTACACGAGCAACAGCACAAAGAGGAGCCAGGCCGGACAGGAGCAAGAAGAGGTGAGGAGGATGGGGCTGGGGCTGGGGTGTGGGCAGATCAGGAACAGCCCGGGGGTCACTGTGAGGTGGCAGTGGTTGGTCGGCTCCTTGGCCCTCCAACAGGTCCTCCTGTAACACTGGCGTGGGTGGCATGGGCGGGCGGGCCGCACGGAGCCGGCACCGAGGCCACCCTGGCGCCCAGGCCCCTGCAGGCCCGCCAAGTGCAGTGTGTCTTGCACAATTTCCGGGAGCCAAATCTGACAGAGCCATCTGTCTCGAACAGACCCCAGCGCCTGCCTCCAGCTGGTCCCTCGCACGAGCCAGCGTTCTCGGTGACACCGCCGAACCCTCATCTGCTGTCCCGGCCCCCTGAGACGCTGGGTGTGGGGAGGGTTGGGGGACAGAGGCAGCATTGAGAGCCTTGTGTGCAGCCGAGGTGGGGCAGGGGCCGCCCCTGATGGCACCCAAATGACCTCCCGGAGCCCGCAGCCCCTGGCCCTTCCCAGGGAGGACATACATTTCATGATAGCTTGTCTTGAAGTGGAGCCAGTTCCTGTAAAGCCCCAGGCCCTGGAAGACCCCAGGCCCCAGGACGGAGGACAAGGAAATCACCCGTGTGCTGCTCTGACCTTTTTCTGTCTCTCCTTTTTGAATTCCCTGTGCAGGGAATAAAATGTCCCACTCTGGCTAATAATACAAACTAGCCTGACTTGAAACTTCCCAAGTGATGGCAGAACAGATGTTCCAATAGCCCCCAATCTTTCATCTTTCCACAAAAAAAAAAAGAAAGAAAGAAAACCCACACACAATCCAATCTGAAGCTGTCGGGGCCTGGACTAATAGATGCGTCCACCGCAGCGCCAAACAGTTTTTGGCGAGCAGGAGAACTCATGGTGATGATTATAGCTCAGACGTGCCTGCTCCTAATTTATTCTAACAGGACCTGGCCTTCCGGGCCAGGCTCTCGACAATGATCTGTTGTCAGGATGGACGTCTCCCAGCGTGAGAGCACTTGGAAGCCCACCTTGTGAACGGCCACCCTGGCATGCCGAGTCCCGGATTCACCCAGGTGGCGATGGCAGCAATGTTCGGGGGAGACCACCAGGCACAGACACCCCCGTTTGATTTTACCAGCTGTGTGGTCACACATTCCCTCAAATAGATGTTCCTGTTTCCAGTGAGTCACTTGGCTGAGACACCGAACTCTCTCTTGGAAACAGCAAGTGGCCACTGCGTACCCGCAACTGGAGTGGGGGACGGGCCCCGGCCATGCGTGTTCTCCAAGGCAGGGTCCGCTGACCCCCTCCTGGTTGAGCGGGACGTCAGTTCGGCAGCTCGGCACAAGCGGGCACGGGAGAGGATGGGCCATCCCCGCCCTGATGTGCCAGGACCCCACCTCTTCTGCACCAATGTCCAGGGAACCAGCCAACTCCCAGGTCACCCGCCTCAACATCCCCACTGGCTCCCTCCTGTCTGCCAGGGTCCTGCCGCCAAGTTCTGGCTTCCTTCAGGGTTCCTTGTGATGCCTAAATTGACTGGATAGAAACCGTACCCTCTCGGAGCTGGGAGGTGCATTCGAACTCTTGAGGTCTGCAGCCTCCACCGTGCACGAGGAGCGCCTGGCAGGAGCAGGGGTCCCACCGAAGTGCAGGTTCTGTTCCAAGTCGGGGGCAGGGCTCGAGACTCTGCCTTCCTTGCAAGCTCTGGGGAGGGGCTGGTCCAAGCCCCAAGAAACACCCACTCTCCTTACTTTACCAAATAGGCCATTTTTAGCAGGAACAGCTCAGCGGGGATGCTGTGTCCTTCTTGGCGTCTGATATCCAGAGGCCCCCGAGGTCATCTGTCCCACCCCCGTGACGGTAGCACGGGCCACCCTCACCTTCCCAATCATGACAGATCTAGGGGAGAGATACATTAAGACGAGGCACACCTCTTGTTGTCCATCACCATTCTGCCCACTGATTTCCGCATCTGTTGATGATTCCTGCCTGAAACAATGACGCCTGTGCTGTCTGCAAACGGCCTTTTGCTGTTTCCATCACTCCCTCTACAGTCACTGATTTTCTGATTCAAAGTCTGGCCTGTTGTCACACATCTGATACAAAGAGGAGCCCAGATGCAGGGAGCTGAAGCCTTCCTGATGTCTGCTCGTGACCAGCGAGCAGGCCACATCCAGTCATGAGCAGGCACCTCTCTGCATGGTGGCGGCGCGGGCCAGTCCCCGCCCCACCCCCCGCCGCAGGTATCAGCCAGCCTGCCTTTATTAGTCCTGGGCCACCACATTCCAATGATCCCGACAGGCCACGGGCCACGGCTCCCCAGCAGCAGGCGATTAATACCCAGTGAGTGGCTCTCACCACCCCCTCGCTGGCTCCAACACAACATCTGTACAGAGTTCCTGAGAAGCCTCAACCCAGCAAATCCTTTAATTGGTGGACATGAAAAACCCAGGGCCATGTGCTGGAATCACAGAGTTCTGGGGGCCGGGGAGGCTGTGCTGCTCAGAGGTCGGGCATTGGGGAGGTAGCAGAGGGAAGGGCAGGGGGGCAGGTCTCGCCGGCTGCCTCCCCTGCGAGCTCCGCCAGAGGATGTAAGCGACGCTGCCCGCCTCCTCCCTGTCTGATCACCCTTGTGTCACATTCTTTGTCCCCGCGCCGCACACGCTGTGATCGCACGCTCAGACTCATCCCGCAGTGACAGCTGAAGCACATCCCCGTTGGGCGGACTCAATTCTCCCGGCCTCCTGACCTTCTCCCGGGCTGGGGGCATCTTGAAAGCAGAACCGCGTGCTTCTGAGGGCCGGCAGGCAGCCGTGCGCCAGGGAGGGAGCCGCAGCCGCGGGCATGCACGGAGCAGCGGGAGGGGGCGTGGAGCCCGTGTGATCCTGCCCCGCCACCCACTCCTTGCCACTAACACTGGGAAACCAAGGCTCCAACGGGCAGAGGCACAGGCCCAGGGGCGCCCAGGCAGCAGGAGGCACCCGGGTAGCAGGGATCAGGGTAGGAGCTCTGGGACCAGATTATGGTGGTCTAGTCATTAAGTCGTGTCCAACTCTTTGCAACCCCATGGACTGCAGCCCACCAGGCTCCTCTGTCCATGGGATTCTCCAGGGAAGAATTCTGGAGTGGGTTGCCATTTTCCCAACCCAGGGATCGAACCCAAGTTTCCTGCATTGCAGGCGGATTCTTTACCAACTGAGCCAGGGAGAGAAGCCCAGATTCAGTTCAGTTCAGTTGCTCAGTCGTGTCTGACTCTTTGTGACCCCATGAATCACAGCACGCCAGGCCTCCCTGTCCATCACCAACTCCCGGAGCTCACTCAAACACATGTCCATCGAATCGGTGATGCCATCCAGCCATGTCATTCTCTGTAGTCCCCGTCTCCTCCCACCCCCAATCCCTCCCAGCCCAGATTGCTCGGGTTCAAATGCCAGCTCCACCCTATCCCAGCTGTGTGGCCTTAGGCAAGGGACTTCCCTTCTCTGGGCCTCTATAAGGGGGATAACGGCTGTCCGCACTCCCCAGGGCTTGTCTGAGGGTTACATGAGCTGATACACTTGGGAGGCCCTGCGAAAGGCCCAGCGGCAGGAAAACAGCTGCAAGGGTTCTTTTCGCTCTTGGTCCAGTGTCCTCCCCGGGCCCACCCATGGGCCTGACCATGCAATGGAAGCCTGCCTGCTGCAGTTCTGCGGTTCACCGGGGAGGGCCCCTGCGGACTCACTCCGGCTCACTGCCCCCGGGCCGCCACGGCGGTTGTAGTTCCGGGTCACTCTGGGGCCCCTGCTGCCAGCTCGGCCCAGTCTGAGCATGTGAGGGCCGTGGGCCTCGCGAGGCCCCTGGGCTCCTGAGAAGAGTGTGCACAACCGGGCTGCGGCCATGGCCCCCACTGCGAGCCCTCAAGGCCAAGTGGCTCCAGGCACCCCGGGCTGGCACCCACTCTTCTCCAGCTTCCACAGCCCCACCCCACCCCTGCAGGCTATTTCCAGCTTCTGCCAATTCAGCACTTGGTGAGGACAGAGCAAGGATGGGGGTGTTGGAGGGCAGGGACCTGAGTGGCTAGTGAAATAAAGGTGGAAAGGACAGGGCGCGACTCCTGGGGCAAGGACAGCCAAGGTTTTACCCCTTCCACCCGACTGCCAGTCCAGCTGCCAGGTTGCAAGGTCCCTCACCCAGCCCCATGGCGAGACGCCCCACACAGACAGGACTCAGCTCCTGCCATGCGAGGGCGCTCCTTGGAAGATAAGTCTCCCACCCTGGGCCAGTTCTGCCCGCTGATTCCAGCCCCTGCCAATGTCTTGAGAAAGCCCCGAAGTAGAACGATCCTGTCAAGCCACTGCCGAAGTGGCTCCCCAGTCCACAAAAAACAGGAGAGACAGTCAACGCTCATTGCGGATTTAGGTCACTAGGTTTGGGGGTGATTGGTTATGCAGCATTAGGAACTAGTAATAAAGCACTGAATTCCACAAGTTAACCAGGAAACAAAACCTCGTGGTTGGCAATAAAGGTGAATCTGGACTTAAGAAACCTGGTTATAGAAAACATACTAAATCATGGACAGAAAGAAGGGAAGTCATACTCACAATAAAATCCTCCTGGAAAAAACAAAGAGCCTTTGGGGTCCCCCCAACCCCCTTGAGCACATCCCATTCTTTTGCGGGCTCAGCATCCTCATCACCAAACTTTCCCTCTCGGCAGTCTGGGATATGCAGCCCTCACTGATTCTGTAACCGCCCCCCCCACCCCCGCCCCGGGTAACTCTGGAGCAGGCTTTTGGTAAAAGCAACTTTCACAAGTCTGGAGGAAGGAAGGCTCTAAAATGAGTCACCCCCTGCAGGAGGCAGGTTGCTGGGAATGAAAAGGCATGGGCCAAAGAATGGACCCTGAGGTCCCCCCCAGCTCCGTGGGGGCCGCCCAAGACCTCGGTCAAGCAAATGTAAGCCCTGAGGCCCCAAAGGAAGCCAGCACTCTGCAGGTGGGGTGGCTGAACCCAGGGCCCTGAGACTTCTGGCTAATTAATCCCACATATCGTGGGGACTGTGCCCTGCACAGACACCTGAATCTCTCCAGCATTGCTTCTCGATCTTCTGAAAGCAGGAGCATGGCAACAAGGCTTAGAAGGAATTCTAATCTCTTGCCGCCCTCCCCACCTAACCCATAAAGAAATCACCCATCAGCTGGGAAGGGCCGATTCACCTAAGAAGCAGAGCCTTTGGGGTAGAACTCCCCCTGTCCCCCACATCCGTTCCCCTCAGCTCTGCCCACAGAGACCAAGTTGGACACAGTTTGAGATTTATGTTCTTCTGGGGTTTTCTTTTTCTGGAGCATTGCATATGGTTTTTAGAAGAAGTAAAAAAAAAAAAAAATGGAGTCTTTGAAAGTAGCTGGAAACTAATCACCCCGACTAATTAAGAGGCAGGTTAGATTAGGCTCTGATGCAGAGTAACTTCTCTATGGGGCATTTAATACACTCGCTCAACCCCTGTGGGCCTGGGTTTAACCACCTACGGAGGGGATATGAGTAATAATTATCTCCTTTGGAGAGGTGCTGGGAGGGTTAATTAACTCGTGGCTGGGAATGCTTTGAGCTGCTCCGTGGCCAGCTTGGGGGGTGAGTGCCGTCCCGCGTGCTGTTCCAGAAAGAAGCCATCACTTGCCTTCTGTCAAGAATTTGTGACCCGGCTACGTCTCCAGGCCCCGGAGGTCCCCACTCAAGGTCCAGCAGCGACCCTCGCAGCTCTAAAGCTCAGTGATGCTTGGGTGGGAAGAGAGGCTGCCTGCTGCTTCACCTTTTCCTGGATCTGTCCTTAAGGAACTTTAGGGCAGGGAGGCCCGTTTTCCCCAAGCTTCCCCATGGCAACCACAGCCAGGGCACCGAGCCCGGCTCTTCCACCTGGTTTGGCCCTTCCCAGGTGAGCGCTCACCTGGCCGGCTGCTGGAGCACACCCAGCCAGGGTGGGCTGGGCGGACGGCCCCAGGAACTGGCGCTGGTTCCACCCTGTGACATCAGTCTCGGCCACACCAGCTCGGCCGGGGGTCAGCGCCTTGTCCTGGGCCCTCTGCCTCTCTCTGCCTTGTTTTTCTAAGAAACCACATATGATAACACGAAACAGTGTCCTCAGAGGGCTTTGAAAAAGGAAAGGCATTTATGCAAATACACGAAAGGAAGAGTGATGTTTTGGAAAATGATAATAATAGTTTGCAGGAATGACGTGGGGCAGAGGCCCCCAAATAAAAGAGGTTGTGGGCCCCAGCGATCTTAGCCGGGAGACGACCACCATGGGTGGAATCAGCGACTTCGGTGCTGGGAGGCATCTTGGGCAGAGAATTCACATCCAGGACCAATGAGGGTCTTTGTCAAGGTCATTGGCAGACAGAAGCAGGAGCTGGGGGCGTGCTCCCCACACCCGACTCGCTCCTGGCCCCAAGCTCCCTGCCCCACACACCTCAGGCTCCACCTGCAGAGAAGCTGGGTCCCCAAGGGCCAGCTCAGTCTGCTCCTAAATGACACAAGCTCTGGAATGAGAGCTGCAGACCTTCTAGTTCTGGGAAAACAGCCAACAAAAGTGCTGACTTCAGCAGCCTGGGTGAAAAGGAACAATTTCTGGGGCCCCAAGTGGGGTTCAATTTTCCCTCCCCAACTCTGGGGGTGCAAAGAATTAAGCATCCCACCTGGAATTCCTGGAGTCACTCACTTTAACTCAATGAACGGCTGTCTCGCTGGCTAGTGACCACCAGATTAAAGGCCCCTGTATGCTCTGAGATGATGTTCCTTCCCACTGAGAGATGGGATTCTCCCAAAATTCAGATCCTAACTTCAGGGAGAGTCAGAGTCTCAGGGATTTGAGTGAAGACAAGAGAAGCTGGGGTTTGGAACCTGCAGCCCTGGCCCAGCTCCTGGGGGACTCACAGGCGCTCAGAAACGGGGGCTCCTCTGCTCCCCACCCACCCCAAGGAGCAGGCAGGGAGGGGGGTGTGACCCCGGGTACAGGGGGGTGGCGGAGGCACCACGGTCGGGAGCTTCCTCCTGAGGGATTCACAGCAGGCTTGGCAGATGAATTCATGCCTGGGAATGGGAAAACATGGGTACCCCTCTCCCCAGGGCCTCCGACCTGGAGCTTCCTCCCTCCCGGTTTGTCTCCCATTCTCCCAGCGTGAGCCAGGACGCTCCACACCTGAGCTGGAGGAACAAACCGGACCCCCAAAGCCTCTCTCCCACACCACAGAACCTCATCACATCTGCACTGTAAAAAGCTGGGCATAAACACATACGCCCAAAACATTTGAGGTGAAAAGACAGTAATAAGAGACTTCCCCGGCAGTCCAGTGGTCAGGAACCCACCTTCCGAGGCAGGGGCACAGGTTCGATCTCTAGTCCCGGAACTAAGATCCCACGTGGCATGGGGCCATTAAGCCCGTGTGCCACGACGACTGAGCCCGGCTCGCTCCAGAGCCCGAGCACCACAGCTAGAGAGAAGCCCACACGCCGTCACAAAAGCTCCCTCGTGACGCAACCGAGACCCGGTGTGCACAAGCAAGACCCGATGCAGCCAGACAGACAAACATTGAAACAGCACGAACAACCTCCAGGGATGCACGCTCACAGGGGAATCGTGAGTCAGCCCAGGATCAAGTGAGCTTGTTTTTTTAAAATGAATCTGCATTTTTAAGTGTCACGTCACCTTTCTCAAAAACAAACAAACAAACAAAAAAAAAACTTAATGAGAAACA
Organism: Moschus berezovskii; assembly: GCF_049115385.1. Taxonomy (NCBI): domain Eukaryota; kingdom Metazoa; phylum Chordata; class Mammalia; order Artiodactyla; family Moschidae; genus Moschus; species Moschus berezovskii. The sequence continues at coordinate 52,504,087 of NC_142481.1, forward strand.
AGCAAACAGAAAACGTGCTGCTGGGTAACCGGCACAGAGCCCCTGCCTCAGGCGGCAGGCGCCCCCACAGACTCGGGTCCCCGGCTCCACAGCCAGCAGACAGGGTCTCAGGCTGAGACCTGCAGCGCCCGGGTCAGGGAGGGGGTCCCCCTTCCACGAGGGGAGGGTGAGTCCAGGGGAGCCCCTCACCCTCTTGGGATCAAATTCTGCACTTTGGCCCAGAGAACTGGGCACCTCTCTCCTCAGTTTTGTCATCTGTAAAATGGGACCTACTGAGGACTTTCTTTGTGGAGCAGCTGTACGGTTTAAACGCGACCACGTAGTTAGGGCAAGAGTGGCCACCACTCTGCCTCCTGGGAGTGGAGCCAGGAAAGCCCCCAGGGCCTGTTTTACTGCCCACAGCCCCTGCCCGCAGAGACGGCACAGATCTGAGGTTCCCAGGACAGGAAGGAGCTCTGCAGTGGCAGTTCAATGAAAGCACACCCTGCCCCAGTCAAGGGCGTGGCGTCCATGTCCTGGGGTCACGCGGGGTCTCCTCTAGGCACCTGTGGCTCGGGGGAGCTGTTAGAAATGCAGAGGGCCAGGCCCTGCCTGGGACTCACCAGAGCTCCGGTGTCTCATCTGAACAGCCTGAGCCTGGGGCCGGGCCTAGGTGGGGCCTGAGAGTGTGTTCCTGAGGCTTCTGGGTGACGCCCGCGCTGCTGCCTAGGCCCCCCGCCACCTGCCCTGGACCACACCTGCAGGAAGGCTACTCCCCACCGCTCCTCTGCACCCCCTGGGCCAACTGCCTCTGGTCACCATGCTCCAGAGGCCTCCCTGATCCCACCAGTCTTTCTGGATCAAACATCTTTAACACTGCCCCAAGGCACTGGGCAGTCTTCTCCCCGGTCTTGCTGGGGCTGTAACTGCTCAGTGACTGGCAGCTGATTTCATTCACATCTTTCTCCTCAAGCAGACTGCAGGGGCACACAGGAGGTGCTGAGGAAACTGTGGGTAATTGGATGATTCTGACCTGGCGGAGGTCCGAGCTGGACTTCCTGGTCCACCAAAGACCAGCTCTGAGGCTCCTGGCCCACTTCCGTAGGTCACCCTGCCTCAGTTTCCTCCTCTGGATTAAGTGAGGTGATCTGTGTGAAGTGCTCCAGCAGTGCATAACGCAAGCACTTGGCTACAGCAGAAGGGTTTTTCCAGCTTTCCTGTAAGGTGCACACAGCTGGCTGGTCGAGTCCTGCCAGCTGTGTGACCTTGCACGTAACGCACTGCACCCTCTCTGGTCCTCAGGTTCCTCATCTGCAAAGCAGGGCTAAGAACCCTGACAACCCGACCTAAGGCTTGAGCCCTCCTCCTCTGCGGCTCTGGCTGCCAGGCTAGCACGTGGCTAAGTGATCTCCGGGCTCCGAGGCAGGAAACACACCCACTGTTTGGATGGGGACCCTGGGTGCTGGCTTTGCCCACAGCCCTGCGAGAGCTGAGACTGGGCCTGTGTGTGGCCTGGTACCCACATGTGCAGAAACACAAAGGGTCAGAGGGCAGCGTGCAGACCTGCCGCTCAGCCAGCTGCCTCTTCCCTTCCTGGGCCAAGGGCGCCATCTGCTGGGAGCGTGGGGCTAGGCACCCTGGTGCACTTCTGCTGGGCTCCGCCCGGGCCCAGGCTGGTGGGGTCATGACCTTAACATAGCCACGCTGGGCCCCTACAGTCTCTGCACCCCGACTGCTCCCCACCCCAGGACAGACCCTCGGGACTGGGCCTTGACACCCACAGACCTGGGGGTGGAATACTGGGTGCTGGCTCCAGAACCTTCTCTCCTTTTGTTGGCATGGTTCAAATTCAGTAGCTATTTGTGAGGCTGGTGAGGCAGCTGAGACTCACACCAAGGTCTGAGTGTATGAGATGCAGGCCCTTCCATCAAGAGGCTCCTGCTGGTCTGAGGGCCCCGGCCCCTCCCCAGGCCCTGCCCTCCCAGACCCCTGGGCCCCAGTTTCCTCTCCGTCCCCCTGAGCCCGCAGGGCCTTCATGTCCCATGCTGAGGGACTGGGGCTCTGGCTGTTCTAGCAAGAACTGCCCATCCTCCTCCCAACTCCTGGTTCTCTGGCTCTGGAACCTTCCTGTGCCCATGGGGGTCGAGAGGGCAACTCAGGTCCCCCCGCCACCATGCCATGCCACGCTCTGCAGGTGGCCCCAGTAGGACCCCACGCAGACTCTCAGTCCTGACAATCTTCCAGCTCTGGACACGGGCTGCCAGCGAACTATAATTAGGGACACTTTGATCCTCAAGTCTGCTGACAGATAAACCACAGAATATGCCTCGTCTTCCCCACGAACTGCAGGAGCAGGGCTGGTCCCTCAGGGAGCCCATAGGGCTTGGCTTCCTGCACTGAGGAGCTGGTGGGCGACCCGCTCCAGGGGGCAGGAGCCAGGGACTCCATCAGCCCAGACTCTGACTCTGGGTTCTGCCCCTCCCGCTGGGGAGAAGGGAAAGGGTACTCGGACCCCATCAGCACTGCAGAGACTAAGCCGCCCATCACCCCTGCTCACGGAGCATTCCGAAATGCCCCAGAGAGCAGAGCACACAGCCGCTGGGACCCATTCTAAGCCATCACTGACGGGTGTCCCCAGAAAGACCCCAACCCCTCCCTTCCTTCCGTCATGGTGGCAAAACACACACATGATGCCCTTGAACACGTTAACCACTTTCAGAACAAACGACTCGGTGGCATTTCAGACCGTCACCCCAGAGTGCAGCCAAGGCCTCTGCCTGATTCCAAGACACTCTCATCGCCCCACCCAGAGACGTGGTGCCCACTGGTAGTCACTCCCCTAGCAGCGACTCCTCCACTTTCTCCCCACCTCCGCACACTTCACACCCGTGGAGTCATCCACACACAGCCTCTGGCCTCCTTCACTCTGCAGGCTGTCATCAAGGTTCACCACATCACAGCCTTTGTCTGCGCCTCCTTCCTCTTTATGGCTGAGTAATACTCCACGGTGTGGATGGACCCTGTTGTTTTTTTTAAATCATCTGTTGATGGACTTCTCAACTGTCTCTACCTTTGGCTGTTGTGACTCACGCTACGGGGAATACGCCTGTATGAGCTCCTTTAAGGTACTTCAAGGTCAGGCATGTGGAGGTGGAACTACAAGCAGAGCAGTCCACCCTTCTCACGTAGGCGTTTTGCTGAGCTTTCATGGCCCCGTGTCTCCCCTCCCAACCCTCACACCTCCGGGGCAGTGGGGGCCGTTCACCCCACAAGGGAGATGGGGACACCGGGGCCTGAAGAGGCTGTTCCTGGGGTCCCCCAGCTCCGGGGAGCAGGCCCATGTGGCCCCAGGGCTGGCGCCACCCGCCTCCAGGCTGTCACTGTGTCATCTCCCACAGCCCTGGCTTCCGCTCCTGCCTGAGAAGACGTGGGGCGCTTGGCACAGGCAGCCCTGCAGGCTTCTCTTCCGCTCCGCCTGTCCCTACATCAGGCCCCCGGGTGTGGCCACAGGGCCTTACCTCCCCCGTGCCTGGCTAGCCCGCTGCAGCGTGAGGCCAGCAGGTAGCTTCTCAGAGGGGCCGGGAGCCCGGGGCTGGGGCTCAGGGTTGGGGGCGCCGATCCATTGGCCGGCTGCTCCGAGGGGTGAAGGAATGCTGCGTGCCGCTGAACACGTGGGAAGATCACACCAAACCCGAACAGTTTTCCAGGAGAGTAAAAACTGCCAAAATTCATCCGAGAGGCAGCAGCAGAAACATGAACAGACCTCAAACCCGGGAAGAAACAGCAAAAGTTGTCGAAGGATTAACTCCAAGGATGGTGAAGGCCAGACACGCTGCCTTGGAGCGTGGAGAGATGGATCGTCCTCGAGCGGGAAGCTGGCGGGGACACAGCGCTTCTCCCAGACGCGCGGCTGAGGGCGCAGGAGAAGCTGCCACGTCAGAACCCTGACCCCCCGCAGCTCCCAGAACGGATGCCGGTGACAACGGGAGCGCTGGACGTGGGCCTGGGGACCCCAGGGCGCCCGGCACCAGCACGGCCGACACACCTGTGCTCCCGGGGGGTGGGGTCCCCCGCCTGTGGTGGGTGCAGGGTGCCCTCCACAGAGGGAAGCACCGAGGCAGGAGGGTGTTTGGAAGGAACATCCGTAAAAGAAGGTGCCCTTTAGACCCCGGTCTGGCCCCGAGGCCCCTGCAGTTTCTACCAGGTGCCCCCACCCCAGCCCTGGGGCCTCCAGCTGCTCCCCCAGAACCAGGCACGTCTCAGACAGAATGTGACCCAGAGGCTGCCCTCTTCTCTCCCCTCCCCCAGCTGTGCTGCTTTCCCTGCTCAGCACCCAGGATATAGGGAAGGGGAGCGTGGGGCCAGAAGGCCACTGCAGGTCTTTGACCCCAGAGACACCTCGGCCCTTCTGGCCTGGTTTGAGGGTTCCAGCGGCCCCGACCGCCTCTCAAGATGGGGCAACATCCTGATGCTGTTCATAACAGGCGAGCCAGTCCGTAAACCTTAAAGGCTTGGCATGGCTGCCCTCCCTGACCTGGAGGGGCTCTTCAGGCTTTGGGGTGCCTCTCCAACGCACCGCTCAGAGACTTCTGACACCAATAACCACAGCTCGCCACCGCCTCCAGGCCTTGTGTCCCTGAAATGCTCTGCACCCCACCCAGCCCCAGGAGAGCAGACGAAGACCCAGGCACACGCCCCCACGTGACGTCGCGTGGGCAGGAGTGGAGGGAGAAAGGAGGGAAAGCACTCTGCCAGGCAGGTCACCCAGCCCTCAACCCTGCCGATTCTGCCCGGAGCTCAGGGGTCCCCCTGACGACGGGAGGGCACCGGCTGTTGATACACCAGTTCCCTGCAGGCACCAGGAAAGGCACGGCTCCTAACACGTCTGGCCACAGGCCAGGGATACACCTGGGGCCCCAGAAGCACCTGGAAATGAAAGCCACTTAAGGGCAGGCGGTTGGAAGTGGGCCTGCAGGATGAAAGGGGTGGGTGGCACAGGCTGGCCTGACAGCCTCTGCTTTGCCCCCAGACAAGTCATGAAGATGGGGATACCGGCCGCAGTCACGAAACGGAGAACCACAGGCCTCCGAGAGAACAAGCAGACCCCTGAAGCCAGGTGTGTCTGCCCCAAGGCCGCCTGCTTCCCACTCCTCCTGCTCCGTCTAGCTGGGGATGGATGGGCTGTCGGAGGCTGCAGACAGGCACATTTAGAAACCACTCTTTCCTGGGCAGATGGCAGGACCTCACACAGAACCGCTCCCACCCCGGAAACACCCAGGGCGACGTCCTCTGCGACTCTCTGGAGCTGGGGCTGCAGAGGATGACTAAATGGATTTTTCCTCCCTCTGGTGCATGTTTCCTTCAAGGCCGCACGCCGGACGGAGCGTTAACAAAGCGGCCAGCCCAGGGCAGCAGCAATCCAACAAGCACGACAGCCTGTGAGCTTTGATTTAATAAAAGCGGCCCCCACTGGGCCACTTTAATTGTTTCCAGATTCTGAAAATATCTGCAAAGAGGATGCAAATGGAAAACTCCACCTCTGGCTACTGTGGCTTCCCGAGCTCACTGTGCCGGACGTCCATGCAAGCTGTGTCCTCGGAGGGTCACCTGGGCAGAGGGGGCGAGCCCCTGATGTCCCCCAGACAGATGGCCCGAGCAGGGAAAGGCACGGCGAGGGGAGGACCGCTTCACATGGCCAGACAAGGGTGGATGTGGGTGGGAGAGCAGCCGGTCAGCATGTCACGGCCCTGCCAGTGAGCCCTGGAGGGACAGGGCTCGGGCAGTGTTCCATCGCCCAGAGACCAGGGGGCAGTGCTGCAGCAGGCAGGACTCAGGGCTGGAGCCCCCGGAGTCTGTGCGGGGACCTGGCGGCCCAGCGAGGTCACTCGAAGCACCTCTCCAGCCCCTTCTGGCCAGAGTGACGCCAGGGGAGCAAAGTCTCCCCAGGCCCTCCCTGGGCGGGAGGCAGAGCGGCAGCACCGCAGGGAGGACACAGGGGTGGACTCCAGTGAGCTTGAGCTCAGCTGTGCAGCCTCAGGAAAGTCACAGGCCTTCTCTGAGCCTCAGTTTTCAAGCCTGCAAAACGGGCTGGCTGTTGCACACCCCAAAGTACTCAACAGAGTCCACTGGCGGGTCAGTGGCACAGCATGTGCGTGGACCACAGGTGCCCCACCTACAGGCCCATCTGTTTTCTGCAGGCCATGGGCAGACCTGTGGCCAAAGGCTGGGGTGCAGGGGCCACTCTGGCTACCTTCCGGGGGTTCTGGAGCCCCTTCCCATGACTAGGGTTTGAGGGGGGCCAGGGAGGCTAGAGAGAGGTTCTCTGGGGCCAGGAAAGGGGCTGGGAAGGCAGAGCTGGGAGGACGGTCTGGAAGTCTGCAGTCCCCTGGCCTATCTGCGTCCCCAGTCCTGTTCGCCACCTGCACTGTGCTTGTAAAGATCTCCCTAATCAGGAAAGATGGTTTGTTATCTCCATAAAACACGAGGAGAGAACACACAGCACGCGCGTGCACACACACACACTGACAGGTGCTCTCCCACCCCGAGCCTGACACAGATGACAGCCTGTCACGGTCTGAATGTTACAAGTCAATTACGCCCACCTCCCTGCCAGCCTCAGATGCCGCCGGGGGCAACCATCGCCCCGTATCAGGGCACCGAGGAAGGACGTGGGATGCTCCCCCGGGAGAGGCCCGCCCGCCCTCGGGAGGCTGCCGCCTGTCAATCAGGAGGAAAATCGGAGGTGGGGGTGCCTCATTTATTCTCATCCCTCAACCTCTGTATTAAACACCAGGGCAATGAGAAAAGAAAACACGGTGTGGTTCCAGCGTGGCCTCGGGCGAGTTTCTGAACATCCCTGCCCTCGGTTTCCCCCTCTGTACAGAGGAGGCCACATCCACCCCAGGGCTCCCCTGCGGGAAGCAATGTCGGGGTCAGTCTCTTCCTCTGCTTGAGCTTCCCGTGGCCTCCCCTCCCCGTCCCACCTACCCTATCTGGACCTTGGTCTTATGGCAGAGTCTGCTGGGAGCCGGGAGAAAGTAGGCCCAGACACCGGGGGCAGGAATGGATCTCCTGCTTCAGACCCCGGGCAGGGTTCTGTCTGGAAAGCTCTGAGCGTGGAGAGCCCACCCCCGCAAATGGTGAGACCCCCTGCCCATGCTGCTCCCTGCCAAGGACCGCGTGGAGGGAGGTAAGAAGGGGTCCTGCATGGAGGGGAGGGGCTCGCCATGTGGGGCCTGTCTGGCGGCTGGCACCAGCACTTTACGATCACATCACCACCAGAATGAGGACCCAGGGCCCCTGCCGGCCCAGGCCTGTGCGGCCCCCTCTCCCGGCCTGGAGAGCATGGCTGCTCCTGGGTCCAGGCACGGACAACGCACTGGGGAAGCAAGGAGGGACAGTGCTGTGGAACACGGAGGCAGGAGAGAAGGCGGCTGGGGGGCGGGGAGGGCCAGGGAGGGGTGCTGAGAAAACCGCCCCTCCTCGCCACCAGCAACAAACCCTGACATGCCAGCCCCTGGGCTGTGGCAGGCAGGGACTCCAGGTCAGCACACATACGGCTCACTGAATCTTGATGCCCGCACGATTATCCCCACTTCACGGATGACGAAACTGAGGCTCAGAGAAGCAACCTGGCCAAGGTTGCCGGTGAGTTTGTGGTAGAGCAGGCCTCTGGCCCCACCATCCCTGTTTTTAACCAGCACCGCTCTGGCCCCTTGTGTATTGGCAGCAATGCGGCGTGTGGCTGCCTAAGGAGGGGCAGCCCACAGAGTGTTCTGCAGGTGAACAGGAGTTGGCTGGCAGAGGAAACAACTCACGGGTTGGGGAAAATATGGACGTGTGCAATAGAACAGAGAGGAGTGAGTACAGGCGGACAGGAAACAGGTACGTGCCTGACTCACAGTAGGTGCTCAGAAAGTAAATATGGCACAAGGTGCTGGCGGGGACAGCGTGAGGTGCAGGCTGGGAGGCGCAGGCTGGGGCACACACACCTGCACACACACAGGCACCTCCCCTTCCCCCCGGGCACATTCTCTGCTCTCACTTCCTTCCTGCCAACCCCCAGTGGTGCCTCTGCATCGCCCAGGGCTGCCCCCCCAATGCTGGGCGACCTTGGGGAGCTGCTGGGGGGTGACTGAGAAGAGAGGACTGGGTGACAGGGAAGCGGCGGGGGCTGGGGAAGCCAGCCTACTGAGCTCTGGATTTTTAAGGGTCGGGCACTCCACTGCAGGGAAGCTGCCACCCCCACTTCCCGGGGGGCCTTAGCTCTGGGTGGGAGGGGGCCTCAGATGCGCTCTGCCTCCAGCAGGGGCCAGCGTCTCAGGGGAAGCTGGCCGAGCAGCCACACCGCTACTGCTCCGATAACCTTCAGCCCTGACCTCATTTCCCACCGAGGCTCGTGCAATTTCTTCCAATTTTCCACATAATTAGCTGAGCAGGAGACACATCCTCTCCTCTGAGGCAAGAAGGAGCCGGCTGCTCCAGGGCCCCAGGGCTGTCGCCGAGGGCAGAGCCGGCCTAGCAAGTGCTGGACGGCGGGCAGTGGGGGAGACAAGCTGGGGACAGGGCGAGGGTTCAGATCTCTGCTCCCCAATCTGCTGGCTGTGCGACTTTGGGTCAGATGTCAGGCCTCTGAAAGATGCAGGTCTCACAGGTCTCTCCCGGGATGCAACCGCATGGCACTCCGAGTGGCCACTAGATCCTTGTCTCTACCCCACCCTTCTTGGCCCCCGAAACACCCCCAGAAAACATTCCCCTCCTTTTTTCTCACTCTTTCTTCCAGGCCTCAAACCACCCCCTCCAGTTAGGAGGGTAGGTCAGCATGACTGCACTATGGACCCACTGGCCTGGGTCTTGCCATCTGTGAAGTGGGCACAACAGAGGCTACCTTGAAGGTGAGACAAAAACAGCACCACACGTGGGGGCCCTGGGCACAGGCCGCCCAGTCCCCCAAAGCCACTCAGGGGCCGTGACTGAGTGGGGGGCAGTGCCAGCTGGGCTGGGGCCATGGGCTTCCTTTCGAGGGACGCTGTCGTCCCTGCCCAGTCCCAGGGGGCCCCGGACAGCTCTGCAGTGCTGCGAGTAACCCCCGGTTAGGCTGAAGTGAAGGGGTAAAGGCCTTCCTGGTGGGGCCTGACAAGCACCAACTTGCTCCTTGGGCCTCGGTTTCCCTAACTGGGTGATAAGCAAGGCCACTCCTTCCCAACTGCAGAAGGCACCCCAGAGAGAGAAGACTCCTCTCTCGACAGCCTCTCCCTAGGGCGGGAAGGGGTCACCACGGCCCCCAAGGCGCCCCACAGCCTAGGAGGAGGCTGGGGGTGGGGTGCCCCAGCTCCATGGGAGGAGGCTGGCGGGGTGGGGGGCCCCAGCTCTGTGGGAGGAAGCCAGCTGGGGTGGGGTGCCCCCCGCCTCCCTGAGAAGCTCAGGCTCCTTGGAACGGCCTTCCCCTGACAGCATGAGCGATTCCCTTCCTCCCTCCGGAGCCGGCGCCAAGGCCTGGAATCCATCACTCTGTGGCGTCTGTCTAAGGCGCTGCCGGCCGCCGGGCCTTGCTCGCAGGGAGCGCGGTGAGTGTCTCCAGGCAGCACGGGGCCTGGAGCATGTCAAGCACGGACACCTGCCCTGACACCTGCCCCATGACCGTGGGCGTGCGGCCTCATCTCCTGACCCGGGGATGCTCACTGGAGAGATGCCCTCACCTAGGGTCCATGAGCCCTGAACACCTGGGGTGCAGGTAGGAACCCATGCAGCCCCGTTTCTTGTGCCTATCACAGAGGCCTCGATGGCTTAATTGAGAAAGCATCTCCCTCAGGAAAAGCAGCAGCAGTGACCAGGGGAGTGGGGGCCTGGAGCCAGGCTGCACGCCCAGGGCACGAGGCTGCAGCAGCTCCCTCGCTGCAGGGTCCTTGTATCACCGGGCCGCTTTCCGTACTCTTGGGACAAAGGGCTTGGAGGATGGGGTCTGCAGCTACGGACAGGTTGTGAACCCTCAAAAGGCCTTTGGGGACTTACAGCACAGGACCAAGGGAAGACCACCAGGGAAGGCGCAGGGCTGAGGAATAAAGAAGTCAGGGAGGCCTTCCTTGGGTGGGGAGAGCGGGTGGTGAGGCTGACCTCGGAAAGAGACAGACATGGGGAGAAGGTGGCCCCAGGCAAGGGAGCCGAGGTGTGACGGCACCTGCGATCTAGAATTCTCCGTAAACAGAGACGGGCTCGGGCAGGTCTGGGTTAGGTCTGGTGGTGATGCCCCCCACCTCGGGGATCTGCAGAAGGCCTTGCACTCTGTCTCTGAACGGACTCCCACCCTGCAAGGGAGCTCCTGGTAGGGCAACAACCCTGTTCTAGTGCTCAGGCCAGCCTGGGATCCTGGCCTAGTCGGGGTTGTGCCAGAGGAGATGAGAGCAACCTACAGTGAGGGATACAAAGATGCCTTGCTGGGGTCCAGGTGTCCCAGGAGGACCTGAGGCAGAGAATAACATCATTCATTCATCAAACGTAAGGACCCTGGCCCTCTTGGTGCTGACCACGAGGAAGAAACCAGAGACACAGGCCTTGACCTGAGGAGCTAATGTTTCAAGGGGAAGACAGGCGTGAAACCAGTTCCCAGAAAGCTGATTTGGAGGGGCCTATCATAGAAGACTTCCTGGAGGAGGTGACACTGGGGGGAGTGAGTTTTCCCATAGGAGAAAGGCGGGGTGGGGGATCCCAGTTACAAGAGACAGTCCAAGCATACTCAGGTGGAGGCCAGAAGGGGGCCTGAGCTGGGAGGTGGTGTGTGGAGGAGGATTCTGGAGAGCAGAAATCGGGTCCCAGGAGGTCAGACTCAGCAGGGAAAGCAGCATTCTGAGCAGTCAGCTCCCATTAGCAGCGGAGTCGTGACTTGCCTCCACCCACTGGAGGGTGGCCGAAGCTCCCTTCTATGTTGTTGAAAACAGCATGCCAGGCCGCCAAAATCAGTGATAAGCTTTTCTTACTGCAAATAAGCTGGTTTCAGCCCCGTTTACACTCCCTGCATCTACCCGCAGGACCCTGTTCCTGTAACTCCACTGCACGTTTCCTCTTGAGAATAACAGAATGATATTTCTCCTCCCTCCCCATCACTCCCAATTTGGCGACATAGGGAAGGGCCCCCCCACCTGGAAAATTCACTGTGCACTTAGAACACGCCACCCACCACTCCAAGCACTCACTCCAGAGGCTCCTGTCTGCTCCTCACCACGACCTCACGCAGCCACTGTGCTGTTACCGTCCCATTCCTCGAGGCGAAAGTAGAGGCTCAGAGAGGCCAGGTAACCAGACTGGCATCACACAGCAACCCAAGTCAGGACACAGAACGTCTGATCTCGAAATGCAAAGACTTGACCCCACTGCCCTGGCCTTCCCAGCCCCAGGAGCCTGCATGCTGCCCAGCTTCTCTGTAGAGGGAGGGTCTGGCTGGAACAGCTGTTGCTGGGGAGCCGGCAGGGAGAGTGCGGGCTCCAGTCCCCTGGAGCACTGCGTATGGAGTGAAGGCCCCCAGGCCACCCCTGCCCGTCCCGTCCCCGCTCCTCCTGCCCTGGGATGCTCCGAGGGAGGTTCTCAGGTCTCCAAGAGGCCTTGGGAGTCACAGATAGAGAGTGGAAGGTACTCTGGAAAGTGAAGCCCTATCAGTCAGAAATAAAAAGCAAGGCGATGGTGAGGACGGAGCGACCAAAGTAACATAAAGATGCCCTGGACACCCAGTGTGCGCTGTGTGACACCCCAGCAAGGGCCAGCTCGGGGTGCGGCTGAGGCCCCAGCTCCGCCTGGGCCAGCAGCGCCAGGTTCCCCCCTGGGTGGGGGGCTGGTCCACAGGGCTGCGCAGGGCCAGTCTGAGATGCCCCCTGCCAGGGCTTCCCTGGGCTCCAGAAAGGACCTGTGGCAGGGGTGGGGGGGAGCAGAATCATACTCTGCATCGAGAATGTGTGTCCACACAACAGTGTCACACCTCACCCATCAGGGGCTCCTCTGCCTTCAGGAAGGAACTCCAGGGTGAGCTGTCCCTGACAGACGACATCTGAGGCCCTTGGAGAGGGTCCTCAGTCCCTAACCTCACTGCTCTCTCCCTCCCCCAGCAGGCGGTGTCCCAAGGTCACTCACTCCTAACCTCTGAGCAAGAGGTCCTCTCCACTCGGAGCACCCGCCCCGCCTTCACTGCTGGGGGGCACTGAGAGTCTATGGAAATGTCTCTCAGGCAGCACCTCCTCCTGGAAGTCCTCCCTGATGCCCCAGCGGGCTAGGAACCCAGGCGGGGTTCTACGCTCTCACACGGTGTCCATATGTTTGTCCTCCCTGCTAGTCAGCAGCTCCTGGAGGCCAGGATGGCTCTTCAGACTCAGCATACACGAAGCCGAACAAAACGCAATGCAAAAGGTGGCAGTTTCATGCAGTTGGATCTGATCCTTGGGGCCTTAGAAGTATCTATCACAGAATCAGTGGCTCTCGGCCACATCCACTGACAGAAGAAATTCAAGCTTTCATGCATGAGCCAAGTTTATTCCGGGCCCAGGACCACACCCCACCCCCCTGCCACTGCCTGAGCCAGCAGCATCAGCATCACCTGGGAACTTGTCAGAAATGTATATTCTGCATGAGGAGCTCGGGCAGCCGGGCAGCATGTTTAACAACCACCCCCCTCCCCAGCGGATCCCGATGCCGCTCAAATGGGAGAACCCTGCCCTAAAACATATAAAGGGACACGGTTTTTCTAACAAGCCAAAAAGGAAAAGGAGTGGTGGTGGGGAGAAGTGATCTTTGTTATTCATCCTCGTAAATACACACGATAGCAGTAATCATCTGTGACGTCACCGTGGCCTTTCCTGACCACGCTGTTTGAAATTGCACCCTTCTGCCCTCCCCGCCTCTCCGCCCGCCCCAGCTTCCCTCTCTTCCCTGCCTCTAATCACCTCTAATTAGCTGTCAGGAGGATGCAAGCTAGCCCGGCCCCCTCCCTGACAACAGCAGGGATTACATATGTGATCTCTCCGTTTTTTATTTTCTCCTTCCGTTCTGGAAGGAAGGTCAGCAGCCTTTCTGTTCACTGCTCAGCACCCAGCGCCCAGTGCAGGGTCTGGCATACAGTAGGTGCCCAATACATGTTGGATCCATGGAACCCAGATGTGTGCTACTGCTTTCAGCTCACTGCAACGCATGCCCCTACTGGATGCTTTGCAGCGTGTCTGAGGCAGCCAGGATGAGTATCATTTTATACCCAATTTGCAGATGAGCAGATGGAGCCTCGGGCAGCGCAGACTTGCCTGACAGCAAACAGAGCCTCAGACTCCCATTCGGGTCTGAGTCCTAATCCAGAGCCCTGCGCCTGTAGGCACATTTGGGCCCCGGGGACCCTCCATCCTGGCCTCCTACCACTGCCAACAAGCAGGCCCGGAGGGACCGCGGTCCAAGGGCACCGCCAAAACACAAACCACTGGCCTGGGCATCTTGGATCCAGGGCTGGAGGGAGGGAGGCTGTGGCGGACCTCCTCTGAAGCCTCAGCGCACGGCTTCAGGGCCGTGGTGATGACACCTGCCATATGAGAGGCCCCCCGGTGTAAAGACACACAGCTAATTAGCTGTCAGGAGCGATGCAAACTCTAGCCTGGCCCCTCCCCGACAGCCTCTCCCGGAATCGCCCTCTGCCACCGCGTGTCACCACATGATAAAAGGAAATATGTTCAAAGCCGAGCCACTAACAAGAGATGAGGAGGCACACAGAGGCAGAGAGAAGCGGATTGCCTCTGACACTCTCCGAGGAAAGGGGGATAAATTAAAACCATTAAAAAGATAATTTGTCATCGTCAGGTTTCCCAAAGAAGTTCTTGAAGGGCAGACTTCCTGTTCCAGGCCTTCTGAGCATCGGCTGGGAGGGGTCCGTGAAGTGGTGGAGGGCCTGGGCTCCGGGCGCCAAATAGGCTCTGCCCCTGCCACCTGGTGTGAGTGGGTCTCATGGAATGGGGGTGCTCAGAGGCCCTGCACGATCAGGTTTACAGGAGATGCTAGGAGACGAATGCACGTAAGTGCTAGCGTCGCAGGGATATCTTAAGTGCTCCTATGTCCTTGCTGCTCGCCGGCCCCACTGAGCTATGGAAACAGGCTCGAACCTGTGACTGCTCTCTACAACAGCAGGGACAACAGCTTGGACCTCAGAGTTCTCAGGAGCACTCAGTGAATGCATGAGTGCCTGGGACACACCCGGGTGGATGGTTGCTGCTCTGGTCATAGTTCAAGGGCATTTGCTGGGCCCTGTGGACCTTTGAAGGTGTAAAGGGAGACCAATAAATGCCACGCCCCCTCCTACCAGCAGCCAGGACTCCAGCAGATGGGACTCGGCCAACCCCTCACCCCGAGCTTGCCGTTGCCTCTCCCGCGTGGCCACCATGGAACCTGCTAGAAGTGCTGCCCGGGGGTCAGAACCAGCTGTGCTCCCTTGAAGATGTGCACACCCTCTCTGTGCCCCCGTCTCAGGGAGATGCACACGAATTGCCAACCCTCCTTGAGCCCTGACCAGAAGACAGGCACAGTTCCAAACAGTCCATCCATGAATTCCCTCTCAAGAGTTCTGGCAACAGTCCATTGTACAGAGGGGAACACTGAGGCACCAGGAGGCAAATTGGTTTCCCCAAAGTCACACACTTAGTCAGTGGTGACACCAGGAGTTCTATCCCCCAAGAGCCCTCATGGGGTGTTGCAAAGATTAAGTCATGCACATAAAGGGCTCCACAAGCACCCAGCACACAGCAAGCACTCGGTAAACGCTGGTTGGTGATGGGACCACAGAGGAGGTGCCATCAACAGGAATACGTGGGCTCCAGAAACACAAGCAGGGGAGGACTTTCCCAGGACAGACGGGCAGCACCCAGATCATGGGGTGGGAGGGGAGATGAGGGCTGGGAGCTGGCAAGTCAGGCGAAGCACTCAACTTCCAGGTAGCCTGAGCTCCTGAGACTGGGGACACAGCCTGGCTGAAACTGGGCATCTTGGTGGAATTCCTGCCGACAGGCAGAGCCCACACCCCTCCCCCTTTCTCTGCAGCTGGGGTGGGTCAGCAGATGTCTTCACGGAAAAACAAGAGCTGTGTCAACAGAAGACCGAGGTCACACATGGACTCCCCGCGTCCTTCTGTGTGAGGACCCGTGTGCTCATGTTACAGGACCTGGATGTGGGGGTGGGGCCCTGCTAGACACAATCCTGGTCTTCGCAGAGCACAGTCTGGGGAGCTATGGGCGAGCCCACAGCAGTGACCCCCGGCGGGGGGGGGGCGGGGCAGCTCCTGTGGGTCAGCCCCCGTTGCCATGGAAACCCGCTCCTGCTGGATGAGTCCACTGAGTTGAAATATTTGACCTGACAAGCGTCAAGGTCACTGAAATTAAAGCCATGGCGTAACCCCCTGAGACCAGAAGTGACCTCAGGGCTAGGAGGCTGGGAGGGCTTGCTGGAGAGGGCGGGGCTGGAGCTCCCCGCCCCTCATGTTTCCCCCCCTGGGCCCATGCCACTAGAAGGACAGGTGGGCGGCCACGGGGCCCCTCTTGTGGGCCACTCGAGTCTGGGACCGCCCTCCAGGTCCTTTCAGGAGCTTGTGCCGGGAGGGGTGTGGCTCTGCCCACTGCCTCACTAGACCCCATGTCCACCAGGCCCCCCACCCTGCCCCTCCATTCCTTCAGCAGCCAGACTAACCCCCTGTTTGGGGGTGGTGGACTCCATCTGCAGGAAGCCGGGTCAGGGCCCCACTGCCTGTGAGCTGCTCCAGTGCTCCCGCCGTGAGAGGTCTCCCTTCTCCCGGGGCCCCTGCCTTCCGTACTGATGCTTCTGTACCTACAGCCTGTGTTGCTCTGGGCGGGGGGCTCACCCTCCCTGTGCCTCTGGGAGGGCTGCCCATCTCCCCCACCTGAGGCCTGCCGGCACTGCGTCTCTTTCCTGAAGCTCCCCGTCCAGCTCCTCACACGGGGAGGTGTCTCCTGGGGCCTGGCACCCAGTGGAGCGGGCCGGAGCACGCAGTGGGGGCACACGCAGTGGGGCAGGGTCACTCAGTGGGGCTGGGAGGCGTCAGCCAGGCCCCTGGAGACCTGGGGCACCTGCCCCCACCTTGGGGCTGTTTTATTTCTGTCCTCACGGTACACCCCTGCCCGCCCCCGCCCCAGGTTCCCACCGTCTCCCTGGCCACCCAGGGCCACCCTCGTCATCCTTTGCCCTCCACTGGCAGGGGTCAAGGCCTGGCCTAGGCCCAGGACCCCGAGGGGCCTCTGGGGAATCTCCCTTCTGCCTGGCAGCCCCCGGAGCCTCTCTGAAGTGGCTCTGGCCCCAGAGAGAGACGAAGCGGGAGCAGCAGGCCCTGCTGACATGCGGCGGGATTGCCATGGCAACCGTGCAGGGCGGGCCAGCTGGCAGGAGTGGAGTCTGGCAGAGCAGCGGGCCTGGCCTCCCACCAGAGCAAGGTCGGGCTGGGGCGCAGGGGCTGTGCGGAGCGGGGGACCAACATGACAAGGCCGTGGCCTCTCTGAGGAGGGCGTGGGGACCCCCCCGCGCTGTCAAGGCCAGGACTGATGTCAAGGGAAGCCCACTTCCTCTCTGGTCACACACGGGGTGGGGGTTCTTGCTGGAATTCTCTGATGCCTTCTGAGGCATGGGCACCCCTGCCCCCACACCCCTCTAACTCAGCAGGGAAGGGCCGCGAGGCTGTGTGGTCTAGGAGGTGGCGCTCCACTGGCTGTGGTCCTCGTTTCTGCAGCAGATAGTAGGGACCCAGTGCAATGGGCTGAATGGAAGGATGAACAGGCCGCTTGGGCTGAGGGGCAGAGGGGAGGCTGCTGAGGGTGGGGAGGGACAAAAGACCCACTGAGACCAACCCCGCCCGTTGGGCCCCTCCGTCCCCTGCCCTGCGGACAAGGGCAGCGGCACTCACCCCTGCTGGGCCTCTCCTGCTGTTACCTGCACCCTGGAAGAACGCAGAGCCCTGCTCCGGGGACAGGAGGCCAGGAAGATGCCCACTCCCAGGCAGCTCCAGGCCCCTTTCCCTCTCCCCATCACAGGACAGGGGAGCCAGGCTTTTCCCAGCTGTGTGATGGGCCTGCAGGAAAACGGCCTCACTCGGGCCAGGTCTCAGGGTGGCACTGGGTGCCAAGTGAGGGGCCTCTGTGCCCAACTCTGACTATTCTGCCCCTTCCTCTGCTCCCTCCAGGCCTTCCTGAGGTGCTGAACATGCACCCCCAACCCCCACTGAGATTCCCCACTTCAGCCAGGGCTCTTCTGCCTATTCTAGGGGTGAAGGAACCCAGGCCCCAAAAGCAGGCCAAGTTTGCTGGGTAAAGCGGGACTCTGAGTCCAGGTCCTGTGTGCCCCACCGTTCCCCAAGCCAGCCTCCCGGGACCTCCAAGCCAGGGCCCGGGAGATGACCCCTCATGCAGACTCGTAAACTGAGGCCTGGAGGAAGAGTGATCAACATCCCAGATGTTCAGAGACCCGACGTTGGTTTCCTCCTCTTTTCAGCAAAGGCAGTCTGGAAAACGCTTACCTAGACGCGGTTCCATTTTCCATGTCTTTTAAGACTTCTACAAGTCAATTTACAAATATATATAACAACGATTCTTGCCCGGCCCATGTGCTCGAGGTTTGGTGAAACAGAACAGACTGAGTTCCTGGGGAAACATGGCATAAGATGCAGAAAGCGGTTCCCATATGTCCCGCCTGCCTCTCAGGCGAGGACCGCCAATGCAGCCCGCCCTGCCTCTCTCCCGCCTCCTCAAACCTTCCCGGGAGGCATCAGCGGAATGTTCTAGATCTGTGCTGTCCAAGGCGGTAGCCGCCAGGCAGCCATGTATGTTTTGTGAGCACTTGGAAGTCAGTCAGTGAGACTAGGATTGGGATTTCTAACTGTGTATCGCTGAGTGGCCGCCCGGCCCATGCAGGACACGCCCCTCTCTGGAGTAAACGTCTGTTTAGGGCTGGTGCAGGGGAGGTCAGGGTGTAGGCAGGGGAGGGGACAGATCCCGAGGCTGACGGCGTGGCAGGGCCAGAGCCACCCTGGGCACTGGAACAGACCGTGGATGGCTGGCTCAGAGTGGCGGGCGGGAGCGGGGAGAGGTGACAGGACCCGGGACCCTGGCTGCAAGTGCAGCGTCTGCAGGTGCTGAGAGGCAGGGCGGGGTGATGGAGGCTGGCGGGAGCAGAGGAGGGCTTTGCAGAGGGAAACAGGGCAGTGACTCTAAGCCAGCGCCTTCGTTGCTCTGGGCTTTGGTCTATCCGTAAACTGAATCAGTAATGGTGCCAAACCCAAGGATGCCGTAAGGTTAAGTGAGCTCCGTGTGGGAGGCACTCAGAGCACACCATGAGTGCAGGCAATGGCTGCTCTTACACGTTTGACTGTGGTTTTCCTCTCGACCTAAGGCCTCTGCTCAGTGCCATCTGAATCTCCCTGCTGAGGGCAGAGCCCATGGCTCCTGGTATTCCTTGGCCCCTTCATGCTTTTCCCAGAGTAAACCCCTTTCAGTCCACAACACTACAAGTCAGGCATTATAGCTTTGCCCATTTTACAGATGGGAAAGCCAAGGCACAGAGAGGTTAGGGAACCTTCCCAAGGTCACACAGTTCCATGCAGTAGAGTCAGGATTCAAAAGTAGAAACTGACATCACCCCATTGTACAGATGGGCAAACTGAGTCTGGGAGGGGTGTCTTCATGGCCCTGGGTCATACAGCCAGGAAGAGACTGAGCTGGGCTGGCTGGAAGCTGGGACTTCCACCTCTTCAGACCAGGCTCTGACACCTGGGCTCTCAGACCTCCCCAGCAGGCTCCAGGCAGGGTATTTGGGGAGAAGCCTCTTGAACGGCTAAGGAGGAAGGCTGGGGGGCTAGGGGGGTGGCGACAGCAGGCTGGGCTTCTGCCACTCGCTCCCATCGCCGCCTCTCACACCCGCCGCCGCGGGGGAGCCGGAAGCTGGCGGCACCAACTGTTGCCGCCTCCGCCCCTCTCCCTGGCCATCTGCTCCCTCAGGATCGCAGTGGGCGTCAGGTCCTCGCCGAGACCATCCTCCACTGTCTCGGGCAGGCTGTGCCCCAGCCTCCCCTTCTCCGGGGGTGCTGTGAGGGGCACAGTGGCCTGGGTGCCCCCTCACCTCCCTGTACCCCACTGTCACGGGCACAGCACACACCATCATGTGGCTCAGAGCTCTGAACCCACCCCCACCCGTAAACAGGACCCCTTCCTGCGTCCCTCCCGCTGGGGATTTTTCTGACCACAGGATCCCTCCCCCGCAAACGTTTGCTGCTGCCCCAGAAACACCATCATCCATGTCCCCTGGTGTGTGACCTGACTCAGAGCAAGCAAGGTGAGGAGCCCCTGTGGGTGGGAATCGCAACAGCTTCCCAGCTGGTGGCAGAGGCCCCTAGAAGCTGAGAGCTCAGAGCCATCTGTCTCAAGCTGTGACCCCTTTGCTAGAGCTCCTAGGGGCTCAGCGGACTCCTCCCCTCAGTACAGCCACACCAAGGGGCCACCGAACAAGAGCAGAGCATGTACTGGATGCCTGTGAGGGCACCAAGGTAGAGGTCAAAGGATAACCTGGAAGGTTCACCACGTGTCCCAGCCTAGGCAGCCCAGAGGACAGGGCCTGCGGGGCGCAAAGGCCAAAGGGCACACAGGAGGAACCCAGGGAAGCCGCCACAGCCAGAGAAGTTCGACCCTGTGGGCCAGGGTGGGCTTAGTGGGCACCCGGGACCTTCCCCTTTGCTCTTCTCACCTCTGACACCACCCCGTGAGAGGACTCCATACTGGTTCTGCCACTTCCTGGCTGTGTGACCACAGGCCAGTGACTTGGCCTCTCTGAGTGCCAAGGGGAAGTTGCAAGGGTCGTCTCCCTGAGAGGGACCCCACCCCATTTCCAGGTCCGGTTAGGCTGTGGGTCCACTGGATCTTGCAGAGGACAGCGACATCTAGTGGGCTGAAGGCACATTGCCCATCACCCCAGGAGGTCCCCCATGGCACCCCAAGTCTCCAGGGCACGGAGGCTCACCCTCCAGGGAGAACCAGGGCGTGAGCAGGTGCCACGAGTCGCTGGCACCAGTGCCTGCTCAGCTCCATCTCCCCAGAACTCCCGTGCCTCCTCCCGTGGGCAGCCGCGTTCCCACGTGGCATATGCCCGCCATATGCTCTGCCTGTCACAGCATCCTCACGGCCCTGCGAGCAGACTGCTGGCGGGGGCGGGGTGCCTCCGAGCTGGAGCTCGCCCCAACTGCCACGTGGAGCAAGCTGCATAGAGGGCTGCTCCGAGGAGGGCCAGCCCTGTTGTGAGCGAGGCAGACCTGTGATCCCATATCACAGGCCACTCAACTGAGGCTCAGAGAGGCTGAGTGTCCTGCTCGAGGCCACACCGCTTGCAAGGGCAGACCTGTCCTGGGCCCCACAGCCTCTGGCTGTGCATCTGCAACTTGAGGGAGGCTGGGCCGGACATAGCCCCGTGGAATTCTCTGGTTGCCAGAGGCTTAGCTTGCTCAGGCTCTGCTCCTATGAGTCCCCCATGTCCTCCTCCCCATGGGGACATCAGGGTCCCCTCGGAGACCCTGGCCTCACTGAACTCCTGTTCTGACAACCCCAGAAGCAGAGTCTCCAGGGCACTCTGCGCTAGAAGCCTGAACCTGATCGGTGCTTCTCACACTGGGTTCCCAGAGCTCTGCTGTCCTGAAGGTGGGCTTGGGGTCTGCCCAAGGGGCTGGGGGAAATCAAGAGGTTGGGGAGTGGCCTCCTTAAACCACAGTGTCAAGAGGTGATTTCCACAGTAAGCACAGGGGAGCACAGTCCGAAGCGAGGGGCAGAAAGTTCCAGAGCCCAGCACAGTTCAGGAGGCGTTGCTGAGTGTGTGAGGACAGGCCCAGCGTCCGCAGGCACCAAGCCCCCTGCAGAAGCCCAGCCGAGGCGGCTCCATGGGGCAGTGTCAGCACACTCAGAGAGCCTCCCGAGGGCCAGGCAGGGTCCCTGAGCCCCACATACAGGGGTGGCCTTGGGGGGCTCAGGAATCCGAATCCCAGGGCTCGGGTCCAGCCTCTGTCTTCTGTCGGCTTGTGCAGCTCAGGTGAGGGACCCCACCTGGGTGCCTCAGTCTCTTCATCTATGAGATGGAGCCAGGAGCAGTTCCTACCTATGGTGATGGATTAGACGAGTTCATGGACCGAATAGCACAGAAATGTGTCCTCCCACAGCTCTAGAGGTCAGCAGTCTGGGGTCGAGGGGTGGGGCCTCCTGCCTCCTGCTTCTAGGACGGCCAGTGATCCTCAGCTCGGCCTGTGGCAGCGTACCTTCCATCTTGGCCCCAGGCCTCATGTGGCTGTCCCCCGTGTCTCTGTCCCCACATGCCACTGTGTCCAGACTCCCCTCTTCTCATAAGGACACCAGTCATTGGACTTAGGGCCCTAATCCAGTGTGATGCCACTTTAACAAACTCCACCTGTGAGGACCCTCCTTCCTAACAAGGTCACATTCTGAGGCTCTGGGTGGACAGGCATTTGGGGGGATACTATCCAATCAACCACCTCTGCCTCCCAGTTAAGAAAAATGACTGGCACACACATGGGTTTACTGAGCCTCACTGAACACCCAGAGGGTGACTCAGACCCACTCTTAGGCACCAGGAAACCAAGGCTGAGAACGGTGAACTGTCTGCCTGGACTCAGCCCCACAGTGTGGGGCTCGGATCTGATTCATCTTTGGGCCTCCACTGCCTGGGCACTTCCTCGCCCGATGCCCCCAAGCCACCTGTCTGGCAGCACAGGTATCACCCCCATGGGCATTCCTCACTGTCCTGGAGGGGGCCCATCTGCCCAGGCTTGCTGCTCACCCAGCTACCACACCAGCTTCTCTCATTTTCTGGGTCCCTGCTGTAAATGGGGAGACAACCCCAACCTCAGAGTGGGAGGGCAGGGCCCCATGGGGCGGAGGGGAAAGGGATGTGTGTGTGTGACTGGGAGGGGGTGGCCTCGCAGGAGGGCGCAGTTCATGGGAGTCAGCATCGCTGTTATTTCCATTCACTTCGATGCACACAGTAGCATCATCTTGGTACAGAACAAATGCTGGATAAATGCTGGCTCTGATGGAGGAAGGAGAGGGCAGGAAGCTCAACCTGACTGCTCCGTTCCCATCTGGCAAACCACCATGAAGCCCTCTCTACACCAGGCAGGTGACTGTGCCAATCACAGGTGGTACCCCTGCCAGGGAGATGCAAATGGGGAGCCCTGAGCATCTCAGAGTCTGAGTACATGGTGGGGCCTGGTCACCCAGAGAACCAGCGGGGTGAGAGGAAGCCCCTAATGCAGACATGCAGTCGTGAATGAGCTGCCTCTGATGGGGAGGCAGGCAGGGCTGAGGAGAGAGCCGGGTGCCAGGCCACTGGGCAGCCACTGCATTACGGGGGCCTCTGCACATGGAATTACTGCGGAAAAAGAAAAGCCTTCTGGGTTTAGAAAGAGCCTTGTCTGCAACCTGGGAAGCTAGGGGTCGGGCCACAGTAGGCAAGGTCAGATGGCCCAGGAGTGCCCAGTAGGCATCTCATGGGCAGGCAGGCAAGCCGCAGGCCTCCTCCAGGGCTACCCTCGGATCTGGCCTTGTCTGGCTGAGCAGGGCTCAATGACCTTGGGCCCTGTCACCTCTGCTGAGCCCAGTGAAACAGAGAGTTCAGAAGTGTTTGCTCTACTGACCGCTGACACATCCTGAGCAAGGCACCGAAGGGAAGTTGCTGCCCCCTGGGCAGAGGGGTGACCAGGCTGGCAGAAGCTCCAGGTCTCATGGTTCAGTCTCCCATCCTGAGTTAGCTGAACACCTACTTTGTGCCTGCTGGGCTCAGGACTAGCACACAGTGGCAGACAAGACCCAAGTCCTTCCTGGGAGGAACAGGTGATGCCGCCCTCAGGACGTCTGTGAGAGGACCAGACCGAGTAACACCGGGGTAGGACCCTGAAGAGCTGGGGCAGGTGGTACAGTGCAAGGGGGCCCAAGCCTGGAGTCACCCAGCAACTCCACTCCCAGGAGTGTGAACCCAAGACAAAACATCCACACACAACCTGTCCACAGGCATTCCCAGAAGCATCACTCACAGCAGCCCAGACACCTATCAGTGGTGAAAGGATGGACCAAATGTGGCGTGTCCATCCTGTGGAACATGACTCAGCCACACAGAGGAGTGGCGCACTGACACGCTACCACATGGGTGAACCGTGAGGACACTCATCCAAGGGAAAGAAGTTAGACTCACAAGGACACCATTTACATGAAATCTCCAGAAGAGGTGAATCCACAGAGACTGAAAGTAAATAGATTTGTGGTTGCCAAGGCAAGGGCAGGAAAGAACGGACAGTGACTGCTAAGCGTAAGGGATTTTTTTGAGGCGTGAGGCAGGTCAGGTGGTCTGGTATTCCCATCTCTTGAAGAATTTTCCACAGTTTGTTGTGAACCACACAGTCAAAGGCTTTGGCATAGTCAATAAAGCAGAAATAGATGTTTTTCTGGAACTCTCTTGCTTTTTTGATGATCCAGCAGATGTTGGCAACTTGATCTCTGGTTCCTCTGCCTTTTCTAAAACCAGCTTGAACATCTTGAATTTCATGGTTCACGGATTGCTGAAGCCTGGCTTGGAGACTTTTGAGCATTACTTTACGAGCGTGTGAGATGAGTGCAATTGTGCAGTAGTTTGACCATTCTTTGGCATTGCCTTTCTTTGGGATTGGAATGAAAACTGACCTTTTCCAGTCCTGTGGCCACTGCTGAGTTTTCCAAATTTGCTGGCATATTGAGTGCAGCACTTTCACAGCATCATCGCTCAGGATTTGAAATAGCTCCACTGGAATTCCATCACCTCCACTGTTCTAAGGCCCCTTTGACTTCACATTCTAGGATGTCTGGCTCTAGGTGAGTGATCACACCATCGTGACTATCTTGGTTGTGAAGATCTTTTTTGTACAGTTCTTCTGTGTATTCTTGCCACCTCTTCTTAATATCTTCTGCTTCTGTTAGGTCCATACCATTTCTGTCCTTTATCGAGCCTATCTTTGCATGAAATGTTCCCTTGGTATCTCTGATTTTCTTGAAGAGATCTCTAGTCATTCCCATTCTGTTGTTTTCCTCTATTTCTTTGCACTGATTGCTGAGGAAGGCTTTCTTATCTCTCCCTGCTATTCTTTGGAACTCTGCATTCAAATGGGAATATCTTTCCTTTTCTCCTTTGCTTTTCGCTTCTCTTCTTTTCACAGCTATTTGTAAGGCCTCCTCAGACAGCCATTTTGCTTTTTTGCATTTCTTTTCCATGGGGATGGTCTTGGTCCCTGTCTCCTGTACAGTGTCACGAACTTCCTTCCATAGTCCATCAGACACTCTATCAGACCTAGTCCCTTCAATCTATTTCTCACTTCCACTGTATAATCATAAGGAATTTGATTTAGGTCATACCTGAATGGTCTAGTGCTTTTCCCTACTTTCTTCAATTTAAGTCTAAATTTGGCAATAAGGAGAATTCTGAAAGAGATGGGAATACCAGACCACCTGACCTGCCTCTTGAGAAATCTGTATGCAGGTCAGGAAGCAACAGTTAGAACTGGACATGGAACAACAGACTGGTTCCAAATAGGAAAAGGAGTACGTCAAGGCTGTATATTGTCACCCTGATTATTTAACTTACATGCAGAGTACATCATGAGAAACGCTGGGCTGGAAGAAGCACAAGCTGGAATCAAGATTGCCAGGAGAAATATCACTAACCTCACATATGCAGATGACACCACCCTTATGGCAGAAAGTAAAGAGGAACTAAAAAGCCTCTTGATGAAAGCAAAAGAGGAAAGTGAAAAAGTTGATTTAAAGCTCAACATTCACAAAACTAAGATCATGGAATCTGGTCCCATCACTTCATGGGAAATAGATGGGGAATCAGTGGAAACAGTGTCAGACTTTATTTTGGGGGCTCCAAAATCACTGCAGATGGTGACTGCAGTCATGAAATTAAAAGACGCTTACTCCTTGGAAGGAAAGTTATGACCAACCTAGATAGCATATTAAAAAGCAGAGATATTACTTTGCCAACCAAGGTCTGTCTAGTCAAGGCTTTGGTTTTCCAGTGGTCATGTATGGATGTGAGAGTTGGACTGTGAAGAAAGCTGAATGCCGAAGAATTGAATCTTTTGAACTGTGGTTCTGGAGAAGACTCTTGAGAGTCCCTTGGACTGCAAGGAGATCCAACCAGTCCATTCTAAAGGAGATCAGTCCTGGGTGTTCATTGGAAGGACTGATGCTGAAGTGAAATTCCAATACTTTGTCCACCTCAGGCGAAGAGTTGACTCATTGGAAAAGACTCTGATGCTGGGAGGGATTGGGGGCAGGAGGAGACAGGGACGACAGAGGATGAGATGGCTGGATGGCATCACTGACTCCATGGACATGAGTTTGGGTGAACTCCAGGAGTTGGTGATGGATAGGGAGGCCTGGCGTGCTGCGGTTCATGGGGTCGCAGAGTTGGATACAAATGAGCGACTGAACTGAACTGAACTGATATTCCAGAATTTGATGCTGGTGATGGCTGCACACATCTGTGACTACTCTAAAATTCATTAAACTTTACACTTAAATGGGTGAACCGTTTCAAAACTCTTACTTTAAAAACCAATGTTAACACTTATCAAAAGGTGGGATGTTCTCAGAATTATAAAAGTTAAAAGGAACGAGCCCCATATTACTCTGTGGTCAGAGATATAACAGGCACTTGCAAGGGCTTCTGTGACAAAGGGTTTTTCAGGCAGGACCACGGTGGTTCAGGGAGGGGAGGCCTCGTCGGGGTTCCCGGGAGGTGGCCGCCCTGTCTCTGCAAGCCCGGCTCGCCCTGGAGAGGGCTCAGTTTGTAAACTGTCAGTGGGTCCTCAAGGGCCTAGCCTCGGGGGCACACGCTTGGAGCTGGCAGGGGTTTCTGCCAGAGACCAAGTGGTATGCATGACCACCGGCCACATTGAACAGGGACCTGTAGCAAGGGATCCAAGTACCTTCAGAAAGCAAGACCACTGTCTTCTCTCTCTGCCATGGGGAGGGAGAGAGGATCTCTCCAGGGACAGCCAAAGGCTTGGCCTGGCGCAGGGTAGTGGACGGAACTACAGAGGGTTGGCAAGGAGCTGCCCAAGGTCACGGCCAACATGATAAACACAGTGTGTGCAGCACGGGGCTCACGGTGCTGTTCTTCAAGCAAAACCCACGGCAGCCAGAGAAGAGGACCCGGTGTCCCGCCTGCTGCGGAGACACGGGAACAAGGCACTGCGCGGCCCTGTCACACCGCTCTTGGCCCCAGGACACTGCAGCTGTGGCGCGTTGTGTGTCTGGGCGCTGGGCCGCAGGGCCTCTGCCTCCCGCCTCGTTGCAGGGCGAGCCTGGTGCTCACTTCTTGAGCTCCAATCAGAGCCAGGCCCTCAGGCTCCCAGAAGAGCATGCCTCCCCAAGATAACCATCCATTTCTACCCACAGAACTAGGGTTCCTACAGTTTAACTCAAATCCTGACGCTAACCAGCAGAGTTAAGCAGGATGCACCGGTGAGCAACAGCTGAGGCCATGAGGCCTGCCCCCTCTGTCACCAGCGTCCATGCCCACTGCCAACCCGGGGTGCCTCCACCTTCAACTGAGCAGCTCTGACCTCGGGGAACTACCACAACCCCCTCCTCGGGTTTGATGATTTGCTGGAAAGGCTCATACAACTCAGGGAAACATGACTGACAAGAAGGGGTTTACTACCGAGGGCACAGCCCCGGAACAGCCCCGTGGAAGGCCCACAGCATCCTGCTGGGCAGACAGCTGGGGAGCGGGAGCCCCAGCCAGCCCCCTGGCCCCGAGGCCTGGCCTGGATGCCCGCCTGTCCCGCATGGTGGCACAGAGCCCAGAGCTCTGCTCTGAGGAGCTGTCACTTCCGCTGAGTGACTTCCAATGTGTGAGGCCCCCGTGCCCCGGGCCAGTGGTGACCTTAGCCGGAGATGCTCCCCTGGCTCACCTCCCAGCTGTGCCGAGAGCTTTGCCGGGCTGACATCGTCCTCCCAGGGGTTGCTATCTCCGTGAGGCGCTCCTCAGAACTGCCCCTTCCTGGGCCCCACTCCTCCTGCTGGGAGGCCAGGGGAGGAACCTGCCACCAGCATCCCCCACTGTGCCCTGGGACCGACAGAAAGAGTCAGGCGGGGGGTGGGCTCTGGCCCAGCTTTGTTCCTCCCGACTGGGTATACTGGGCTACTGGGTACAATAAAAGGTGAACAAACACCACTGCTGTTTAAAAAACCTTTCATGCCCGGGTAAGGCAGGATTTCTCAGCTGTGCCTCAAAAGCAAATTGAGCAAAAGATGGACTTGACTTGGTAAGGTGAGCAGTCTGGGGCAGAAGGATTTCAGGCACAGTTGGAACCAGAGTTTCACACACATCTCCTGGAAGCTGCCGTCTGTCTGTCTCTCCCCCTCCGCCTCCCACCCCCAGCCCTCAGCTCTCCCACCTTGGGCTCACTTTTAGGGGACTCCTGCCTTGTGATGTCCCCCGGAGAACCAACTGGAGGGGGTGCTGAGTGCTCAGCACCCACCCACGCTGGTCCAACTGGACTACCCGCCGCAACTGAGCCCGCACGTCCCAGGCCCCTCAGCCCAGGCCCTGGTGTCCCCACCCCAGGGGAGCAGGTCCCACTGACCAAAGACCTTCTGAGCAGGTGCGGACGGGGGAGATGGTACCAGCCAGAACCACCTCTCCCAGCTTGGCTCCAGCCAAGATAAGACTCCCAAAGGACTAATGCTGGTGTGTAAATATTAGGTACTTCTGTCTCCGTCGAGACCAATTACACAGATCATGGCGGCTCCCGCAGGACTCTGCCTTCCACTTACTGTATCATCATTAACAGCCTATTAGGTAACAGCTGCTCAGAGAGCGCGCAGGCAGGGGGAGAGGGGGCCATGGGGAAGAGGAGGGAGAGGAAACGAGAGGTGAGGGAGAGGAGAGGCAGAAAAGGGGTTAGAGACAAAAGGAGAGAAAGAGACAGAGGTGGCGAGGATGACAGAGAGTCATGAGAGTCAAGAAGCGGGGAGACGGGTAGACAGACAGAGTCAGGCACAGAGACACACAGGAGAGCCAAGGGAGAGGCGGCTGTGAGCTCTGCGAGGGGGCATGATGCTCCTGAGGCCCCAGACCCCCCTGCATCCCCAACAGCCAGAGGCCTGCCTGTCCTCAGCCCCACAGGTAGACGGGCAGGGCTGCAAGGCCCCAAGAAAGCCCTTCTAAGGCCAGGGCTGCCCGCAGCAGGCCCTAACCACAAGCCACTGGCTGATTTATCCCCCAGGGATTCCTACGGCCAAAAGAGGAGAGTCACCACCACGGCACGGACCCCAGACCCTTCTACAGAAAGGCACTTGAGTTCAAGTACATGTCCAGCCAGGCTGCACACCACACTATGGGTTTCTGACACTTTTCGGAAAAGAAAGGCAGGAATCAGCCATCTCCTGCAGGTCATCACAGACTAGCCCATCCCTGCCTCCCCGCTTCAGGTCCCTGGGACAGGGACAGCCCACATACCAACCTGCGCAGAGGTATGAAGGGACACACAGAGGCTGAGTGACCGGCCTGCCCAAAGCCACCAGGGAGCCCCTGGTGCTCAAGGCCAGGGACCTCAGGTCAGAGCTGAGCTCCTGAATCCTGGTGCACCTCCTCTGGGAGTGGCAAATTCTCTGCTGGAGGCTTAAGGACAAAACATAGCCCCCTGGGGCCAAGGGCTTGAGCCCAGCTCCCAGAGGAGGGACACAGAACCTGTGTGTCCAGCTAAGACCAGCACCCCTCCGAGGATGAGGCCTCTCCAGACCCTGAGCAGTCTCCAAGGCCATTCCCCCCACCCACCCATGGGGCCCTGTAGCTTCTGAGCCCTGAGATCCTCTGCCCTGAGCCTGGGCCTCTCGGCAAGGCTGCAGGCTTACCATCTGTCTGTCTTCCACCAAACCACAAATATTTACTGAGCACTCCCCACCCACGAGCACGGGTCCAGGCACTGGAGACGCCGTGACAGGGGGATGTGGACCCTGCCCACGTGATGCCAAGGGTACCTGTGCTCAGAGATGAACGCCAAAGGACAGTGGCCAAGGAAGGCTGCGGTGACAGTGTGAAGGGGCAGCAACCCTGAGGGGACACGAAAGCTGCGGGAGAACGAACTCACACATCTGAGAAGTGGGAGGAGGCCGCGGTGTAGGGGATGTGGGGGTGGCTACAAGATGAAGTCAGACAGGAAGTGGGGCTCAGATCTGGAGGCACCTCTTGGGCCCTAAGGCAAGGGCTGGAACCTCCTTCTAAGAGCACTGGGATGCTGCCTCGGGGCACATAGCGTGGCCCTTCTACTAGGCTGCTGGGGCCAAGGGCAGGGGACACACCACTGTGGGCCCGCATCCCCCCTTCAGCGCTCAGATGAGATGACAGACATCCCCCACTCAGGTCTGCTCTCTAGAGAGCCCTCCTTTCATCACTTCCAGGCACAGTACCCTTGGCTGCGCCCCCCCCCCAGCCCCCTCTCCAGGCTGCGGGAGGTCTGGGGCCTTTAGGGGAGGGGGTGGGGTGGGCCTGGCGTCCTGGAGCCCCAGCTGGGATTTCGGATTCCCAGCCCTGCAAAGCATTTTATTTCTCCTCCTTCAGGGCTGGGAATAATTAGGCGACCAGGAACATAAATCATGGCCTGGCCCTGTACATCTGCTAATCACATCTCCTGAGGATGGGCCAGGCAGGGGCAGGCAGGAGCCCTGCAGCTGGGGCCTCGGGCAGGGGGGGTCCATGCACCCCACATCCACCATGCTCCCAGCAAGGGTATGGAGTGCCAGTGGAGGGGGTGCTCCAGGTTCCCTCAAACTCACAAGCACACACACACATACAGATACACAAAGGCACACAGGCCCACATATACACACACACTGCCCCACTACTGACAGCACATCCAGAGACAAAACTCACACACACACATGCACATATACAGACATGCCACCCGCCATACACACCACGCCTGTGCGTGTGCACCCGGGACCCCTGGTGAGGAACTCCTGGAGCGGAGGGATACTGCATTTTGGGGTTCTGGCGCCACCTAGGGTCCATCACTGGAACTGCCAGCCTACACAAGGCTGACACCAAGGCAGGGCCTGGGTCCCACCGTTTCCCTCCAGCCAGAGGAGGAAACTTCTTTCTATTAAAGGCCCCTAATCTGTACCAATTCTAGGATATATGCATATAAAAAGCTCCCAGTTAACTGGCAAGGGGCGTGTGGGGTAAGGACTATTTTAAGAATTAGATACCTAACAAATTTAAGGTAACTTGCTTAAAACACTAAGGAATATAACTTTATCTCAACAATCCAACCAAAAGGGGCCCAAAAGGAGTTTTTATCACAGTCAGCAAGCTCCTTCTCCAAAAACAACAATAACATTAGCATCCAGCCAGGGCCACAGCTGCCTACCACAGTTTTGATGAAAAGACCCTGATGCTGGGAAACAAAGATTGAAGGCAGGAGAAGGGGATGACAGAGGATAAGATGTTTGGATGGCATCACCAACTCGATGGACATGAATTTGAACAAACTCCGGGAGTTAGTGACAGACAGGGCAGCCTGGCATGTTGCAGTCCATGGGGTTGCAAAGAGTCAGACATGACTGAGTCACTGAACTGATTCTTTTAAAACAAATTTACTTAAGGAAAAGGGGGTCTTATTTAAATAAAATAATGATACGACTACTGGTGTGTCATGTGAGGTGAACGTGTCCAGCTGGAGACTTCCTCACGAAGGGGCCGCCTTTGGCATCCATCCTTCAGGAAGAAACAGTAGCCAGGGAAGGTTCATCAACCATCCAGGTCACTCAGCACTGCGGTGGAGCTGGACATCTGGACCAGAGCGGTGTTCTGGACACAAAGTGGTCCCCTGCTCTTCATCTCATCCCCTCCGGCTTCCAGGCAGTGTGATGGGGTCTGGGAGGTGCACCCACCAGGTTGAACCCCAGGTGCACGTCTCAGGGTCAGCGGCCCAAGGGGGGCGCCTCTCGAGTCAGTGTGCCTGCGATTCAGTTTACCCTTTAATCCACACTTCAGCCTTTCACACAGCTCCAGGTGTGCAGCACTATTCTTACTAGCTAACACACGGAAGCAGCCTCAATGTCCATCAACAGATGGGGGAGGAGGAACATGTGGTAAACACACACAACGGAGTACTACTTGGCCATGATAAAGAATGAACTCACGCAGCTAGAGATGACCATCCTCAGTGTAGGAAGTCAGAAAAACAAATTCCACATGATATGACCTACATGTGCAATCTAAAATACGACCCGAATGACCCCACTGATGAAACAGAAACAGGTTTACAGACAGAGAGAGCAAATTTGTGGTTGCCGAGGGGGCGGGATGGAGAGAGAGCTCGGAGTTAGCAGATGCAAACTATTATACACAGAGTGGAGTAACGACAAACTCCTGCTGTACAGCACAGGGAACTATGTTCAGTATCCTGTGATACACCGTCATGGAACAGAATACAGATGTATAACTGAGTCACTCTGCTGTACAGCAGAAATTAACACAACATTGTAAATCAACTATACTCAGTTAAGAAAAAAAAAATTTTTTTAAAGCACCTAAATAACTTAGAAAAAAAAAATCACAGACCCTGGGTGATGCCCCACTCGTGTTCAGGGGAATGGAGTGACCCAGCAGGAGTCCTTCAAGCTACGCCACTTCCCCCTCTCCCAGCCCCAGTTCCCTGGAGAGCTGCAGCCCAAGTTCAAGGGCAAGACGTCTGGCCCTGAAGGAGCCCAGAGCCAGTGAGAGGCTTCAAGGAGAGGGGAGGCTCAGTGGGAATTCTCAGCTAGGGGTGCATCCATGTCCCTCCTCATGGCTCTCCCAGCACCTGCCTCTCCCTGCCCCCTCCAAACCCCTACCCAAATCCCCAGGGGAATGGCAGAGGGCACCGACGCCCACTCTGTTCACACCTGGTACCTCCCTCAATATTCATCTGTCCTCACGTAGGCAGATCAGCCCCCTTCTCCATGCGAGTAACGGTGGTCTGTCACGAGTCCACTCTGGTCCCGGCACCCTCCTACGGCCCTACTTCGGTAGGTCTTGCCAGTCAGCACACAGTAAGTCTTCATTAGGGGTCAGATGAACTGACTAAAAGAAAGTAAAAAATGGGAAGAAGGGGTGGAGCCAGCATGGGGGAGAGCAGCAGGCGCCAGCAAGCTGCAGTGACTCTGCTCCAAACAGGTCTGGGGGGGGGGGCACCTGGAGAGCCCTGCAGAGCCCTCCCCAACCCCCACCCCTCCCCCCACCATGTCTCCACCCAAACCCCGCCGGGGGGGGGGGGGAGGGGCGAAGGGGAGCAGGCAGAGGGGCCAAGACAAGCAGAGGGCCTTCCAGAGCCCCCTTCCAGGACGCGAGCCCGGGATTCCACCGACAGAACTGGGAGCCAAGGCTGACGAAATCCAGGCATCTGAGGATGCCGCCTGCCCACCCGCGGCCCAGCTTCCCACAGCATCCCCTCCAGGGCTGTGAGGCGTGGTGGGGCTGTGCGGGGCAGAGGGACAGAGCAGCACCTCCCTTGGATGACTGCCTCTGTGGGAGGCGATAGTTCTGGAAGAAAAACAAACAGGCTCTGGGGGAGGGAGGAAGCAGACAGCAGATGCTGGCGGGAGAGACACAGTGTCTGGGGGAGGTCAGGGCAGGCTGGCGGGTAACTGGGCTGGGGGTGGCCCCCCAGGTGCCCTATGGCGCCAGGCCAGGGTCGGGCCCCTAGGCTCTTCCGGCTGGGCCTCGCAGGGAACTCGGGAAGAGAAAGTGTCCCTGGCAGGATGCCACCCCCGGGGGTCACTGCACGCATGGCCAATGCTCCCCCATCGTGGGTCTGACAGCACAGCTGGCTCTGAGGCCCAGCCAGGAGCCCAGGAATGAGCGCTCCACCATCCACACCTACCCACCACCCTGTCTGCACCCAAGCCCTTGGCTTTGCTCCCCAAGTACCCGTTTTTCATTCACTCAAGCAGTGACTAGGGGGTCCTAGGATGTATCTTGCCCACTCAAGATGCTTGGGGTCAGTGCAGCAGACAAGCTCATCCTGCCCCAAGGAGCTTCACTCACCCACCTTCAATGGCTCCCCATGACTTTCAGGATAAAGCAAACTCTGAAGGGTGGAGCCCATTGTCAACTTCAAATCTGGACTCCCCTCTCAGGATTCCAGTCACTGGGACAGGCCCCCAGAGTAGGCAGCCACTCAAGCTCACCGTTTCTCCAAGCCTCTGTCCATGCTAGGCCCTCAGCCTATGGCCCCTGTCCACCAGTCTTTCCAAAAATCCTCCTCACCCCATCCACGAGCGTCTAGTTTTGCACTGGAGACCCCTGGTGTGAGGGTGAGGTGACAAACACACTCAGGGCACACGTGACACACAGGAGGCCTTGCTGGAGGAGAGGGGTGTGGGGCCTGGGGAAGCGCTGGCAGGGGCAGCTGGGCAGAGGTCCTGGGGTACCTGGTAGGCGCCAGAAAGTCAGTGTGAAGCAGAGGGTGCCCCTAATTTCTGGGACGCTCCACCCAAAGTGGAGAGGGGACTGCTGCTGCAGGGTCCAGGTCACTCTCCTGCTCATGAACCTTCAAGGGCTCCCACTGCCAGGCCACAGAGTTCAAAAGATGCACCCGAGAGTGGGCATTCCCAGGCTTCACACCGGCTACAAGCTGCCCACCCACCTTTTCTCTGGATTCAGACACATGTACCTGCTGCTCTCTTTCGTACATCTGACTGTGAGTGTTTCACAGCATCCCCCGCGGCCCCGCTCATGGAAGCCCTCAGCTCCATCTCACCTCCCACTGTCCTCAGGCCGTCTGTCACCGTGTCACGCTCTGAATGAGGCACCACCAGCCCACTCTACAGCCAAGGCTGAGGCACAGGGAGGCGAGGTCACACACCCAGATCACGCAGCTTGAAAACGATGGAGCTGGGCAAGGAACCAGGGGTGCTACACGGCTCCGTCCGCCCGCAGCCGCAGCTTTGGGCTGCCCGCTTTGCCTTTCAGTGGCTACTGTACCCACGCCGGGTCCCAGGCCCTGGAGCTTCTACCCAGCCAGCCAGAGGTGAACACCCGGCCAGGACGGGCACACAGCTGGTTGATAATGAACCTATCACACCTGTATGATGTCAGGTTAACACTAAAATCAGCACCCACCCTCCGACCACGGCACCACACACCAGCCACAGGGCCCCGCAGGAAGCCTCGCACTCCTCCAGACCTCAATTTCCCCTCTTGGCAAGTGGAGGTCGAGCAGCTGGTCCTTAGGTCTCACACTCCTCCCAGGAAGAAAGCCACATCACATCCGCTGCCCTTTCTGTCTTGGGGCCCAGTGGCAGGCCTCCCTACCCTGGGAGCCACACCGGCAGCGGAGGAGGGAGGAGCCAGGAAATCCGGGCGGGGTGGCGCCCACCCCCAGCCCCGGGCCAGGCGCCGGAGGGGGCGCCGGCTGCCCCAGAAACGCGCTCCAGATGCGAGAGGCGCTGCCAGCATTCCTGGAAGGTAACGCCAGGCTGAGGGGGTGGGGTGCAGTCCGCGGGATACAGCCGCAGCCCGCTGCCAGATGTGCTTCACGAACAGCTGCCCCCGGCTAATAAGGTCAGCTCCTGGCTCCGGAGAGCCGCGCACCCACCGGCCACCTCCGCCAGCCTGGCACCCGCCGTCCTGCTTCCCAGGGCGGGCAGGCGGTGCACTCCCCCACCCCCAGCCCTGGGGCCGTGGGGGAGGAGCCAGGCCCAACACCACCCCTGAGGCGGTGAGGGGGAGCTCAAGCCCCCAACCCTAAGGTGATGGGGGAGGTGTCAGAACACCTCCACACCGGGAGCGGCTGGTGGAGGGGGAGCTAAGAACCCACCCCTCTGAGGGCCAGAACCCCCTTGGGGTCAGGGAGGCATAAATAACCAGCACACCCCCCAGGCCAACACTTCCCTGCTGCTGGAGGAGAGGTGCGGTTCGGGCTCGCTCTGATTTTCTGTTTTATTGGCTGTTTCCCTTCTACGACTGAAAGGGGAGACCTCGTGCTAAGTTTGGGGCCACAGCCTGAGGGGGAAGTGCTCACATTCTATGTGCCCCTAGGGTGGGGACCCCCACTGCAGGCTGGGCAGGCTGCCTGGGATGGGCAGCTGCAGGGCCCCGGGGCCCCGAGGACTCCCTGCCCCCCCCCAGCCTGCAGCTCCTCTGCTTCCCCCCAGGAACACTCTGTCCTTCATCCAGAGAAGTGAGGTCACCTCCCCGCGGGTCACAGGGCGGGTAGGGGAGCTAGTGTCGGGATCAGGGCCCAGATTCCGCTCCTCCCTTCCACCAGGTTCCCCACAGGGCTGAGGGCAGCCCCCCCCCACAACCCTCCCTACCAGATAAAGGCGCCGGCAGCCGCCTTTGTTTCTCTGGTGTAAACCGAGCCAGATGCGGTCTAATCCCCCAGCTGGGCTGGATTTGCTGGCGGCTGTGGCTCCAGCGCCTCCCAACCCCTCCAGCCCCGCCCGCTCCGCTGTGCCCGCAGCCCGGCGTTCCCAGGGTTGCTGGGGGAGGGGGTTAATGACTTGGCAGCCTCAACCTCCCCCACCTCCCCCACCTGAAAGCCAAGGGCAGATCTCAAGGGTCTGGGAATCAAGCCCTCCTGGGCCCACTCAACTCAGGTGAATCATGTGATTCCTCTGAGCCTCGGTTTTCTTGTCTGTAAACTGGGGATGAGCAGGCAACAAGTCACAGGTGGTAGGAAGCTCAGTAAGCTCAGACACTATTACTAGGATTAAGAAAGATATTCACTTCCCTGAAAACCCACTGTGCGCCACACGGCCCTGTCTAACCACACACCCCAGTTCCAGGGCATGGAACAACAGCGACAGCCACTTAGATGCCCAAGGGAATGACTCCTTCACTCCTCCCAAGAACCTGAGAACCCAAGGAGGCTTGGGCTAGTATTACCCACACCACACAGATGACGACGCCGAGGCCCACAAAGATCCCAAAATGAGTGAGAGGCAGGATTATTATTTAAAAATAAGGAAGTGGCCTAGACAGGTAAAGTGACGTGCCTAGGGTCACACGGCAAACGAAAGGGAGCAGAATGGATGCCCAGGGGACAAACACAGAAAGGGGAGGGCACCTTCCCCTGTAGCACTAGGTGGGTTCTTCAAAGTGTGGTCTGCAGCCCTCCAGAATCAGACCCCCGTGACACTTGTTAAAAACGCAGGTTCCCCAGCCCTGGTCTGATCCTGCTGAACAATAGTCTCTGGGGGGGGTGGGTGTCCTAGGGGTGGGTATTATAGCAGCAATCCGCGTCGCTGACTGGGTGGTCCACACTGTGCATGGGGGGCAAGGGCAGAAAGGACCTGGGGCAGGCCAAGCTGAAAGCAAGCAGCCCTGGAGGGGGCTCTCTGTTCCCTCAGGGACCTGGCCCGCCAGCCCTGGGCCACCGGCTGGGAATTCAGCCTCACCTGGGCTGGTTCAGCCAGGAGGCAGGCGGGGAGCCGAGCTCAGGACCTGCCAGGAGCGTCTGATGGACGCGGCGCCTCCTTCCAAAGGCCATTAATCATCCAGAGAAACTCCTTGTCAGTCTGTCTGTTCCCCCGCCTCCACCCATGCACACTGCACACACACACCACATGCATAGACACACACACAAGAACACATACTGCGCACACAGGATGTGTGTACACATCACACCCCACATGACACACAGAACACACACTAACACAGGCTGTGTGTACACATCACAACCCCACACCCCACATGACACACAGAATACACACTATGCAAACAGGCTGTGTGTACATGTCACACACACATACCCCCACATGACACACAGAACACACACTGCACATATAGGCTGTATGTACATCACACCCCCACACCCCCACATGACACACAGAACACACACTAACACAGGCTGTGGGTACACATCACACCCCCACACCCCCACATGACACACAGAAAACACACTGTGCATACAGGCTGTGTGTACACATCACACACCCCCACCCCACATGACACACAGAACACACACTAACACAGGCTGTGTGTACACATCACACCTCCACACCCCCACATGACACACAGAACACACACTAACACAGGCTCTGTGTGTACATATCACACACCCACACCCCCCACATGACACATAGAACACACACTGCGCATACAGGCTGTGTGTACACATCACACACCCACACCCCCCACATGACACACAGAACACACACTACGCACACAGGCTCTGTGTGTACACATCACACACCCACACCCCCACATGACACACAGAACACACACTATGCACACAGGCTCTCTGTGTACACATCATACCCACAGCCCCACATGACACACAGAACACACACTGTGCACAAAGGCTCTGTGTGTACATACCACACCTCCACACCCCCACATGACACACAGAACACACACTGTGCACAAAGGCTCTGTGTGTACACACCACACCTCTACCCCCACATGACACACAGAACACACACTGTGCACAAAGGCTCTGTGTGTACACATTAACCCCCCCACCCCCGAGATGACACACAGAACACACACTAACACAGGCTCTGTGTGTACACATCACACACCCACAGCCCACACATGACACACAGAATACACACTATGCACACAGGCTCTGTGTGTACACATCACACACCCACATCTCCCAGATGCACCACACAACACACTACACCCTCACCCCACACACATGCACACAGGAATACAAACATGCAGACATACAGACGTGTGTGCACAGGCTGTCAGAGCAGTTCCCCCTGATGAGAGGAGACAAGCAGGGCCCCTGGAGCTGCTGTTCTAAATGCCCCTAAAGGTGTAGCAGCCCCCACTGGAGGGCCCCAGCCAGGCTCCAGCTCCCTGTTCCCTTGGTTTGGGTGGCAATTCTGTCAAACTGGTGCCTCCCCAGTGCTTTTCATCCCCATCTGAAGCTCTGGCTGGTGGACAGTGATTAATAAAAAATGAGGAAATGAATTAATGATTGGCTGATAAATGTGGCTTGGCAGACATCTCATCTTTGCAAGGAGTTTTGCAAGGGAGGGAGGTAACTACTCGGGTTCTTGGGGTGAGAAGGCTGGTACACTACTTCCCCATGCATTGCGCTAATGAGTACAAGCCCAGCATCAGCCCCCAAGAGACCCCTGGGACCAGAGCGCAAGTCCCGTGCCTCTGCCTGCCCACCACCCGCTCTGACCCATGGCCACACGCCCGGAAGCCCAGCCGTGGGAGTCCTGCTCAAGCGCGTCACACACACTGGATGCCAGAGTCACTCATATGTCCATCCACATCAGAAAGGACACAGACACAGGACACAGACACAGGGCTGATATCCTGAAGAGGCAACCAGGGTGGACAGAAGCTTTCTTCAGCTGGAGTAGTCATGGAGGCCTCCTGGAAGAGGTGACACTAGCATGTTTGATGAAAAGCAGCAGATATTCTGGGCAGAAGGGCAGGTACCTGAGAGCAGAGCGTTGTTGTTTCTGCAGGGCCTAAGAAGGAAAACCCAGGGCATGGGGAGAGGGCCACCTTCTCCCTGCCTTGCACCTCACACAGGAACACAGCCAGACCTTGTGAGGGCCTGAACAGCAGCAGACCCAACTGAGGACCCGTGTTCTCTGCTCCCGAGCCCACACCCTAAGCAGCACCGGGGTGCAACCCTGTCCCTCTTTGCTCTGGACACTCAGAGCCCATCCACCACCCGAGCCCCTATCTTCCTGCCCCTCTGAGGGTGTCTGACAGGGTGGTCTGAGCTGCCTGTCCAAGGGGAACAGGCTGGTATGAGAATAGGCAGAGCATTCACATTCAGGCGAGGGCTGGCCGTTCAGAGTGTCCCCAAGGAAACAACTCATGGCTTCCTGTGATCTGCGTGTTCTTCTGAGTTGACAAGGCAGCTCCCAAGGAAGAAGCTGTGAAAACGCCTGCCTCCCTGTGGCCTTGTAGCAACAAACACACCTCCAAAGAGATGTAGGAACATCCCACACCTTGGTTCTGGTTCGCCTGCCAAAAAGGTCACCACTGTTCATCTCCCCATTGGGAGGAAGCAAGTCTGGCTGGGACCAGGCCCCATGAGGTTGGCGCTCCCTAAACCAAGGCACAGGGGCCGCCAAGCACTGGCACCTGCAGCTGTCAGAGAAGAGCCACAGACAGACACCTACCAGCTGGCAGTGTCAAGGGGCCTGCAGGCCAGGACCATGATGACTCCCCATGTGCTTTTGCAAGTTGTTCTAAATCTTTCAAGTTTTCTAAGGCATCATTTTGTGCTGTGGGAAGAATAAGTGTTATTAAAGACACTCATAGGGGGAAGAAGCAGAAATGACCTTGCTACAAAAATGAAACTGAAGGTTTAGACAGGCTTTAGGGGCTAAGCAGTTAGCTGCCTGAGTGGAAGACCCAATGGAGCCTTCATTATCACTCACACAGGCAGCTCTGCCCAGGGAGCTTCTAGGGAAGGAGGGGGAGCTACAGCCAGCCAGCCGTCTCCCATTCCAACCACGCATCCAGCTATTGGTACATCTATCTGTCCATGTAAGCACCTATCTGTTTAACCATCAGCACATTCATGCCTCCACTCATCTGTCCATCCATCCATCCTCCTATCCATCCTTCACCTTTCCATCATTCTGTCCTTCCACTCACTCATCTGGAGTAAGCAAATTTTTTACTGTATCTAACCAGCATCTGTCCTTCCCCGACCCAGTGGCCCTGTCCACCAACAGACTCCTTTCCCCCTCTACAAGGGTGGGCCAATCAGAATCTTCCTTGGGACATTTCCCAGGAATTCCTCTCCATGCCCTCTTTGGAGTCATTAGATACTAGCCTAGAACTGACTTTAGCCATCTCTGACCTGTGAGGAGAACCTGCCCAAGGATGCATTCCACACAGGGGAAAACAAAGCTGCGGATGGAGACAGGTGGAAGGACCAATGAGTCTGGATCCAAGGGTGCCTGGGGCCAGCTTCACCCTTCACTGGTTGCAGGAGTCCACAAACACCCTTTTGGAATTGGGTTTGTGGCATCTGCAAACAGGAGTGTGGGTAACACAAGCTCTTCCAGTACAGTACAGGGTGATTTAGAACCTTCTAGATGTTCATTCCTGAGTCACACAAGGACGCCCAAAAGACACGCACGCCCTGTGGCAGCCTGCCAGAGGCTGATCCCCAGCTCGAGGTGCAGTTCTAAAATGAATGCAGAGGGAGCACCCCGCCCAGATGCTCGATGCCAGCAAGGGGTCCACAGACCCAGGCCAGGCTCCTGCCACTGAGCCCCATTCCTCATCTGGAAAATGGAGGTGGCAGCCCCTGCTTGAAGATCAGGCCAATTGAGCTGCTCCCCACCAGCCATTCCTATCTGCTTCTTTTTCTGATGGCACAGCCTGCGGCGCATGAAGTCTGGAAAGGTGAGATACTCGTATTCCCAGAACTTTGCAATTACAGATGGGCATGTGACCCAACTTGGACAGATGGACCCAAATTTGCTAAAATCTTCTGGAAAACACCCTTGCCCCAAAGAGAAAATGGAAAAGGAGACCCCATCCCTTCCCATTCTGCTTTTGGATGCTATCCTCCTATAAGCATGTGATGCTTGGAGCTGTGGCAGCCAGCTTGTGACCAAGAGGAAAGGGCTAAGAATATTATACTTGGATTTACTTTGATTTAAGGGAAAGGTGATCTCTTGTACACCTGGGGCTATGGGCTGCAGTTGGCACTGTTATTATTGGTTGTAGGAGGCGGTCTCACGAAGAAGTTAAAAGCATGGATTCTGGAGTAAGCTCTATCTACTACTTGCTGGCTGTGTGACCTTTGGTAAGTTACTTAACTCCTCTGTGCCTCCATCACCTTCTCCGTAAAATGCAAACAGTATTTTGAGAGTGTTAAATACTCGTTAAAGTATACATGAAAACATTTTGCACAGTGCCTGTCACATAGAAAGTGCCCCCAGTAGAAATCAGCTCTAGTTAGCCATCACTGACAGAGAATGTGGGGGTACAGGAGGGCCAGGCCCGGGGGGAAGCCAGGTGGGCACAAAGGCCCCGCCCGCAGAAGCGGAACGGGAGCCGCAAGCCTGCTCCCGGCCTTGGCACTGCGGAGGCTGTGCTGACTTGCTCTCTGTTCGCCCTGCCAAGGCCAGAGCAGCTGGCTCCAGCCTGCCAATGCCTGCAGGGAGAGACACCCCTCCACGCAGCCGCCCGCCTCCCTCCACCCCTGCCGACCCAGAGCCAGCCTGGCAGCCCTGAAGTGGGCACCCTGTCGGCCTGGGGCAGACCTCAGCCTGGGTCCAGAGAGGCCCCCCACCCCCACTCTGCAGGCTGCGCTCCTGACTCCAGCCAAGTAGCCGCCCCTGCGAGGAGGAGGTGGTGTCCCTCCACCCCTCCCACCAGAGCCGACTGTGGAAGCAGTTCCACTTGGCTGCCATACCGCAGTGACTCAAAAACAGTTGTTTGGCTTGTTGGACGCCCAGGCCCTGCACAGCTCGGAACAGACTGCGGGGCTGGGGGCCGTGTAACCTGGGTGTGTTCTCTCCCCAGGGAGGGCAGGAGGCCCCAGGCCCCTTTGCAGCATGGTATACTGAGAGACATCTCTGTATCTTCTTTTCATCAGACACGATAGAGCTGCCCTCCTGCTGGTCTGCATCCATCCATGACACACACGGTTCTCACCGGCCTGGGAAGCTGCCAGAATCAGTGTGAGCAAGGTTCCTACTCAGGTGGCTCAGTGGTGAAGAATCCACCTGCAATGCAGGTGATATAGGTTCGATCCCTGGGTCAAGAAGATCCCCTGAAGGAAGAAATGGCAACTCGCCCCAGTATTCTTGCCCAGAGAATCCCAAGGACAGAAGAGCCTGGTGGGTTACAGTCCATGGGGTTGCAGAGTTGGACGCGACTGAGCACACACAAGGTTCCTACGCAGTCAAGGGAGGGGCTGTTCACACCAGACATTTGGCATCTCCATGACAACCCCAGACACAGGCGCCATGGTTAGGCCTGTTCTGTATATGAGGACACGGAGGCTCAGAGGCAGGAGTACCTCTCCTGGGTCACAGCACTGGTTTGCGGCAGGGGAAGACTCGGTCCCAGGCTCGGGTGACCTTAAAGTCTAGGCATTAACTGCACTGACTCAGCACTCCCAGAAGCTTCCGGCCTGAGAGTTTCACCCTCCCCATCCTGGCCATCCTGCATGTTGCTGCCCAAGAATGATGCTCACGAGCCTCCCCTACTCAGCCACCTTCAGAGGCTCCCCAGCACCCACAGAAAAAAAAAAAAACACACCCTCTGTACAGGCCTCTCTATCTCTGACTTCCGACATCACACCTGCAATCCATTCATTCCTCACAAGCTGAGTGCCGGGGTCTGTAGAGACTGGATTACACACCCGCCCCAGCAGGCCAGCTGCACCCACCACAGGGCCTCTGTGAGCTGCCCCCTCTGTCTGGAAGCTGTTCTCCCCCCATGTCCCGTGGCCTGCGTGCCCCCTCCCGGGAGAAGCCAGCCTGTTCCCCCCAGGCAGCGCTCCCCTCCCCCACCCACCCCAGCATCTTCTCTACTACACACTTGTCACTACTGGCAGGGCATTCCTGTGCATCGATTTATGGTTACTGTTTGAGGCCTCCGATCAGATGGTAAGGGCAGGACCTTGCCTGTCTGTTTCCTGCTGCACCCCCTGTGCCAGCACATGGCCAGCATGCAGGACACACGAAGTGAGTTAGTGAACAAGTTCCCTTCTCCCAGGGCTCCTCACGGAGAAAACATGTATCTGGAGTCCTGACTGGCCTGAAATAACCCCCCTGCTATGTTCTCTGCCTACGCTTATCCTCCGCGACTCCCAGAGTTTCCTTCAAGTTGGCCTAACAACCCCCGACTCTGGCCCCAACCTGCAAGTTCTCCTCCAGGACAGGATGCTGTCCAGAGGCCCCCCAGTCATGCAGACATCCCCAAACTTGCCTGTGTGGTTCTTGCCACCTCAATCACCCTTTCCAGCTACTTCCTGCACATCCCTCAAAAGCCCTTCAAGTATTCCCTTCCTTGCAAGGTAGAGCTGATCACATCCACCTTTGACACCTCTGTCCTGTGGACACACACCCACTATGAGGGCCTCATGAATTTGCCTTCACTGATCATGAGGTTGCATGCATACAGCAGGTGCTCACTATACCATTAGGGCATAACCCACCATCTCTTCTCATCCTTCACAACGTACAGGCCTTCCTGACTGGACAGGAATGCTCTGATGGCAGAGGCTCTTTTGTTCATTGCTACATCCTCAGCACAAAATCCGACGCCTGGTAAATGGATGGATGGACCAATGCACAGATGGATGGACAGGTGGAGGCATGGATGGATGGAAGGAAGGAAAAATGGATGGACTGGTGGATGGATGCCCAGAAGGAAAACAAGATAAACGAATGGATGAATGCCATGAGGAACCAGGTAGGACAGAGCTATGACGGGATGGAAGAAGGAAAGGCAGGTGGATGAATGGACAGGTGGGTGATGGATGCACGTGTGGACAATGGAAAGAAAATAAGTGGATGGACGGAAGGCAGGCAGGCCAAATGCACACGCATGTGGGATGGATGAAAGGACAGAGAAGACAGATGCAGGCAGGATGGCTGGGCAGGCAGACCCGTGGATGAGGAGGACAACCGCTATTTGGGTCACTGATTTCTTACGGGTAACCTCAGCATTCTGACCAGATGAAGAGGCCCCCAAAGGAGCCTCCCCCTCACCAACAGGTGCTACCACAGCTCTGAGTGACCAGAGGGGAGGGGCTATCTCCTTAGCTCTCCAGCTACACACACACCACACACACACACACACACACACACACACACCAGGAGCACCTCAAGCAGCCTGCAGACTGTGTGGAGAGGCTGCCATCCTAGCAGTGGACACTCATGGGCCTTTACTCCCTACCCGGCCCAGTGCTGAGCCCTTCCCTGGATACCCCACCCCACCTGGGCCCCGCAACGCCCAGGCAGCAGGCGGCTCACTAACTTTGTCAACAGGGAAACAGGTCCAAGGAGGCTAGATTACCACCCATAGTCACACAGTTGCAGGAGGCCGAGCCAGGGGTCGAACCCAGAGCCTGAACTCTCAGCTACTCTGCTGCCAGCAGGCCCCAGCCATGGCCATCTCGTTCCACCTCCTACTTTATGGCATTTTCACTCTCTTTGTCCTTCCTCTGAAATCGACTTAGTATTTTTTACTTCATAATCTCCCTTAAGTCAACTCATTTTTTAAGCTTAAATATATTTAAAATGTACATGACTACCCTAAAAGGAAAATCAATATTAAGCAATGTAAGTGGAAAATAACCCTAAAAATACATACTGTGAAAACAACGCAATGCTATTCAATTTTAGCCAAATAAGATTCCCAATGAAGGCGCAGGACCCAAGGCCTATTCTCTCTCTATTAAAAATGGAGATCAGCGAGTGTGGTGGTTTAAAAACATAACCACAGATGCTTTGACATGACTCCCCTGAAGAGGCAGAACCCTTGAGTGTGGGCCAGACTTAGGGATTTGTGTCCCGTGAAGAGAACAGGGCAGGAGTGACTGTGTGTGGCTTCTGAGACCAGGTCATTTGAGGCACTGAGGCTCCCCGCTGGTTCTTTCTTGGGTCACTGTCTCTGGGCAAAGCCAGCTGCTCTAGGGAGACACCCACAGAGCAAGGAGCTGAGGCTCCAGTCAAGAGTTGTGTGAGGCGCCATCTTGGAGCTGACCACCCAACCCCAGTCAAACCTTGTTTTCAGCTACAACATTTGGGGGCATTCTGTTACACAGCAGCAGGTAAGTTGTACAGCA
Source organism: Moschus berezovskii (assembly GCF_049115385.1). NCBI lineage: Eukaryota > Metazoa > Chordata > Mammalia > Artiodactyla > Moschidae > Moschus > Moschus berezovskii. The sequence continues at coordinate 52,548,896 of NC_142481.1, forward strand.
AACAATAGGGGGGCATTGAAGAGAGCCCGAGACTCTCCATGAAACAGTCAGAATGACCAAAGGCCAACTGAAAGGGGGATTGGCAGACCCTGATGGGACTCAACATATTCTTTGATGCCACGTCCATGCCTGCCCTCTCCACTTTGCTCCCCACCCAGCAGCCAGAGGGATGGGGGTTCCATCCATCAGGTTACATCTCCCCAGGGAACCACCCCAACAAATCCCCTTCCCACTTGGAACTCTCAGGGCTTGACATCCTCCAGCCCCACCCTGGCCTCTTGGACCTTCTCCTGGGCTCGCCTTCCTCCCTATTCACCCACCAGCCAAGCCAACCACCTGCTTTACCTACAAAATCCCAAGCACTTTCCCCATCAGGACTTTTGCGGTGATTACTTTTCTGTTCCTTCTGCCAGGACCACTCTTCGCCTGATCGGCTTCTCCTGCCAGTCAAAGCTGTGCCTCCCACCCGCTCCCAAGCATGTCGGTCAATTCCCACACAGCCCCTGCTCACCAGCTCCCTCCAGGCTTCCCCACCTCCCCGGTGATACCTGGCTGCAGATTTATCTGACAGCACAGTGAGTACTTGTTCCCTCCTTTCTTCTCGGTCAGGTCCGCCTGCAGAAGATAAACTGGATGGGGGAGGGTGTGGGGAGCGGAGGGAGGTCTGTCCTGTTCAGAGCTGGGTCTCCTGTACTCGGAACATGCTCAGCAGACCTCCATGGAATGAGTGATGGAGCTTCTGGATCCCACCAAGGACTGGACATCCAAGAAACCAGGGAGTCTGACTCCCAACTAAGCTATAAACTGGAACTGGAACAGCTCTCGCTAATCTGTAGAGCCTCCAGCTCAACTCAAATATAATGATGTTCTGCAGCTGCCAGCCAGACCCAGGGTGCCTTTTTTTTTTTTTTGCTTGGCTTCAGGAACCTCTCCTCTGTTCCTCAACCCCCCTTCCTTCCTTTGCTTCTCCCCTGGTCTCTCTCTCTGTATCCACCCCTGTCATCGGCGCACAATTTTCTGCCAAGTTTTCTGCTCCTTTGTTCTGTTCTCTCCACCGCATCCAGGGATTTTGGCCCTTAAACGGGAAACCTCTGGGTGTGCCCTGTGCTGCCCAGGCAGTGTCTCTGCCTCCATAGCATCTTGAAAATGGTACTGGAAGTGGGTATGGAGTTTCAGTTTTGGGTGATAAGAAAGTTCTGGAAGTAGATGGTGGTGATGGTCACACAACAGCACACATGTACTTAACGCCACTAGGCTGGACCCTTTGAGATGGTTGTAATGGTACATTTTACACGATGTTTATTTTTTTATACAGTAAAGAACAGGAAGAAGGATGGTGCTGGCCCCACTTGGCCGTCATCAAGCTTAGCAGATTGAAGACTTTGTAACTCGTGACACTGGTAGGTCTAAAGGCATTTTCCTGGGTTTCCTGAGGTAGAGCACACAGTGTGACAGCTGTGATGCCTGCCTGCCCACAAACTATCCTCTCCTTCACACAACTAATCACGAACGAACAAAAACATCAACCTGGTAAAAACCACCTGCTGCTGCTGCTGCTGCTAAATCGCTTCGGTCGTGTCCGACTCTGTGCGACCCCATAAATGGCAGCCCACCAGGCTCCGCCATCCCTGGGATTCTCCAGGCAAGAACACTGGAGTGGGTTGCCATTTCCTTCTCCAATGCATGAAAATGAAAAGTGAAAATGAAGTCGCTCAGTCGAGTCCGACTCTTAGAGACCCCATAGACTGCAGCCCACCAGGCTCCTCCGTCCATGGGATTTTCCAGGCAAGACTACTGGAGTGGGTTGCTATTGCCTTCTCCAAAAAGCCACCTAGAAAATGAAATTTCGAAAAGTTTCACAGCTTTGGGGATATGCAGCTTTAAAATTTTTGTTTTCCTCTTTCTTACACAAAAATCACACTAGAAAGAGAAGTCACAGTATTAATGAAGCCATGTGGTGGATCCAGGCCTCTGTGCAGTGAAGGCCAGGGGACGAGGGAGACAGAAAATAAATCAACAAAAATTTCCCTACCTTCCAGGGTGCATTATCAAGAGGAATGACCCTCACCCATCCAATCCACGAAGTGAACTGGGATGCATTTTTTAATTGGGCCATGCTTTCAGCTTCCTGGGCTGTTCCAGAAGGTGCCAAAATCATTACAATTTTCAAATTATTTGATCTGACAGAGATGCTGGTGCATGGCCATGGGAGATGGGAATAGGCTGTTTTGAAAAACAAAGCTTTTTAAAGCTGCTGGCGGGCTGGTTTCCACCATCCACGATGTCCTAGAGAACTAATGCAATTTGGCTGGGATGTGAAACTATCCTCGTGGGGGTGTGTAGAGGCCATGGTCCTGCACCCAAGGGTGCTGCCTCCAGCGTATCCTGTGGTCCTGTGACCACCTGACCAACTGGCCCTCGGGCAAAAGGTGCAGGAGTTCTGCTCTGGACCCAGCTGAGGGCTGGGCTCCGCGTGCTGCCATTCTGGACAAGTCTGTCCCTGAGGTCTCCTTGGATCCATTCAGGGCAGAGTCTGGTGGAGAAAGCTGACACCTCTACTCTGAAGCATGTCATTCCACGGAGGACCCTGGGGCGGGGTAGAGGGGCACTAAGGGCCAGGCTAGGTCCTTGCCAGCGTGGACGCGGCCGAAAGGAAGAGAGGTGTAGAACCAGCATCCTGCCTCACCCTCTCCCCAGCACCCCTGCTGGACCCTCAGCTGCCCTGTAGCCAGGTTAGTGCAGGCCTCTCCCGCCCTCCCTGAGGTGGGTCACTGAATTGGGGTGACTCTGGGTGCTGGGGTGAGCAGCTGAGTCAGAACCCACATCAACCAGAGCTGGCCATTCCATTCAGAGACAGAAAAACACCCTGGACCCAACCAGGGCTGCCGTGGGGCCTGACCCCAGCCCAGGTCAGGGGCCTGAGTGCCATCAGCCCTCCAACCCCCTCCTTGGTGCAGGGTTGGCTGGAGGCCATGTCCCACCCATCTAGAGAGTGCCCCTCATGGATCTGGGGTTATTTACAAAGCTGGCAGCTATTTAAAGCTTTGGTTTGTTTAGGAAGTGGCAGCGGGTGCTGGGTCCCTTAGGGGATGGGTCTGGGGTTGCAGAGCCTGCTGCCATTTGAACAGGGGACCGGTCATTTCTTCTGGGGGCCTGGGGGATACGACCTGGTCTGTCCACCAGCAGTGTTGGGGGAGGTGTGTGTGAGTGTCTGTGCATGAGCACATGGGGGAGCGTGAACCCCGCTGCAGCCCCCAGCCAGCCTCCCCAGACAGACAGTCGCACAGTGGGCTCCTCGTAGGTGCCCAGGCCACCCGCTCCACCCCCAGCAGGGAAACCTTCAGGCCACCCGGCCTCCCTGCTCCGGGTGGGAGCTGAGCCGCTTGCCCTTGGCGGGCTGGTCTACTCCAGGATTTTATGGCCGAGGCCTGGTTTTCCCAGCCACAGTGTCTCGGCGATGGGACAGCCCAGAGAAGGCTGAGTGGCCACAAAGCTTGGCTGTTCTCCCATGTGCCGATGGCCAGAGTGGTGCTGCTGGGGGTGGGTGAGGGCGGAGCAGAGGATTGTGGAGGAAGCCAGGGAGCCCGGGGGAGAGCTGGGAAGCTTTCCTGGGAAAGGGAGTGGTGAGGAGACCCAGAAACCAGGAGACACACAGACTCAGAGACAGAGGCGGAGACAGACAGACACGGGAGGGCAAAGACAGAGGTGGGCGTGGCAAGACAAAGGCGGGGACCGAGAGCCGGGGGGAACCGAGAGCCGGGGGGACCGAGAGCCGGGCGCAGCCGAGCCGCATGGAGATGGCGCGAGCGGCCGACGTGTGTGTGGCGAGGCTCAAGTTCAAAAGGGAGGGAAGAGGTGGTTAGACGACCAAAGTCATTGAAAAATTTTTGGCGCAGCTGCCCCGAGGCTCCTGGCCGTGGGCCCGGCTCAGAGCTGAACTTAAACAAACCCCTGCAGCAGCCATCTGCTTGATTTTAAAATAAATCAAACAGTCTGCTGAGCCGGGATCGAGTTTCCATCTGCGCCGCCGCCCGCTCGCCGGCTTGGAGCCACGCTTGCCTCTCCCAGCCAAGGCTCCTGGCAACATGTGGGCCGGTAATTCCTCCAGGAGCAGGGAAACCGGACCCCCGCCGCCCCCAGCTCCTAACTGAAAGCAAGTGCTATTTTTACAGCCACCCACTGGAGAGGGGGCCCCAACAGGGCGAGGGAAACCCAGGCACGGGGTTACACTGAGTTGCCTCCAGTCAGAGAGGGGTGGGGGACACGTCACAGAATGCTCCCCACCCCCGGCCTCCAGGAAAGGGCTGAGGGACTGAGCGTGGGGTGCTGGCCCCCGGGGCCGGGAGTATGCTCCAACATTACGTGAGGCCCACGAGCCCGCCTGGGCAGCGGAGGACCCCTGTGAGTGGCAGCAGCCCAGGGCTTCCCGGAGTAGCCGAAAGCTGCAGCAGGGACCACCCTCCCTCAGGCTGGGGCTACCCTGGGAAGTGCCACCCACCTGTCCCTGCAGAGCTGAGTAACCAGGGGAGCCCGCCTGCTCTGACACAGGCCAGAAACAAGACACACCAGCCTGGCAGGGCTCAGTGAGTCCCATCTGTGCAGTGGGTGTAACACAGCACTTTGGTGGTCTCGGGGGAACAAGGATGGGGTCCTATGATCTTGGGGCAGTAGCTGGCACAGAGGGGCTTTTATGCCATCCCGGAAAACACAGGAAGGAAAGACGTGATGACGAGAAACGATGCCTTCCTGGGGAACTTCCCATTTCTGGCCCAAGTGGTCCACGGTGACGAGACAGGCCTCCGTGCCCAGGACACCATGCCTCCGCAGAGCAGACCGCCCACTGACCCCTGCAAGATGCTTCCTGCTGCATGAGCCGGGTCCCGGTGGGGAGAGGCACGGGTGCGGGACCCCAGTTTTATGCAAAGTCCTCAGTGTACAAACCAGAGTGGGCCAGGGGCAGAGCGAGCGGGTCTGGACAGCACCACTTGTCCCACACGTCAGGGTCCCTCTGAGCATGGGTCCCCCCAACTCAAAAGCACAGAGGGGAGGAGTGGACGCCTCAGGGACCTTTAGACGCCCACTGTGTCACATTCCCCACTGCTCTTTCAAGGAATGACCAACCTTCAGATGCAAAGGCTTCTGCATCTAGACGCTTCCTTTGGTTTGACCAGCTAGCACTTTGCTCCTCAGCCCCAAACACAGTCCAGTAATGAAGACAAGCCGACTCCACAGGCACAGCAAGTCTGGTACGTGTCAGGCCCCATCTCCCACCGGAGGTACAGGCTTTGAGAGTCCCTGGGAGGCTCCCTGTGGGGCTGGTGCTCTCAGCTCACCCATTTCCCATGTGGAGACACTGAGGCAGAGTCAGTTACCCCAGGACAGAACTGGTACAGCTGGGGCCCCACGTGGGACCTGCCCCCTCAACAGCACGCCCTCAACCACTGTGCCCTCCTCCTCCTCCATGGGCATCCTCCACCCCGCCGCCCTCCCTCGGCAGGCCCAGCTGCTCCCCAACCAAGTCAGGCTTTGTCAAGACCCATGCAAATGTCGAGCACACTGCCTTCCATGGGCCAGCTTGCTTGTTTCCCCAAGAGGGCCTAAAAAAAGGGTACGACGAACCCACCTTACAGTGAGGCAAACTGAGGCCTGAGAGGGACAGCACACTGGGCACTCTGGATGGCCCTGGGCCTGGCACAGCGCCCCCCCTCACTCCCGCCCCAGAAGCCGAGACTGGACGAGGAGGCCAGGTCAAGTGCAGGAGAGGGGGCACCCCCCTGCCCACAGGGTCAGTTCTGAGAGTCACCCCTTCCCTTCCCCTCCTGCCCTGGCCCCTGCCCCTCTATTCCGCACACTTACAGTGCACCATTCCACTGCCAGCCCTACCCAGGGGACAAGGCGGGTAACGGCCACCATCGTGACTTTGTAAGAGGGCACACGCAGGGCCAGAGGGAGGAAAAGGAAAGGCCCACTGGGTGGGGGTGTGTGTGTGTGTGTGCGCGCATGCATGCAGGTGTCCCAGGGCTGCCGTAACTAGTCACCACAAACCAGGTGCTTGAACGACAGAAACTTATTTGCTCAGTTTGCAGAAGTTTGAAACCAAGGTGTGGGCAGGGCCACAGTCCTCCTAAAGGGATCGGGGAGGAGCCCTCTGGGCTTCTCCAGCCTCTGGCAGCTGCCAGCCACACGGCGTCCCTTGGCTTGTAGCTGCGCTCCCATCCCTGCCTCCCTCTTCACGTGGCCTCTGTGTGCGTGTCCGTCTCCGCCCACCACTCTCTCTGCCAGGGTCCAAATTCCCCTCTTCTTATAAGGACACTAGGCAGTGGATTCAGGGCCACCCTTATCCAGCCTGACCTCACTGTCACTGGATCACATCTGTAAAGACCTTATTTCCAAATAAGGGCACGTTCACAGGTTCAGGTGGACGTGAACCCGGGGGACACCGGGCCCCAGCACCGGCCCCTGAGGTGCTGGCCCTGAGCAGACCTCTCCAGGTGGACAGAAGCCACTAACACGGCAATGGGGCCAGCGGGACTCCGTTCACCGAACCCAACACTTGCATGATGTCAATCTCTTCTTTCTGTCTCTGGACTCCTAACAGCCAGAGCCTATTACGGGATATTTTGTACCCGGAGGGAGGGAGGGAGGGCGCCAGGGCCGGCTCCCAGCCTGGCAGAGGTGCCTGGTGACGGCTCCACCTACTCGCAGCTTGCTCTTTCCCTCTCTCTGTCACAGAACCAGCCACAGAAAATCTCTGTGAAGATGACCGGGGCCTCCATTCCCACATGACTGACACGGTGCAGCTGCCAACAGCCCGCTGACCTCTGCCCCGGGAGCCTGTGAGCCTGAGCTGCCTTTGGACACTGGTCTTCCCACTCCCAGCCAAGGGGCTCCTCTGATGCTCCCTGCTCCTGTGAGAACCCCAGCTCAGACTCAGAGCCCAGAAGATGACTTTCAAGGTCGTGTGGGCCCCCTGGAGGGCGCTCCACATGGCTGAGGGCCCAGTCCCTGGGCCTGGCCTGAGGGGTGTCTTCCTCACATGGCAGGACCGGCTGCACTGACCAATGCACTCAGGGTGGGTAGAGAGCCATGCTCAGCAGCTGCGGCCCCAGGACCCTTCTGGAAACGCACCCTACAGGCGTAAGAGCAGTTAACATGCAGGAAGACGTTATCTACAACAGTGGGGGAAACATTGTAAATGTCTGGCAACAAGGGGTAACCACTGAAGGCCAGACGCACCCTTCACACGCTGCTGAGCACCCTCCGCCACCACCCGCAGGAGCTGCACACCTCTCATGGACATCGATGGGGCAGTGTGTAACCAGGGGCCAGGCGTGGACCCAAACAGCAGACGCATTTTTCTCGCAGTTCTGGAGGCTAGAAGCTGGAGGCCACGGCCATCGGCAGGCTTGGCTCCTTCTGAGGCCTCTCTCCTCGGCGTGGAGACGGCCGTCCTCTCCCGGCGTCTTCGCGTGGTCTTCCTTCTCTGTGTGTCTGTGACCCTATCCCCTCTTCGTACAAGGACACCAGACCTATTGGATCAGGCCCCACCCTAATGACCTCATTCTACCTTAATGGCCTCTCTCAAGACCCTGTCTGCGAGGATGGCCACAGTCTAAGGTGCCAGGGTTAGCACAGGTCAATATAGTGACTGGCGGTGTGTGCGCGTGCGCGTGGATGCACACAGTTCAGCCCGTGACAGGCATCCTCACCGAATGAAAGCCGCTGGAGAGGCCATGTTTCAGGCGGCGCCAGCTCCATGGTGGCACGAAGCTTTCAGCCCCTGCTGCATGAGACTCAAGAGTTCCAAGGCCTCCCTGGCTCCCAGGATGGAAGCCCTGACTGAAACATACCCCATGTGATGGCATGAAAGAGAAGGAAAGGGCCTGGGGCAGCACCCGGCTCCAAGTCTCCAGAGCTGAGTGCCCTGCACAGGCCGCCCACACCCGCCTCGCAGGCGGCTCAGTGTCAGAGGCCGAGCTCCTCGGGGCGGCCGGCAGGGGGGCCTGGTCTATGCCCCTCCCCCCTCACAACCATCCTCAGGCTAGATGGTGACAATCCAGCTCCACACTGGATAACAAGTTATCACCCATAAAGGCCTTGTAAGGCAGGCCCCTCCAGGTCCCACAGTCCCAGGGAACTGTGGAGGTTTCACAGATGGTGGAAATGAGGCTCAGATACAGCCAGCGGCCTGTCCAAGGTCACACAACACAGAAGTGGCAAAAGCATCTCCCTGACATTTAGCACTAAGACAAAACGGAGACAGCATTAAAGTATGCTTCCGTTGGAGGGGGTCCTATCACCCTGTGAACAGTCGCACCAGTGATCCAAGGCCACTTCCAGTCTGGACGTACATGGACATATTTCTTTAAGGCTGTAATCAAGACACGTTTACAATCTGTGTTCTGCTTATTTTGACTCAGCATTAGATCATCAGCTTCTCTGTGCTCAAATGGGCTCCATGGACCTCATTTTAAAGCCACAGAATATTCCATCCCCAGGGATACATAACAGTGTACCTAACTGTATCTTGCTGTTGGATGTTTAGAATTCCCCCATTATAAATAACAGTGCAAAGAACATCTTTGTGTGTCTTATCACTTTCATTCTTCCAAGCACATTCCTTAGGATACATTTCTAGCCATGTGATTATTGGGCTAAGGTATGGAGCATTTTTAAAACCCTGGATACAGACTGACAAATGGTTTGAGGATCAGACAATATGATACAGATTTGTGCTGCCAGCAGCAATACTAACCAGCCAAATTTCTGCAACTTGACCAGCATCGAGTCTTACTAATTTTTCCTGGCATTTTAATAGCTTTCATGTAACTATATTCCCATATATTTACTTGTCTTCTCTCCCATTTGGACCACCTGTCCAAAACTCCCTGTCTTTTTAACAGCAACCTGGGAGGCCAGAAAGTTCAGAACCAGTCTCTCTGGTGGCCCATAGCTTCAGGACACCAAGGGATCACGTTCTGTGCCTGGCTGATGGCAGGGGACAGTCTCTCCCAGTGACCCTTCAGCTACAGCTGCCCCTACCGCCAGGGTAAGTCCAGCAGGCAATGTTAGGTTGACCACTTGGGGCTTCTACTCCCCACCTCGGTCATGTGCTGTGGCCAAGCCCATGTGGCTTAGATATTAAGTTGCAGAATGTGGGCTGAGTGGCTGAAGGGCTTTGCCTGGTGTGACCTGAGGGCTGGCCACGGAGGAGCAGGTGCTGCTGAAGCTCTTTCTGGAACTCTGAGTTGCTCCAGAGGGTGTCTCCCTAATGCGGGGCACGCAAAGGTGATGCAGTAGGATGGGAGGAGGCAAACGTCAATGGGGACGCAGGCCAGCTAGGGGCACGAGAACCAGAAAAGGCCAGGAATAGAATCTGGCTTCCTTTACATCCAAAATTATCAGGGAAGGGGCAGAAAACAGAGAAGCCAGGCACCAAAGCCATGTGGTGAGGCTCCGTGGTTAAGACAGACACTGCTGGTCTGAGTTCAAATCCCAGTGCTGCCCTGACCAACTGTGAGACCACAGGTTGGTCCTCTCATCTCCTTGTGGCTCAGTTTCCTCATCTGTGAAGTGGATTTACAGTGTCACTCACTGGGTTGTTGTCCGAGTTAACGGAGCCAACATGTATACAGCTCAGCAGGCTTGGGGCACAGCTGATGCTTAGAAAACAAAAACTTCACAGGTGGGTGTCACAGCCAGCCCACACCCGACATGGCTGGTACAGAGGAGGCTGCAGCAAACCACAACCCACCAGCCAGCCAAACTAAGCATGGCTTTTAAGTTTTTAAAGAATTCTAAAGAGTAAGTAAATAACAGAGAAGAATATGCAGCAGACACCAGAGACCAGCCCACAAAGCCTGAAATATCTAACACCTGGTCCTTTAAGAACAAGTTCGCCAAGTTAGGTCTAGAGACATGGAAATTTCTGGTGGAATAATGGAGAGGGGACAGGCAGTGGGGGCAAAGAGCCAGGAGAGGAAGTAGCAAGGATGTCAGTGTCCAAGTGGAGGGCTGCACGGAGGGACCTGCAGATCAGAAACAGTCTGCACCCAGGGGTGGGCAATCACTCGTGTCCACTGGGAAACCCGATTGATTCTGCTGTCTCTGAGGGGTGGACAGAAGCAGCCACTGAGATGGGGCCCAGCCACATGGTGTGGCCCCTCCAACAGCTCAGAAACCAGATCTGCAAGGAACACTGAGACGTCACAAGGCCAGACCCCAGGGAAACAGGTGAACCAGCCCGGCTAAAAAGTCACCAGCCAGTCGACACTCCACACCATACGTGCGCCCAGGCACCTAGGACCCTCCTGAACACCCTTTGTGCCCAAAGAGGCTACTTGAAACTTCTCTCATGGGGCTACCCTGGCCTGGCAAGGGTGCTCCTCAAGTGAGGCCCGAGGATGGGGACCCAGGGACACCAACCCCATCCCAGGATAGACAGAATCACATCTGTCCTTTCCCAGCCTGGTCCCTCAGGAAAGCTGCCCCATGCCTGGCAAGGCTTCTGGGGATCCCGAGTGGATGTTTAACTAAGTGGTCAGTCCTGGAGGTCAGCTGTAAAGAGCCACCCTCTTCCTCCCATCTTACAGATGAGACAGCAGAGGCTGTGAGAGGTGCGGGGACTCAGAGATGGGGTCCAAGCCAGCATCAAAGTCCAGCTCCAAAGCCCGGCTGCCTTGCCACAGCGTCTCAGGGGCTGACAGGGATGCCCAGGCACTGTGGGTAGGAAGGGGCTTTGTGGTGGGGAGGGGAGGGCATCTCTGAAGGAGCCTAGTTCTCCCTGCCCACGGATGGTCAGTCCTGCCAAGACCAGCCACCAGCCCCTGGGGATGGGGCCCCATCTGTCTTGCTCACTGCTGTCACCCAGGGCCTAGCCCAGACCAGGTGTTCTGCTGAGTGACTCAGTGACTAAGGCTGGCCTGGAGGGCAGGCAGAGGGGCCCCCACGACCTTCCCAGTACAACTCTGGACAGGGAGCCAGGGTGAAGCTTCTGAAGATGCTGTGGTGGGGACAGCGCCCTTGAGGAGGGCAGGGGGCCCTCGAGCCTCAGCTCCACATCTCGCCTCTTGAATATAAACCAGGAGGGAGTGAGAGAGACACAAACAGCCCCCAGCCGCCAGCCTGTCCCCATCAGCAAGAGCCCTCCGCTCGGCCCTGCCAAGAGCCGGGGCCAGCAGTGGGCCTGGAGAATAAACATGTCACTGCAAGGCCAGCCCGCCGGGCCGCTGGAGCCAAGAACCGCCGGAGGCTGTAAACAGTCTCTCTCTTGGCCGCAGACTCTGGCCCACCTCTCTGCACTGGGAATTAGCACTTTGCCTGCCATAAAGAAAGGGCAGGCCAGGGTGGGGGTGTTTGGGGAAGGGGTGGTGGGCGGGTAAGTGGGGCTGGACCGCAGCCAGCACCTCCATCCTCGAGGCCTGGAAGCCCCTCCTTTCTCAAGGAGGCAGGGGGAGGCTGTGAATGAATGGGCCGTGGGGAGGCTGCCCAGAGGCCCAGCCGGGCAGTGCCGGCCACAGGCTGGAAAAGGGACAGGGCAGGATTGAGGCCTCTTCTAGGGGACCTGGTCATGGCCAAGGGAGGGAGTTGCTTTTTACAGCACCCCAAACCCCACCCTGGCTTCCACCTGGATCCCGGGGAGGCAGAGAGTCCCTGGGCAGCAGAGGCCCAGGTCACTGTGAGGAACCTTCCAGCCATCTTGCAAACCCTGTCTCACCAGCCCTGGGAAGCAGTCACCTCTCACTCTGCCCTGGACACGTCCTACTGCAAGTTCACATCAGGCTTAAGAACTGCTGCCTTCGTTTGGGTTCTACCCTCCAGAGCCAAATATCTTCTCAAAAGGCAAGTGGAAGCACGCCATCCCCAGTCAGAACCCTTCAATAGGGCCCCTGCCCTTCACATCATGGCGCTTCCAGCCCTGCCTGCCTCCTCAGCCTCCGCTGTAGACAGCCTCCCCAACATGCACCTTTCTCCTGCCTCTGGGCCTTTGCACATGCTGTCCCCTCTACCGCGCATGCCCTTCCCCCTCTCTTATGCCTTCTTCACTTCCTCTTATTGTTTGGACCTTGGACCAACAGTCATCTCCTCCGGAAGTCTCCGGTCACTGAGACACCACCACACCCCCACTGAGGCTGCTGGAATCAAAGAGACAAGAGCAAGTGCTGGTGAGGAGGTCGGAAAACACTGCAAGTGGAAACGGAAACAGTCCTGCAGTTCCCACGTGACCCAGCAATTCCACTCCCGGGTATCTGCCCAAGAGAATGAAAGCATTAACGTCCACACAAAGCCTTGTCCATGGATGTTCACAGCTGCACTATTCACAACAGCCAAAAGTGGAAACACAGAAATATCCATCACCGATGAAGGGATACATAAACTGCTACATCCAGACAGTGAGAGTCACTTAGCCATAAAAAGGGAGTTTTGACACAGTCTCCAGCATGGATGAACCTTGAACACATTTGCAAAGTGAAAGAAGTCAGATGGTAAAGAGCACATAAGAGATGATTCTATTCATATGAAACGTCCAGAAGAGAAGAATCCAGACAGACAGAAAGATCAGTGGTCACTTTAGGGCTTGGGGGTGGGGGTGGGGGTGGTGGAGATGGAGTGACTGCTCACAGGCACGGGGTTTCCTTTCAGGGTGATGAACAGGCTCTAAACGGACAGGGGTGATGGCTGCCTGATCTGGTGAAAATGCTAACCTGGCTGTACACACTAGATGGGTGAACTGTGTGATGTGTGAATTCTATCTCAACAAAGCTGTTGTAGGGACTTCCCTGGTGGTCCAGTACCTAAGACTCTGCTCCCAAGGCAGGGGGAGCAGGTTCAATCCCTGGTCAGGGAACTATATCCCATATACCTCAGCCAAGACCTGGCACAGGCAAATTTTAAAACAAATCACTATTTTAAAAAAAGAAGCTGCTGCTATAAAAAAAGTCAAGCCCAGTCCCTGGCCTCAGCTTCCTCATCTGCAGGGTGGGAGTGCCCCAGGCCCTTGCTTTCCTTGCTCTGTGTCCTGTGAGGCAGATCTGGGTGACGTGTGTCCAAGGGCCCCAGTCCGCTGGCTTCCAGTCGGAAGGGCGGCAGAGGAGAGGAGAACAGGGGTCGGCTATATCCATCACCCGGGCCTCTCTGCAGGGCGGAGTGGACCAGCTGTGTCCCATGCCCCCACTTACCAATGGCCCCCCTCCTGCCCCAGGATCCTGGTGTTCCCCTTCTGCCCTCACCAGCCCAGGGAACAGCCCCCTGCCCTCCCAACACCTGCCTACACCTGGGCACATAGGCCCTCTGCTAAGCTCTTCTTGGCCATGCACACAAGCGTGCCCATGGCTGCCAGGACCCCACCTGAGCAGGCCCAATGCTCACCCCTTGCAGAGAGGTTGCAGATCTAGAAGGCCCACAGGTCAAGGCTAGCCCTGGAGAGACTCTGTCTGGGCACCAAGAAGGACAGGGGTGGGGAAGGCGGTGGGGGCAGGTCCCTGGGGGAGAGGCCCGAGAGCCAGGAGTGAATTCACAGCTCAGGTGCCCGGGCTCTGGCTCCTGGAGGAGAAGACTGGGGCCAAGGGAGCCAGAGCATCCGGGGAGAACTGCCCTGTGGGGTGGCTGGGGCTGGGAGCCTCTCTCCCCCACGAGCACAGATGTTCTGGAGGTGGGAAGAGGGAAGGGAGGAGACCGCGGGCTGGCCAGCCTCCCCGAGGGCCTGGGGAGCAGCCAGGAGGCCTGCAGCCTGTCGCCAGGGCGGCGGCAGGGCGAGCCCAGGCCCTTGGCTCCCCATCACGCCTGGAAGCCAGGCCTCACTCCACCCTGGGCCTGGGGAGACCACATCTGGGCTCTGAGGAGGGCACTCAGGCAAGAGCAGACACAGGGAACTGGGTGTGATTTTTGCCCAGCTCCAAAAGGAGGTTTCTGGGCCATCAGCAAAGTCATCTCCACATACACTGGGCCCCCAGGACCCCAGGGGCCTTTCCAAGGGGCATGTGGGTCCCAGGGAGGGCACCCCCAGCACCCTGGGAGACAGTTCCCTCTCCGGGTCCATCCTGAGGATCACGGGGCACAAGGAGTGCTGGCAGCCCCGTGACCGTGAGAACTGAAAACTCACATATTCACCCCTGCAGGGATCCTTGGGCTGGTTTTGGGCCTGGTGTGTTCTCCAGGGCCCACTCTGGAGTAGCGGCCAGCGTCCTCCACCAGCACCTGCTGCTCTCCCCCAGGGCTCTGTTCTGTGGACCCCCAGACTCCTAAGAGCCCAGGGAGCAACCTCCTGGCCTCGGCGAGACAGGCCAGGCCTCAAGCAGGCACCTGGTGCCCATGCCCTGCACTGATGCTGTGCAATCTTACCTGGCTTCATTGGAAACGGGGCTCGTAGGAAACTCCTTGAGACCCTGGCACTCACACTCCTTCCTGGAAAGGTGCTGGATTCCCCAAGACAAGTGGGGACAGGGGAGGAGAGGGTCAGGGATGACAGCAGCCTGCCCTGGCCCTCACCGCCCAACCTGACAACTGCTGGACAGGCGGGCACAGCTCTAGACCCCAGTTCTTCCATGCCTGTCTCCTCCCTGATGGGCATCCATGGGCCTGGATAGGGGTGTCTTCCCACCCCACCTCCCTAAGTTTGGTTAAGGCCCTGGACCACCTACCAGGCTCTCATTTATCTGAAGTTTTCCTTTTCAATGCACTTTTCCAACCTTCGAAAGACTGAAGAAACCAGCATCATTCACCACTCACAGATGTTGGTAAGGAAACTATACCTAGGAATTCTATCTGAAAGCGCTACTTTCTTCACCCTCAATTTTGAAATATACAAAGCTTTAAAAATGTTGGAAAATTTCACAAGTTCGTGGCAACTTTCATGATATGTCCATGTGACTACACTAATGCAGACAGAGAAAGAGAGCGAGCCAGGGTGAGGGGAGGGGTTTGAATAAGACCCCAGCCCCGAGGGTCTTCCTGCCACAAGATCAGAAGTGGAGCCCAAAGGACAGCCTTCTCACACGTGATGCACAGTTGGTTAAACCCAAAACTCTGGGCCCCTTACAAGATGTCAGCCTGTGTAAGAGCACCAACCACACCAGGAAATGCTGGCCCAGGGGAGAGGGCGCAGGACCTAGAGTTCAGGCCTGACCTCTGCAATGCAGCTACGTGACATGGGGGAAGTCAAATCGCCTGAGTGAAGTTTCCTGGTCCCCCCGCTCCTGAAGCAGACGGTCTGCACAGCCACTGAGACCAAAGCCCTCAGGAGACACTCTACAAATATTAATTATCTCTATTATGACACATGGGCCATAGCAATCAGTGATGCTGGTGTGGGCACCCAAGACTGGAGACAGGGAGAACACCCAAGGATTCTTCCAAGAGGTCCCTGTCCGGAGGGAACTCAGAGCCCAGACAGAGATAAAATTGGCCCAAGAGAACAAGCACTGCAAGTGACAAAACTGAGCCCCAAGTGTATCCGAAGGCGGAAGCAAGCGGGAAGAAGAGAGTGACACAGTGTCGAGGAGCAGGTGAGGGAGAAGGTGGGGCTGTCCTCAGACAGCGGAGGGAAGGTGACAGTCCTAGCTATTTTCACTCAGGGGAAAGCAGAGCAGGGCAAGGTCAGGTAGACCTGGTGACCAGGTTTTCCAGCCTAGAAGTCTGTCTGTGGGCCAGGCTTGACCCTTCCCACAGTGGCCATCCACCCTGCCCCTTATCTGTGCTTGGACCATTGCAGCAGCCACCTCCCTGCTCTCCCGGCCACCAGCCTTGGATCGTCACCTGGACCTCCACGTAGGGGCTGGCTTTGTCTCTGGTCACATCAGGCCCCTGCTCAAAATCCTTCCCCTTCTGCCCCTGACTGAGGCCCTCTGCAGGGACAAAGTATACCCTCTGGACAGAATGTCCCCATTTAATCCTTTTCAAATCCTGAACTCCCAAAGTTAGAATTCAGAGAAGGAAAAAAAAAAAAAACAGCAGAGGTGCAAACTCTGAGTTCCCACCCAAAACACTTTTGACAGACAAGAAAAAACTGCATGTTTACACAGAAATAAAGGAGGAGGGGATCTTGGTGAAGAAACTTGCCTCTTTTCGCAGTTAAAGGCAATACGCCTCTGACAAAATAAACACAGCAGGACTTCTGTTGTATATTCTTGGAGAGGGTGATTACACTTCAGAATAAACACGTCTCCCTCCCTGAAGTCTGGTCAGAAGGACCGGTGTCCGTGCCTGGCCCCATGTGAGCCACACCGGGGGACAGAGCAGCCCCACGCCCAGCACACGTGCTGCCAGCACAGAGGAGGCCTGGCCCGAGGCAGCGCTGGGACCCGAGCCCGGAGGGCAGGGCCCAAGTGTGTGTGAGGGGTGGGGGTGTCTCCGTGAGGCTCATCAAAATCAGATGGTGGCATCTAGGCTTGTCTGCGGGCAGTTTGGAGCATCTCTGAAGCCACCTGGGCCTCCCGGGGGGTGCAGCTTCCCTGCCCAGCCTCCAGCCACCTCCTTCCACCCAGCACCGCCTCCACTCTCTGCCCCCAGGCCACCGTCAGACAGGCCGCCTGCCCTGCTCATCCACTTCTTCACCACCCGTCTCCTCGGCGCGGGGTCAGCTCCGGGCGCGCAGGGACTCCGTGTTGTTCATGGCTTTGCGCCCCCCGGCCCGGCCCGGGACAGGGCTTGGCCAGCAACTGACACTTAGGAAATATCTGCTTAGGGAATGCGCTGGGCTGGCCTCTCTCATGCATGCCTCCAGCCGACCAGCAGAGGAAGACTCCTTTCCCGTTCACATCTAGGGATACCTGAGCTCTTTTCTCTGTGACCCCTGGCCCCATAACTGGGGGCTGGGATGACCTGCGCCATGACCCTGAGGGCCCCCAAGGCTATGGGACAGCCCGGAGCTGGAGGGCAAGGCCCCGAGGCAGCCAGGGTTTCCGTCTCCTCCCCTCCTCCCATCTCCAAACAGGCTCAGGGAGTGAGGACCCTGAGGGTCACCGTTCAGGGGCACAGCATCCTCAACATGGTAGAACTCACCCGACTACATGTATATGTGTCACAGAATCACTTTGCTGTACAGCAGAAATCTTCACAATGTACATCAATCATACTTATTTATTTTTTAAAAAGGCATCCTTGGCCAGAAGTAAGAACTGTTGCCTCCTTGGACAGAAAACACTCAGTCTGTCATTGAATCTAGAAATTGCCCTCTACACCCATCACACATTGAAGGTGGAGTGAGAACACACTTTAAGCCATCATGCTGACTTTGCTCCAATCAGACCAGCTCAGCTCCCGCCGCGAGGCTGAGGGTTGGCCCTGGGCCGGCAGTGCTGCCTGGATACACCATCCTTTCCCTCTGGGGCTCGGCTTCCGGGCGGTTACTGGAGGACATGGGACCGCCAGCCCAGGACCTCACAGAACTTTCCCATGTTGCCAACTGGGTGACAGAGGTCCTGGATTAAGGGGCTTTGCTCCAGGATGACAGAACAGGGACACCAGGCCCAAGTTCCCTGACCTGGATGACACGTGGCCTTGATCTTGGGGGAGAAGGTCACGCGCCCAGGCCTATGGAAGTGCCCCTGCTGAGGGGCCACTGCCCTCAGAGGGAAACACAGCTCCCATTATCCATCCTCTTGAACTGTGATTTAGTGAGCAGACTTCTTTGGGAAACTAAGATAGCGATTCAAGATTTTAAAGCTGGAAGGGCCCTAGGAGCCGTAAGCTGACCTGCCCTTCCCTAGGTGAGTGAGGGCCTCCCTGTGTTCCCTGTCTGTCCCCCAGGGCTGACTCCAGCTTGCACTACTGTCCTGGGATTGTCTGTCCATCAGACCAGCTTCCCACCAGGCTCTGAACTCCTCAGGACGGGTTCTCTCCACTATGTCTGGTACAGAGAAGGTGCTCACAGTAAACGGTTGATCAATAAATGAATCATATCTGGCCACTCTTCTGACCCCAAGAAAACAGACGTTCAAACTGCTGGTCCAAGATGACCAGAGTCGACGGGTCCCGGCCAGGATCAGGAGACACCCTAGGCAGAGCTTGGTCCCCCACACAGCAAGATCTCCCAGACATGCTGCCAGTCCCCAAATGCCAGACACCCAGTCACTCCAGCACCTTCAGGAGAAACCCAAGCACAGAGTGACCTTCAAATTCAGTGAAAAATGGACTGTGCTGACCTTAATAAAAGATCCATTTAGCTTCTGAATGAGGGACCACAAATTCCAGCAGATCCCACCGCATCTAAACACGTGGTGTCTGGGACTCCCCCCAGTGCCAGGGGAGTGCTTGTGTGGAATGATAACACGTTGCCTGAGGATTTATGGGGCTGCTCAGGGTCCCAGCTGGCCCAGCTGCCAGCAACAGGCAGAGAGCAGGCTGGGACCCCCTCATAGAGGAGACAAGCTGACTTTATGAAAGATCCCCAATGCCCCCAACACCAGAAGAGCACCAGGCACACCAGGGGCCATTTCTCCCTTTTCTCCTAACATTGAAAATGTGACTCATACACACTGCACCAGTGAAACAGGGCAGGAGCATGTGGGTAAGGAGTCGGCTGTCCCCCTCTCCACAGCGTCAGATGGAGCTCCTTCCCCACCCTTCTCCATCTTCAAATGAACACAAAAGCTCAGAGAGGAGAGCGACCTTCTCTCCTATCACCCAGACTCTCCTATACCCGGGACTCGGCATCACATGGCATCACTCCAATGGAGGCAATTGTAACTCTGATCCCCAAATCCTTACCCACAAGCCCCAAATCCAAAAGTTCTGGAAACCAAAACACTTTCTGCACTCATTTGTCAGCAAAACCAGCCCTGCCTGGAGGCTATTTATAGTCCCAGGCTTTTCCCCCATGGGATATTCACATCTTACTGCAGGAAGAGGGTGGAGTTTGACTCCAGGGTGCTGCCCCCAGCCCCGCAGAGATGTTATGTAAAATATAGCATCACACTAAAGAATCTGACTAAGGGCCAGAAAAATCTGGAAACGTTTCTGGCCTGAAAGGCATCCAACAAGGGATGTGGACCAGCAGTGACACGAACGGCAGCTGTTAAGTTTCACAATGACAAGCTCTCCTTCTTACTAACCTTCCCATGATATTCACAGTGGCGCAGTGCCTGGGACATCCTGAATCTTCTCCGTCAGAGAAATTCACAGGGTTAATTTTTGCTACTGCACGCAATGCTGCAGTGGACATCCTGATACAAACACACACACACACACACACACACACACACTCTGGAGTCCTGTTTTCTACAGGGTAAATCAGCAGTACGCACCCCAAATGGTAGTGAAAATACACTGCAGATGAAGACAGCTATGTGCCACATGGCAATGTCCCAAGACACTGAAATCCTGGGTCTGCAGACAGGCAGCTGTGTGACTTAGGGCAAGTGACTTAACCTCTCTGGGCCTCAGGGAAAATAGGAAACTGTGAGACTGCGTCCAGCTCCACCTTCTCAGCTCCTGTCCAGGCCTGGGTTACCACAGCTGCCTCCCGAGTGGTTTATACCTGTTTCCTTTTCTCCTTCTCCCAGCTTGCCTGCCTAACACCACTCAGAAAAATCCTTCCTTTAAAACCACTTCTGTTACGCTGCTCTCAACCCTCACTCCAAACACACAATGGCTTTTTATTGACTCAGTGAATGGAACCCAACCTTCTCTGTTGGCTTAAGGAAGGGGAAAAAAAAACACCCTATATTAAAAATAATAAATCACCTGAAATTCTGTCAGCCTGGCTGGCTGCATCTGTGCCTACTTCTCCCCTGTCCACACATGTCCACACACACAAGGCGCATGGCCTGGTCGCAGTGGCTGCATAGGCCTGCTCCCAGGGTCTGCCCTTGACCTCATCTTCTCAGTGCCTCCTGTGCTGGGAAGGCAGCTTCGTGTTGATCCGAGAGCTGGTGGTCCTATGTTCATTCAGACCCAGCAGAGCTACAGCTGCCTTGAATGTTCAATTGTGGTCACCAGCCTCTTCTTTAAAAAAAAAAAAAAAGTGTTCCCTCTGCACGTCTGCCCACCCCAGCCCTGGCAGAAGAACTTCATCATCTCACACTGGAGAGTTCTGTTAAACATTTCCTGAGATACACTGTGTAGAACAGAGGTCCTTCCTCTGCCTGGAGGGTCACGGTACACATCAGTACATAAAGGCACTGATAAGTCCTGCAGCACACAACCCTGTTTAGCTTTCTCTAATCTACTGTTTCCCAAACAGTAGAAGCAAGAAAGAACTTGTGAGCAAGGAAAAAAATCACCTCAACACCCTATCGTTAGTATTCCTTGGCACACACTTGGGGGCATGCTAAGTGCCTGAGGTCGCCTCGCACACTTCCGGACTCATCTCCTGCTCCGACATCTTCCCGAAGGGCCCCACCGTCTCCCTGGTAACCGATCTGAATCCTGAGCCTGTTGTTTGCATTCAACAATGTCCTCTGTCCTTTTACCTCTTGGAAAAAGCAGCTCATTGTGGTCACTGCCATGTGCAGACCCAGACCAGCCCCTGATCAGACGGGTGATGTTAGGCAAACCTGTTAACATTTCTGAGCCTCAGTTTTCTCATCTGTGAAATGGAGGAGCCAGCAGCTCAGCACCAACATCCTAGGATTCTAGTCTGCTGAGGTCTCAGTTCACAGCTCCAGCAGAGACCAGTGAGGCTACCAAGTCCAAGAACAGCAGCAGAGAGGAAAGGTGATTTGCTTCCAAAAGTAACTCAGGAACATGGAGCCAGGATGTCTGGCCGTGAGGCCCAGCTCTGCTGCGCCCCGGCTGCCTGGCCCTATTTAAGGCCTTGACCCCTGAGCTTCACTTCCTCCCTGTAAACTGAAACAGGCCCCACAGACACAAATATACTCAGAGACACAGACACACACATAGGTACACGTAAAACTGGTGAAATCTGAATAAGATGGACCGGTTGTGTCAATGTCAACCCTGCGGCTCTGACGTTGCACTAGTTACATAAGATGCTATCACTAAGGAAAACTAGGTGATTTCTCACAACTATATGTAAAATCACATTTATCTCAAAATGACAAATATTTTTAGGCTAACATCTATACCATGGAGACACTGCAAGTGCTCAGCAAGACGGCATATTTATCATCCCCTCTGTGATGCCGAGCCACGTGGTGGGTGTCCAGTACTCAGGTACCGAAGAACCAAACAGACGGAGGGATACGAGGAGCACACAGCAGGTGCTCAGTATTTCCCCAATTCTCCCAATAATGTCCTATCAGCCCAGCAAAGTGAACTCATCGGGAGCCTGCCTGCTGGGAACGCTGTCACCAGAGGCTCCTGGGGTCTCCCCACAGCAGAGGCTTTGTTAAGACCTGCCAGCTGCCAGGGGTGGGGGGAGAGCAGGCACTGCCGGCAGAGCCAAGAATAGGGTTCATGCTTGTTTGGAAAGGCGTGCATTCGAATCCTACCTCTCTCCCAAAAGGGCTGAGGTGGTTTCCAACAGAGGCCCAGGCCTGAGACAGGCTGCCCCACCCCCATGCCTCAGTCCCTTCCCACAGTACATCCAAGGAAGCCACTCAGAAGCTGCCAAAGAAAACTTCCCCCTTCTGGTCTCCCAGCCCTCTGGCCACTTGTTGCATGGCTAGCAATGTGGCCGGGAGGCATCCAGGCTCCCCACCACCTGACAGCCAGGGCAGCTCCTGAGGTCACCCAGTTAGAGCCAAGGGGAGGGAGTGAGGGGCAGGCCCAGCGTGGGGGCAGCTGAGGTTCAAGAAGGCTTACTGCAGAGCCGCCACATCTGCACAAACCCAGAAACAAGCTGGGGGTCCAGCAACAGGTGACCCGGGGTCACTACAGAGCCTATATAATTCCTGTTCTCAAAGGATGCTAAGCGACGTGGGAACCAAGGGTAACAGCCGGCCCTCTGCTCTCACCCATGCTAGCTCGTCCAAGCTGCAGAACAGCTTCACAGAAAGATGGCTGCCACCCTGCTGTACAGCTGGGGAAACCACAGCACACAGTGGTTAAGGAACTGGTCCAAGAACACACAGCTAGTAAGGGAGGCAGCCCTGAGGAGAACCAGGCATCTTGGTCCACAGTCTACAGTTTGAGCCTCTGGAAACACCTGTGATGTCCAAGGTAGAAGAGACTGGAGAACACAGCACAGGGTATGATCCCACCTACAGCAGTGTGTGTGAGCGTTTGTACACACGTGTGTAGGGCAAACAGCTGGAAGCTTTGGGTCATGGGAATACGGGTCATTTTTATGACTTCCCTTGTATCTCCACCGTCTACATTGTCAACGCAGAACATGTAAGACTCCAGAGAAAGATCCAAAGATGTCGAGTCAGCTGCCCTTGGTCCCTCCTTTCTCCTTCCCTGTGCCCTCCCTCTGCATGTCTCCACCCAGGCTCGGGAGCTCTGGAAGCTGTGCTCACAGCCTGAGTCCGTTTTGGCACCACACCATACCCGCCCCAAGGCGTGTCATGAGGTCAGGGAAATCTTCTCAAGCCAAAAAGCTTACACAGCTTTGCCTGGAACACATTTTACAGTGGCATAAATGGTTTTGAGCTCCCTAAATGCTCATTTTGGGACGGGGCAGTAGAGGTGGGTGATGGCCTTTTAACTTGGGAGCCTACCTCACTGACATGAAAACTGTGTTTACCACAACACTGGGACATGCTTATGCTGGGACGCTAAGTAAGAGCAAGATGCACAACTGCACAGAAGTTTCATTTTAACTTTGAAAAAAGAACACACTGAAAATGCCCAGGAGGAAACATGGAATGATGTTAACAGTAGCTGCCTCGGAGCAAAGTGGGGAGCAGGTACTGAGGCTGGGCTGGGGGCAGTTCTTTAGTCCTTCATGTACTTTCCCAAATCCCTACAGTAATAATGGAATCATAATAAAAACAATAGCTGGCACTTCTTTGGGGCTTTCTAACTGCCAGATACCAAGCACGTCATGTGCATTAACTCTTTTAATCCCTTCTTTGAAGCAGGTTCAATCACAAATGTTTCACAGAAGAAGGAACCAAAGCACAGAGAGGTGAATTCACTTGCCCAGGACCACACAGCTGACATCTGTCACCTTTTTAAAAAGTCAAATATTAAAACCCTCTTTTGATATGATGGCTCAAGGATGGAAAAGAATTTTAGTATTTATTGAATGTATACTGTTACTGATACATAAATAAACATAACCTGCCCACCTGCTTTGCTCCTCTTTTAAAAAGCAAATTGAACATGAGAATCCTTATTCGTTGCTGATGGACATATAAACCAGTATAACCTCTGAAAACAATCTGACAACTTCCTCAAATAGTTAAACCTAGAGTTATGATACAACCAGCAATTTCACTCTATGCATACCACAGAGAGAGAAAAAAATACATTCACACAAAAACCTGTACACAAATGTTCCAAGCAGCACTATTCACAATAGCTGAGAGGTGAAAATGACTCAAATATCCATCAGTGAGTGAGTGGATAAACAAACGTAGCCTATACATACAAAGAGGATTATTATTCAGTCATGAAAAGGAGCGAAGCACCTACACAAGATACAGCGTGGACGGGCCCTGACAACACGACGCTGAGTGAAGAAGCCAGACACTTGACTACATACTGCAGGATTCCATTTACATAAAATGTCTAGGAGAGGCAAATCCACAGACTGAAAGGAGATTAGCCAGGGGCTAGGGGGAGGGGAGAATCGGGGTTCTTTTCAGTTCAGTTCAGTTGCTCAGTCGTGTCCGAATCTCCGCGACCCCATGAATCACAGCACACCAGGCCTCCCTGTCCAACACCAACTCCCGGAGTTCACTCAAACTCATGTCCATCGAGTCGGTGATGCCATCCAGCCATCTCATTCTCTGTCGTCCCCTTCTCCTCCCACCCCCAATCCCCCCTAGCATCAGACTCTTTTCCAGTGAGTCAACTCGTCGCATGAGGTGGCCAAAGTATTGCAGTTTCAGCTTTAGCATCAGTCCTTCCAATAACACCCAGGATTGATCTCCTTTAGAATGGACTGGTTGGATCTCCTTGCAGTCCAAGGGACTCTCAAGAGTCTTCTCCAGCACCACAGCTCAAAAGCATCAATTCTTTGGCGATCAGCTTTTTTCACAGTCCAACTCTCACATCCATACATGACCACGGGAAAAACCATAGACTTGACTAGACGGACCTTTGTTGGCAAAGTAATGTCTCTGCTTTTCAATATGTCATCCAGGTTGGTCATAACTTTCCTTCCAAGGAGTAAGCGTCTTTTAATTTCATGGCTGCAATCAGCATTTTAGGGGTGATGAAAATGTTCTAAAATTAAGACAGTGAGGATGGTCACAAAATTTTGTGAATATAATAAAAACAACTGAATTCTACACCTTAAAAGGATAAATTATCTCATAAAGCTATTGAAAAAATTTTTTTCCAGTTATTTTTAAATTACACAACACATGAACACACTCATATTTTAAAACTCAGTAGTGCTTCACACCGGAGAAGGCAATGGCGCCCACTCCAGTACTCTTGCCTAGAGAATCCCATGGATGGAGGAGCCTGGTGGGCTGCAGTCCATGGGGTTGCGAAGAGTAGCGAAGAGTCGGACACGACTGAACGACTTCACTTTCACTTTTCACTTGCATGCATTGGAGAAGGAAATGGCAACCCACTCCAGTGTTCTTGCCTGGAGAATCCCAGGGATGGCGGAGCCTGGTGGGTTGCCGTCTATGGGGTCGCACAGAGTCGGACATGACTGAAGCAACTTAGCAGCAGCAGCAGCAGTGCTTCACACAAACCCTCCCAGTTCCAGTCCCTTCCCAAAGGCAGTCACTATCAGCAGTTTGGAATAAATCCTTCTAGATGCTATTCTTTGCACTTAAATACATATTAATACATAGCACACATATTACTAATTGATACTACAGTCTACTTTTCACAAAGATGGTAGCAATGCACACCTGCCAGCAATAAATGAGAGGGTCAAGCCTTCACCAACTCTGGAATCAATCTTTCTGAAGTCTGCCCGACCTGATAAGTGAAAATCACTTGATGGTTTAAGTCGGTACTTTCATAATCACAGAACTCAAAGCTATGAGTCTTTTTCTCAACAGTATTCCAGATTCTAGGAGGCCTCCCTTTCCATATTGTTGCTGTTTAGTCACTCTGTAGTGTCTGACTCTGCGACCCCATGGACTGTAGCCCGCCATGGTCCTCCGTCCATGGGATTTCCCAGGCAGGAATAGTGGAGTAGATTGCCATTTCCTTCTCTGAAAAAAAGATTTTTTAAAGAATGCAACTCACCCAGAAATAATTGCTATGGTTCTGAGAGGACACCAGGTGGCTGTGGTGATGGAGGAGCAGTGGGTTCACAGAAGGATGCTTTGTACCATCCAGCCGCACCCTCGTGAGCCCCCTATTTGTGCCTTGGGTGGGGATTCCACATGGGCTCAGCAGCTGGCACTGGCCTCCGACAGCCCCTCAAACTGCTAACGCAAAAATATCAAGACATCTGTGACGGGAGGGAGAGCCTTGACTGATGAATTGGAAGTATCCCAGGGCACTGGCACTCTGCCTCAGCCTCTCACACGCTCTGTGTTCATAGGCAAGTCCCTTCCCCTCTCTAGCCTGTTTCATGAAGTGAATAAAGAGACATTCTAAGATTTGTCATAAATGCAAAGACAAGAGAAACAAAAGTTTCAATCAGGCTATAGATAAAATATACTTTGTAGTAAAAGCATCAATGAACATGCAACATTTTAAAGAGTGGATACTCTATAATAAAAAGTAAAACATTACACTATTGAATCAGTTCAGTTCAGTTCAGTCCTTCAGTACTGTCCGACTCTTTGCGACCCCATGAATCACAGCACGCCAGGCCTCCCTGTCCATCACCAACTCCCAGAGTTCATTCAAACTCATGTCCATTGAGTCGGTGATGCCATCCAGCCATCTCATTCTCTGTCGTCCCCGTCTCCTCCCACCCCCAATCCCTCCCAGCATCAGTCTTTTCCAGTGAGTCAACTCTTTTGAATTGTATATTCTAAATAACAGAGCCACCAATATACAAAAAGACATCAATCCTTCACAATCTGTGGTTCTGAGATATAATTTTTTTTTAATCTAGATGAGAAAAAAAGACTAATTCTTTCTTACTTATCTGAGGTTTGATAAAATTCC
This sequence comes from Moschus berezovskii, assembly GCF_049115385.1. NCBI lineage: Eukaryota > Metazoa > Chordata > Mammalia > Artiodactyla > Moschidae > Moschus > Moschus berezovskii. Next base: position 52,574,993 of record NC_142481.1, read on the forward strand.
CTCAAGCAAAAGAACATCCCCTTTTGACGTCACCTGTGGAGGTCACAAGGGCAGGTTGACAGAAATCATTTTAACATCCACTGACTCAACACAGAGAGAAGATCAGGCTTGGAAAATGTGCTCTTAAGCATAAAAAACCTAGAAAAGGCCTGGTGGTTTCAAAACATTTTGTCCACATTTGCAAAAATAGAGCAAGAGAGGATATAAGTGCAAAAGATATTACATTTCAAGCCCAAAGGACTGGTTCAAAACATTAGAGAGGCACCATCTCTAAATAAAAACATTTTGAAAGACTAACGAAATTGATAAAAAACCTCTAGCCAGCTTGATCAACAGGGGGAAAAAAAGGAGAGAGAAGATAGCAATGATCTATATTAGGAATGCAGGAGGGTACATCATTACAGAACCTACAGACATTAAAAGGATAATAAGAAAACATAATGAAGGAGTTATGCCAATTAATTTTGACTACCTAGATGAAATGGATACGTTTCCTGAAAAAACCATAAATTACCAAACTGACTCAAGAAGAAATAAACCTTACAGGAGAATTCTCGCTCAGCACCTTAAGATGACAGCAAAGTGAAGAAAGAAACCATCTACTGAAGAAAGAAACTCAGGAAAAGCCTACCTTGTGGAACAGGGTTTTAAAAGTGGACGAAGTTGGTATGTTTTGACTTGCTGTCTCCCAGAAATTTTATTTACTATGATTTTTAAAAACATATATTTAATGTTATCTTTATTGTTTTCTCCCTAGCCTATTTTCTCTGAGACCTTGTTTTGCCAACTGTGGTTTTGCCAGTTATGGAGCTCTTTAGGAATGCCATTCTCCCAGCTGGCAAGGATCTGCTGTGTACAATGCACAATAGAAAAACCAATGGAGAGTTCAAGGATAAAAATTCCAATTTTAGCTATTTCCATCTAGTTGGAGAGACAGGGCTTACAGATGTGGAGCAACTAGAAGACAACATGAAGCCGCACATAATGAAGTGATTAATTATTACCAAGTCGGGGAAAATTGCATACAGACAAGGGCCTAGGCCCTTAGGGGAGAGGGGGAAGACTTCAGCTGGTAGAAGTTAGCAAAGAAGGCTTCTGGGAGTGGGAAAATAGGCAGAAAAGTGAAAGAAAGAGCATATATCAAGATACGATGGTGGGAACAAGTCAGATGGTTTCAAGGAATAGTGAGGAGTCAGCCCACATGCATCATGCTGTGAGTGTATGCAGATGCTAACAGTGGCTCTTTACCTTTGGGGAGTCACACACCCTTTTGAGAGTCTAAGAAAAGCCACTGCTGTCCTCTCCCCAGAAAAATGTATGTGTGCCCCAGATTCTTCTTTTGAGGTTTCTGTCTGTAGGAGTGGGGATGCAGAGTTGAGAACAAGGGGTCTCTGTGAGCTCCCCAAACTCCTGCCTCTAGAGCGTCCCTCTTCCTCACAGCTTGATCCAAAAGGTGCCCCTCCTGGCTCATTTCATCTCACTAATGGGCTTCAGATCCCTGTGTTTTTGAGATCTATGGGTCAGCTCTCCAGAATCACGAGAGCTAGAGAGAAAACTAAATGACAAACAGCAAAAAATATTAAGAACCTAGGCAAATATCCAGACAAAACTATAATTTGAAAAGATACATGTGCCCCAATGTTCACTGCAGCATGATTCACGATAGACACGACATGGAAACAGCCTAAACGTCCCCCGACGTTTGGAGATGAATGGATAAAGAAGACGTGGTCCATACGTACAGTGGAACACTTCTCTGTCAGAAAAAGAACTAAACTTCATTTGCAGCAACACAGATACAACCAGAGATCATCACTACTAAGCAAGTCAGAAAGAGAAACACAAAGACCACATAATATCGCTTCCACGCGGAATCTAAACTGCAGCACGAATGAACTTATCTATGAAACAGAAACAGACCCACAGACACAGAGAAAGACTTGTGGGTGCCAAGGGGGAGAGGGGTGGGGGCGGATGGAGTGTGGGGTGAGCCGACGCAAATTATTACATGCAGGATGGATTGACAAGGGTCTACTGAACAAAACAGGGGGCTATGTTCAGCATCCTGTGATGGGGCTTCCCTGGCAGCCCAGTAGGTAAGATTCTGCCTCCGGTGCGGGGGTGGGGTGGGTGGGTTCGACTGGTTCTCGGCTGGGAGGCTAAGATCCCACAAGCCTTTCGGCCAAAAAAAAAAAGCAGAATACAAACAACAGAAGCAGTGTTGTACCAAAATCAATAAAGACTTTAAAAATGGTACACACACACACATACAAATCTTAAAAAACATACCCTGTGATAAATCATAAGGAAAAGAATATGAAAAAGGAAAATATGTATAACTGAATCACTCTGCTGTACAGCAGAAACTAATATAACAATGTAAATCAACTGCACTTCAATAGCATTTTTTAAAAACAATGAGTCAATATTTATTGAACACGTACTATATACTGAGCTCTATGACACACACACACTACAATAATTCCTATATACAGATAAGGAAACAGGCCCACAGACAGACAAGCAGTCAGGTGACACACACCTGCTGACTGCCACCAAGTACCAGTGTGGTTCTTCTCAGGGCCAGAGGTCACGTGAGGGATAATCACCCAAATGCTCCCTTCACTTCTCAGATGAGTGCTGGGAGCCCAGGGAGGTGATGACGGGAGCTCAGACCCCAGGTGCCCTGGGCTACTTTCAGGTTTTCTAACCCCCTCCAAGTGGAGCTTCAGATTCTTCAAACCCCCTTCCTTCCTCTGCCCCCAGTAACCACTGCAAACATTGCTGAGGTCTTGATGGCCTGCCAGGCTCTCACTAAGGGCTTCAACTGCCTCATGCCCCCGTAAGGGAGGGCATAAGATTGTCCCTGTGTATGGATGAGAAGCCTGGGGCTCAGAGCCATGAAGTGATGCTGAGGACGACATGGGTGGCAGGGGTGGGTAGCGAGGTCTGACTTCAGAACACCCTTGGCCAAACCACACCATCTGCCCTTGGAGAGCAACCAACATGGCCTTGCCTAGAGCCACGATTCCATCCCCACTTTAATGGACAGCTGGGAGAACTAAGAGACACTGTGCAGAGGTGGGCATCCTAACAGGAAAAGTCTGGAACGAAGTTCCTGGTGTCCTGTCTCTCTCCCCAGAGCAGAAAGGCTTCTATGCTTGCAGGGTCCTGACAGGGACCCTGAACCCTCCCTAGGACCTTGGTCTGGCCTGAAGTTGCCCCCAGCAGGGTGGTGGGGGTGTGGGGGGGTCAGTGGCAGCCCTGTTCCTGCCACTCCCACCAGCCGGGGCCCCTGAGCACACAGCTGCCAATTTCTGCTGAGGCTGTTCCACCTAATTAAGGCCCCAGCGCCACTGCAGCCAGAATCACAAGGGATCCCGTCACTCCCCCTGGGGCACAGAGCCCCCGGGCAGGAAGACGCTGCAGGGCCAGCCTGCCAGCTGGGCCTCTCCCAGTTGCCTGGCCTGGACCTGGAGGTGACAGAGGCGAGGGGCCTTTCAAGGCTGACTGCTACTCCGTGGTGCCCAGTGTAGCCATTTCACTGTGGCAACCCCAAGCATGGCCCTATCCAGGCTCAGCGGGACCTTAAGCAGTCTCTGCAAAGTCACCCCAAGAGGCCCAGCCAGAAAGACAGGCGCCAACTTCCCTCTTCACCCCCGAGAGTCCTAGTCACTAGGGCCAGTGAGACAATGTCTTATGAGCACCTAACGCGTGGCAGCTGCTGCTGCTGTTTCCTTGTCGCCATCATCCTCATTCACTTCACTGCATCTCACTGATTTGAGGACCCAGACTATTTTACATTTTAAACTCCTGAAATCAGGATGAACCTTATAATGGGAAAAGTGTCGGTTTCATGAACAGCACTTTTCTTGCCCAGTGGTATGTAAAACAATCATGTGTTTTACAAGGACAGACCACGTCTAGCATTAGATAAATAACAGAGTTCACAGCCTACACCTGGCACAGTCATGATCCTGAACTCTGAGCCTGAACATCTAGGGCCTGGTAGGGGCTCAGTGAAATGTTCCTGAGGGAACCAACCCATCACCTCATTTACGCTCCCTTATTTATAGCTTTAAGGCAAACATGTCCCCTTACTGCATCAATTCTCCCCACAAACATCTCCTAAGCAACCCCTCTCCCAAGCCCCCCACAGGTCCCAGGGTTTCCCAGGATGCCCGAGGGAGGTGGAGGCGGCTCTCCTCCGGGACACAGGAGCAGGCCTGGCTGGGCTGACTTGGCCCCACTGGTGGGCGGCCTGAGTTTCAGATGGAGAGCACAGAGTCCCCAAGGAGCTCCAGGCCGTGGGCCTAGCTGCAGGTCAAGCCACCAGGAAGTGGATTTGGCACAAGCTCCAAAAGGCCTACACAGACCAGAGAAGCCAGCAAAGGGGGACATTCTCCTGCCACCTGGAAAAATTCTACATGTGAGTCCTGGGAAGGCCCGCCCAACACGCTCAGAATAATCTCACCAAACGGAGTAGGGAGGGTCAGGAGCTGCAGAGCAGAGTTTGGCCAGAAATTTCCAAAGAGTGTTCCAAGCATGCTCAGCTGAGCTCCGCAGGCTGCAAGCCAGATACTCGGCTCCAGCAGAGGCCGACCTCTGGGGCTCCTGGGGGGTCCTCTACTTAGGGCGGGTGGGGACACAGTTCTGGCCACCTGACAATCATGACAACAAAATGCAGGCTCCCAGGAAGTTACCAGAACGGGGCTTCTTTCACACCCACTGCCTCAAAGCTGCCATTGGGGTGGAGAAATCTTAGGAGCTACACAGAGAGAAGTGAATCCTGCCCTCAACACCGACAGCGATGTGGCCGTGGGCAAGTCCCTTTCCCTCTCTGGATTTCACAGGCCTTGATTTTCAGATGGAGATGCTTCCAGACTCGAAGACACAGATCTTTCCAGAGACAGAGGGATACGTATCTGTGACAAGAAGGCCAATTCTCAAAGACCAAAAAACCATAAACGTGCAGGAGCCTCAAAATACATGAAGCAAAATTTGACAAAACTAAGGGGAAAAAAAGACATTAAAAACTGTGACAGATATTAAGACCTCTCAGAGAATGTGAAGTGGGAGTGTGTATGTGTTGTTCATACCAGACAGCATGCACTCGTGTGAGTGTATGTATGCAAAAAGCTTGGCTGTGAGAGGTGAGTGTGTCGGGGTGTGCCCAGTCAGCTGGTGGGGGCTGTGGGGGGAAAGGGTCTATCCTCTCACGCCCTCACAACTGGCCATCCTCCAGTTCAGGGTCTCCAGGCTCCCTCCTGTGCCCACCCTCCTCAGGACCTGCCCCGAAGCTAGGTCTCACCTCAGAGAAAGCCTGGTGCTTCCCCATCACCTGGTGAGCGACAGGTGAGTGAGGTCCAGGTTTTGCCTGCTAACCGGAAGGACTCTGGCCACTCCACAGCAGGAGTCACTAGAGCCAGAGCCCGCTTTCCTCACACAGTTATGAAAAGCAAAGCAAGTGTAGTTTCACAAGAGGAGGAAGGCGAGGGGCAAGAGAAGCAGTCTCTCCCTTTTCAAGAGGGAGGCTGGGTGACTGCAGTCAGACCAGGCTGGGCCCAGGCCAGGGTGGAGGGCTGCCCTAGTCTGGACCGGGGTGTGTGTGTGCCCAAGGAGCCTCAGCTCTTGCACAAGACAGAAGCCTTGTTTCCAGTATGGCACTGCCCCCCCCAAGACCCAGGGGGCAGTGCACAGTGAGGCTGCCCAACCTCATCTCTCCTCACACTGGGGCCCTCAGCATCCAAGGTGCTGGGTGTGGAGGGCCAGTGATGCAGAGACTACTCAAAACATTTCAGGCCATCTCATCTGATAGCCCTGGGGCATCGCACAATCACACAAAAGAAAGAACAGCACACATCTGAGCAAGACACTCCATAAGGAATAGGGTCTGGGGAGAGATCCTGCCATCGAAGGATTCAGGATTAAAAAAGTTGGCACCTACGCCCATGCAAGGCCACCCTCTTGGGCCATCTAAGCCTCACAGGCCTGAAAGGCTCCTCCAGGCCTCCCGTGTCTTGGACCGATGGCTGTGAACACAGGACCCCTGAGCCTCCTGACCCGGGGCTGCAGCGTCTGGGGGGCTGCAGCATCTGGGAGTCTGCAAGGCTGTGCCTGCCTCCCACCTGTCTCCGTCCCTCCCGGCAGCAGAACCCACACAAACCTCTTAATCCCTGTCTGTGAACCCTCGTCTGAAAGCCGGGTGAGGTTTACAGGTCTGGGAAGCCTTATAAAACACAGCTGCAGTGTGCCAATTCTCTGACCCCTCCCCCACCAGCCCCCTCAGGGAGCTGGTGCAGGAGTCCAAGGGCAGCCTCCCCTGTGGCTCCACCAGGGTGGGCCCCTGCCAGCCCCACACCCTCTCCCATGAGTGCCACTCATGCCTGGGCATGGGGAGAGGCCATTTGTTAGACCACCCGTTCTCTCATGTTCCGGCTCTGCCATGTAATCCAAAACTCTCAGGGTCAGGAGCCCTGGTCTCCCCATTTGAGAAATGGAACTCATGCCACCTTTCCACTGGGTAGTGCATGCCACCCTCTGTGGTCAGAGGAGGAACAGGCAGTCTGCAGAGGAGGGCAGTGGCTGGCACAGAGTGGGCGCCATCAGATCAGTGTCATCTGCTACAGCATCATCGTCCCCATCACCACGTCCTGAGACCTCACGATGTCTGCATCAGGACCAGGGGTTGGACAGAACCCCCTCAATGATCTTCCTTGGCATTGGCTCTGCCAACAATTGATACTAATAGGTGGGCAGGACAAAGTGACCTTGGTGGGCTCTGACCTTTGAGGGGTCCACCTTGGACCCTGGACTGCCTCCTCTCCCCACTTCACTCACACTCTGCGGGTAGAAACAGCTTCAAGAGGTGGCTGGTCCTGCCCAGGGCCCCGGCATACCTGCCTGGCTCAGCTAAGCCAAATACCAACTGTGACCTTTGTGCCATCCATTCAAGGTTGCTGGCACCTCTGGAAGGAAATCCAATCCAGCAATCAATTTCATTCAGGGTTCCACACCAAATAGGTTGGGCAGCAAGTGGCTGGGGTGGCCAGTGAGGAGGCAGAGAACTTCAGAGCCGCTGGACTCACAGGCCAAGCTAGAGCTCAACCTCGAGGATTTTCTCTCCCCACTGCCCAGTCCCACTCCTGCCAACAGGTGCAGAAAGATGAGAGCTTGACAGCTGCACAGGAGCCAAGGGGCTCAGCTTCTAGTCTTTACCATCTGCTCCCAATTCACAGAGGGGAAAACTGAGACCCAGACAGGTGGAGGGTCTGAGCGAAGGCCACTGAGTTCTGGGGCCAGAATCTGGGGCTTCTGATTCTCAGGGGTGTAGCTGGAGTAAGTAAAAAACACCTCGAGCAAGTGCAACATGTGCTCAAGAAAATGCCTCTTATTCCAGGCAGAAGACCAGCTCCCAGCTCCAAACAAACCCCATGGTGACCACCTATGGAGATGTGACAGTGGTCAGTGAGCTGAGAGAACACAGCTTCAAGGAGTCACAAATGTGACTTTCTCAAACCTAAGTCATATCACGTAATTTGGCTGACTAAAACCCCTAAAGGAAAAGAGAATTGAAAGAGTCAATGTGGAATTACTAGGAGACCCAGCAGTTCCACTCTGGGTTACCTGCCCAAGAGAAAACAGATCCACACAAAAACCTGTACACAAATGTTCACAGTGGTAATTCACACAGTCCAAAGGCTGAAACAGCCCAAATGTTCATCACTGATAAACCAAATGTGCTTTATCCATGCAGTGGAATATTATTCAGCCATTAAAAGCGCTGCAGTACTGATTCATGCTATGATGTGGGTGAATCTTGAAAATATGCGAAATGACAGAAGCCAAGCACAAATGACTACATATCGTGTGGTTCCATTTCTACAAAATATAGAATATGCACATCCACAAACAGGAGATTTGTGGCTGTCAGGGCCTGGGGGTGGGAGGTGACCACTAATAAGGAAGGGGTTTCTTTTGGGGGGTGGCAGGAATGTTTTGGACTAGACAGTGGAGACAGCTGCAGAACCCTGTAAAGACACTAAAAACCACTGAACTATATACTTTAAAAGAGTGAGTCTTGCAGTGCGTGAATTAGATGTCAATGCAGAAACAAAACAAAAACAAGAGTCAGCCCACAGTCCTGACTCCCTGGCGAGGCCCACCCGATTGGCCCCTGCCGTCCTCTGAGAAGGACCCCACCTCACCCTCAGGCACTGCAGCCTCCTCACTGGAAAAAATAAACCCACAAAAGTGGCCTTAGACTGTGGGCTTGCTGGTCCTCCTGACATAATGCTGCCTGAAAACTGATGACCCCTGAGGATTTTCTGACCCTAACACGTTATCCTTCCCAGCATAGAACATCATGGTGTTTCGGGGCCACAGAATGACATACCAAATTTAAAACCTAGATCCCATGAAATGGGGAAACACTGAACTTCCAGCCACAGGTTAACAAGTCTGGGGATCTAAGTGAGGATTACAGCTTACAACGCTGTATCACATACTCAAATGCTGTTAGAGAACAGATCTTAAATGGTTTCACCACAAAAAAGAAATGGCAACTATGGGGTGGAATGGAGGTCCTTTTACAATAGATACATATATCTAATCAATACTCTGCATATACCTTAAAACTATATCATGTTGTATGTCATTTATAGCTTGATAAAGCTGGAGGAAAAAGAAAAAAAATTAACTTAAAAATACCACAGGTCAGATTCCACGTGTGGCAGGCAAACTACCTGTGGCCCCTAAGGACCAGCCGAGGAAACGAGCACAGGTCACGTGGTGAGCACAAGCTCCTTCTACCACCACTCTCATGGGGCTCCCTCTGGGGCCGAGTGGCAAATGGAAGCCAAGGCCCTAAATGTTCTTCCCAGGGGGCAGAAGCACCATCCCTCTCTACAGTCCCAGCAGGGACACAAACCTGGGACAGAAGATGAACCTGAAATCCAGATGTGGGCTCTTCCTCAGCCAAGAAAATGTGTCAATGAAGCCAGAACCTTCAATTGCTCAGAAGACAGTCACAGCAGAGTTAACCTCCCAGGGGTCAGATCCAGAGAGATCTAAGCAGAGAAGGGGCCAAAAAACTCTGGGCAAGCTACCCCTCCACCCCTGCCTCGGCCCCTTCCCTGTCTCCAGGGAGGCTGAGTTTTGAAGACCTTTGGCCATCCCAGTTGTCTCCAATCACCTCCAGGGTTAAGACGAGGCGCATCTGGAAAGTTTACTCAACTGAGCAGATGGCTCCCAACTCGCCAAGAAAAGCAGAGACCTCCCCTCAGAGGAGGTGGTCAGAGCTTGGGAAAGGCCCAAAGCCCAGTCACTTAGCAGCAGCTGCCAGGGACAGGGTGCCAGTGTCAGCCCAGCTGGCAGCCTCTCCTGGCACGTTCCGGAAGACTCCCCCATCCAATCACCTTGTCCAGGTGCCCCTCAAGCCTGGACCTGGGAGGAGGGGCTGCCAGGCCCTCCCTGAAGAGCAAGGAGCCGAGTGGGCGCAGAGAGCAGGGAACACGGGAAACAGATGTGCGCGCAGTCCTGACAGGCGAGTGATGACAGACGCTCTCTGCAGGCCTCAGATGTCAGCGCGGAGAAAAGAAAGGCGGCCCAGCGGCAACACCTGTTCCAGGCTGGGAGGCCGGGCTTGGGGGGCTGGGCGGGCGTCCCCTTGGAGAAGGCCGGGGTGCGGTTAGGTAAACAGCTGCACACTCCACTGCCCAGAACGCTCCCCGGACAGAGGCAATAGGCAAGGGTGGTCTGGCCACCAACTGGCTCACAAGGAAAGCGATTGATCATGCAGCAAACCCATTCTTGACAGGAGTAGGCTTCTCCTGGCAGCAGAAGGAGGTCCCAGCTGAAATCTGAACACCTGGGCAATGCTGGGGGCAGCAAAGACAAAGGGCACCACTTCTCAGTGGGTGGGAAAATGTGCGGGGTGGGGGGGCTGGCAGCAGAGCCAGCTGGTGGGAGCTTCTCAGGACCTCTGGCCCAGGCAAGCTGCCTCCTGCCTCCCAGCTGCTCCGCTGGCTCAAGTTGGTGGGGGGGGGCGGGCAGGGAGGGGCACGCACAAGGACTATTAAGACCTCCCCACCCAGGGCGCTGCCACCCCTACAGCTGGAGCCCCAGAGGGGCCAGAAGTCAAGAGTGCAGACTCCAAAGCCAGGCTCCTAGTCCAGTGCTGACCTCAACGTCATTAGCCGAATGACCTTGGGCAAACTCCTTGACCTCTATGGACTGGCTTTTTCCTCTATGACATGAGGATAGCGGTACCTCCCTAAACAGGCTTGCTGTGAGGACCCAGTGAGTGTGAGTACAGTAAAGTCTGGCACAGGCCAGAACTTGGGAAGTGTTCCAGACCCTCATGATTATTACATCCTCAGATACCATCTCTGCAGCCTGGTTAGCCGTGCCTCCTGGCTCTCAAGAGGGACAATCATTCCCTGCCCCAGCAGAAAAGTAGGGGCAGAGGCTGTGACACCGGAGCCCGTGGGTGCCAGTGAGAGACCCACCCTGAGTTAGGAGCAGCTCAGGGACGAGAAGGGAATGAATGGAACCCATACCTCTGCTGCCCACTAGCAGCTGTGACATCACAAACTTTTCAGAGGAAAGAGGATCTCCATTTCTCAGGGGCAGCAACTGAGGTTCAGAGAGGGCAAGAGTCTTACCCTAGGTCACACAGCCAGCTCCCAGCAGAATGAAGATTGAAGCCAGATCTGTCTTAAGGCCAAGCCAGGGTCTTTCCAGGGTCCCAGTGCTGAGGCTCCTCCTCAGACAAGCTCCCTCAAAAAAGTGGGCTGCTGCCTCCCCAGCCCACCCCCAACACAGCCCTATCCAAGCAGCCAGCTCAGAGACAGTGGCTACAGAGCATGGTGCTCTGCAGGGCGAGGGGGCCAGCTGGTAAGAAGAGCCATGCTCTAAATAGAGGGTACCAGTGACACCCCTCCATGTTTTCTTTCCAGTGGATTTAGTCATGAATAAACACTTACAGGAAACAACTGAGGCGTCACAGCAGGTGGTACAGACCAGGCTCTGGAGCACGCTGTCCCAGCTGAGCGGCTTCCCTGCGGCCACCTTCCAATGCCCCAGCCACTTGCCCCACCCCAGATTCTCAAGCTGCCCCCAAGAGAGACACGGAACACGGACGCGAGCACCAGAGCCTCCAGAGCTGGAACTGGGAAAGAAGCATGGAGGCCTCCACACCTCCCCTGGGCTTGCCTGCAGCCCCTGGCTGGGACCCTGAGTGCTCATCCCGTGCCTGCCCTGGAACTCGGCAGCCTCGTCCTGCTGTGCTCGCAGCTCTGCAGGAAGCTGTCCTCTCTGTGGACACTTCATGCCCCTCCCCTGACAGCACCGGAGCCCAGGGTCTGGAACAGCGGCTGGCTCAGAGGAGGCGCTCCATAAATATCTGCTGTGTGAATGCGGGGACTGGAGGCTGTGTTTCCTGCAGTCTGCTGCCCATCAGTCAGGCTCTCCTGGGGGCAGAGTGGTGGCTTCTCTTTCCCTCTGTCTGGAAAAGCCTAAGCCCCACACTGCTGCCCCACCTCATGCAGGCCCGGTGGCCTCCCCTGCCACGTGGGATGCTTCCACGGTCCAGCCCCAGGCCGAGCTCTCCCCAGCCCATTCTGAAACTGCCTTCACTTTTTATTGCCCCTCTGCATCTTCAATTCTAAACCCTTTCTTCTTTTCCTGATTTCAAGGCTTCTAGTTCATGCCAACCTTATTTCCCTTTCTCCTGAATCCTTCCCCACCAACAAATCCCACCCATCTTCCAAGGCTCTTCCTCCACCAGACAGTTCGATGGAGCAGGACATTGGGGTTGAAAGACCTAGGTTCAAGACCCACCTCGGCCACCTACCGGCTGTGTGATCATCACGAGGCCATCTGACTTCTCTGAGTCTCCATTTACTTATCTCTAAAGAGGGAATAATAAGGTCTCATACAGACATGGCAAGAAGCAAAGGAGATCAGTTGTTTTAGAAACGGTGCAAAAGTTAGTGTGACGTCTCAGCTTTCCCATACTCCTACTGGCTCCTCTGGGCAGACTACAGCTAGCGTCTCCATCCACGCCTGGCCACCCTCCGTGTCCACGTCCCAGCTGGACTGGGGACTGCAGCTTCTCTCGCTTCCTTAAGTTCTATCAGCTAAGGCCCCCAGCTGGCATCTCAGCAACTCCCAACAGGTGAGCAAACCAATATGGGAAAACGCATCGCAGTTTGATGGTCTGCAGAAAACAGTCTGAGAGGTCTCATGGGGAGAGCTCTGATGACCCCATGCCCCCTGATGCCAAGATGAAAATCTGTACCCATACTGCAGAAGCCACCTGCATCCTGGAAGAATCTGTCCCAACACACCGGGAGAACATGAGGGGTCCCACTGTATTCCAAGCACTTGATTTTGCAGAGGCAATTAAATGCCCCGATTTATTTAATTCTCACTATGGCCCCATGAGGCAGGTAATGCTTATTTCCACTCCTCAGTTTAAAGATATGCACTCTGGGAGGACAAGAGAGACATTCTCTCTGGCACTCAGTTAACAAGAGAAAGGGCAGGACTGGAACCCAATCCTGTCCTGCTCCAAAGCTGGGCCGGGCTCTTCTTGGTCCAACCCTTCCAGGAACTGCAGGTCAGATTCCCAGCAGCAGACCCTGGGCGGGGCTGCCCCACACCTCCAGGAGAGTTCAGCATCTACAGTGGGGGTGAGAAGCCATCCCCACACGTTCTAAAGACAGAAGCTCCTAAACCAGATCAAAGCTCCCAAAGAAAGCATTAAGCCCAAAGAGGATGCTGACATTGAAGGAACCTTGGGCAGAGCACAAAGGCGTCAGGGCCAGGCACCTACTTTACAAACTCAGCCACCGCATGTGAACCCGCAACTCAGTAGCCCACACACGCGCACACACACGGAAGTGTGACAGGCAGACTCGGGAAGCTTTCAAGCAGATGGACATCCACCCCTGGACGAGCGAAGGCACCCTTCCCTGTTCACGTGTCCTCCGCCAGTCCCTCGCCAATGGCCACCACTCCAGGCATCGGATTAGACAAGCTAGCACCACTGGCTTCAGTGGAAACTAGGATTCCTGGCCCCGGTAGCCATGACGGTGATCATAACTCACAGATGTCTGCTTCCCCAGACCCACCGGGGGCAGTTCCTGCTTTGGCCTCTGCAAAGCCGGATCCAAAATTAACTGAACCCCGTCTGGCTCCTCCCGGGCAGGCAGCGTGAAGGCAGGCGCCTTATAAACAGGGTGCACGCCAGGCTTCCCACCCTCCCCCGGCACAGCTGACTTGCAGAGAAGAAAGACTCTCTTCCCACTGGGAGAAAGGCCTGTCTAGGCCACTGTCTCCCGGGCCCCAAACCTCCATGTCTGGAAATCTGTCTTCATCGGCTGTTTAGCAACCAGAGAGCCTCAAAGGAAAAGTGTGAACTTGGGTGGAAAATTCTGGAAAAGCTAAGCCAAGTGGGAACAAGAGAGAGAGAGGAACTTCTGATGTGTTTCAAACTGGGTAAGTAGGAGACCTCTCAGTGACCCGCGTGGCTGGACTAATTACCAATGTTATCAGGCGGATGACAGACATGCCCCGAACTTCCTCTGTTTGATAGATTCCGCTGCACACACACTCAAGTTCAGGCCCATGCCTGCTGCTTTCAGCAATGCCCTATTCTTCCACAGGACCACTCGGCCCCCCAGCTCCTCTGGCCTGCCCCAGGCCTCCAAGCTTGGCCAGGCACAGCAGGGCGACCCGACAGGGCCCCTCCTGTTGGAACACAGCACACAGAATCAGTGCAAACTGCTCCCCGGCAGAATAGAAAATAACTTCTCTTCTTTCCCTGCTGGGGTTTCAGAGGATGACTGAGGACAGCTGCTTACCTTCCTTGCAGCTGGCACTGGGGAGCTCCAGCCCACGGGTGCCTGGCGGGGGAGACCCTGGCCAGCGCACACCAGGGTCCCGCACTCTGTGCAGGCGCCGATGACCAGCTGCCGCCCATCATCCACTAGCAGGCTGTGGCTCGCTCGCAGGGTGTAGAGAAACAAGGGCAGTCGGGCCACCCGAACAGCCTTCAGCCCAAGACACCGCTTTTTCTCCTGCTGGCAGAAGAAGCACACGAATGTCTCCACGCGGTACTGCCGAGACCAGGGGCTGACGGCGTGGTGGGCACCGCGGGCCTCGTGCTGCAGCCACTGGCCCAGCAGGTCGTGGTAGCAGAGCACACAGGTGGCCACCAGGCCAGTGGCATCGGCAGGCCTGGCGCGCGGGGCGGGCGGATAGACGGTGAGGAAGGGAAAGAAGGGCTCCTTCTCGCCCAAGCGGCTGGACGGGTTCACGTTGAGCTGGAACTCCTTCCCAGGGCCCAGCTCAGCCCCACAGATGTAACAGATTGATGCTGGACTGCCCTGGGCCGACAAGGGCGGCTCGGAGAGAGTGGGGTCGGAGGCAGAGAAGGCCTGGTGGTACCTGCCCAGGAAGCCCTGCACTGAGGTGATGAGCTCCTCGTTCTGGCAGGTCCGGTACAGGGCCCAGACGTCCTCCAGGACACTGAAGCACTTGGGGCAGCTGTGGACCTCACAGCGCTTGTTGGGGCCCTGGGCGTTGGGGGGGCAGGGCAGGAGGCTGAGGAAGGGGAAATGCATGGAGGCCCTGGTGTTGCCATTGAGGCTCCTGGAGGCCACGGCCCGGGCGTCCTGGGTGCAGTCCTCCCCGCAAAGGTAGCAGGCCTCCGGTAGGGACCCAGTGGGTGGGCCTTCTTCCCTCAGGAGCCGCCTGCCCTTAGAGGCCATGCCTGGGGCATGGCTGTTCAGGGGCACCACGTAGAGCCGCTGCAGGACGGGCACATTAGCCAGTTCGAAGCTCTGCCATTGCTGCATGAGGGATGAGAAGCAGCAGGGGCACACCAGGGTGCTACCACCCTCATTGATGGGCTGTGCCCCCGGGGGCGGGCTGTGCAGCCACAGGAAGGGGAAGAAGGGGGCCTGGGCCAGCTTCTCCTGCTTCTGCACGTGGATCTGGTGCTGCGAGGCTGGGGACAGCGCTGACCCGCAGATGTAGCAGCACAGGCCCTCTGGTGGTGCTGCTCGGCTCTCCGGGGGAACCCGGGGCGCACGGCCACTACCATTTTCCTTGTCTTTGGGGCCTTGAGGGCCTGGGAGAGGCTGCTCCTTGCGGTCCTCCTCCTCGCTGGTGATGTTGATGTCACTGTCCTCAGACATGCAGTAGCCCCCATGGCTCTCCCCCAGTGGCCTGCTCTCGGGAGTCTTGGTGACCCTGCCCAAAGGAGCTCCTTTCGTGCCCTCTGTAGGGGCCACCTGGACTGAAGGCCCTTGCCAAGGATCCTGAACGCCCCTCAGGACGCTGGCCCGGGCCTCTGGGACCCAGTGCCTCCCGGGGCCCTTCCGCCGGCGCCGGATGCCAGCCTTGGGCTCCCCATCCAGGCGGAGCTTCGAGGGGACTCCCTCCTCTTCCACATCCCCAGACGCCGGGGTCTCCGCACCCTGTCCCGGAGAGGGTCCCAGCGCCGGCCTCCACTCCAGGCAGCGGCCACCGCGAGGCCCGGGCCCCGGGGCGGAGCGCGCAGCTGGCGCCCCATCCTGGTGGGGACTGGAGGCGTCGCGCGCCGCCGGGTCGGGCTCAGAGAGGGGGTCAGTGTCAGACAGCTCCGACAGCTCCGAGTCTCGAGGCTCCTCGGCAGCCGCGCGGGGCCCAGGTCCGCTGCCTTCGTCTTCGTCGTCCGCGCCGCCCAGCGCGTAGGCGACGTTCCACTCGCGGGGGGCCGCGGCGCCCCCGCGGCGCCCGCCCGCGCCCGCGTCGCACTGGTGGGGACGCTTGAGCCAGTACATGCGCTTGTCCACCGGCGTGCGGGCGCGCTCGAAGGCGGCCCACTGCTCTCCCAGGAAGCAGCGGCAAACGGCGCACACTAGCACGCAGCCGTCGGCCGGGGACAGCTCGCGCGCGCCGGGCGCGGGCTCCTGCTGCTGCAGGAACGGGAAGAAGGGCTGCGCCGGGGCCCCCGCGCCCGCCGCCGCCGCCGGCTGCTTCACCTGCAGCTTCAGTTCCTTGCCGCGCCCGATGCCGCCGCCGCAGATGAAGCAGGAGAGCGGCGCGCCGCCGCCGCCCGCCGTCCGCTCGCCCACGGCTGCCATAAGCCGCTGCTTGCGGGAGACCGGCGCCGGCCGCCCGCTCATGGCCGCGCCGCGCCGCCCGCCCCGGCCCCCGCGCGCCCGGGGCGGCCCTCACCGCCCGCCGCCGCGCCCAACTTAGAGCATGTGTGCGCGCCGCAAAGTTTGGCGGCGGGCACGGGCGCTCCGCCGCTAGCAGAGGCGCCCCCCCGGCCAGCCGAGCCCCCGGCGGCGCCGCGGCGAGGGCGCCCGGAACGCAGCAGCGGCGGCGGCGGGCTCCGGGCGGCTGGAGCGGCAGCCGCATGTGCGAGCTCCGGCGCCTGCCAAAGCGTTGGGTCATTTAATTGGGGAGGAGGGAGGCGGGGCGGCGGGCGGTGCGCAGGGAGGAGGGGAGGAGGAGGAGGAGGGGAGGAGGAGGGCGGGAGCTCGGCGGGCGGGGGAATCCCTCCCTCGCGCTCCCTCCCCTCTGCCAGCCCTCCTCCCCTCCTCCTCCTCCGCCCTCCTCCCCCCGCCCAACCCCCCCACCCCCACCCCCACCCCCACCCGCCGCGTCCCAAACTGCGCACAATAGCTCGCCGGCTCCTCTATCTATTTTGTGTCCAGCCGGGAGCCGCGCTCGATGATTCATTGCCCCAATTAGGGGCTCTCTCCAGCGTGCCTTGCTCGAGCCGTCTGAAGGGTCTCCTCGGGGACCCGCAGAAACCCATCAGCCGCTAGAGCTGGTCTTTAAGTAAAGGTCAAGCAGGACGCAGCCGGAGCCAGGTAAGGACGCGACCGGCGTCCCAGGAGACGGAGGAAGCCACCAAGAGAGGGCTGCTCCCTCAGCCCCGAAGTAGGCAAGCTGCCGAGTAAGCTGTGGGGCCCGTGCCCCCTCCGCATTCTAACGTTCCCTTTACAGCCTTGAGGAGCCCCGGGTTGGGGGCACCTTTCAGGGCCCAGGGTTCTAATTCTGGTGACAGAGGTAAGAGGAGCTGTCCCCTGTCTCCTGGGACATATTAGAGAATGCACCATCCTGGGGACAGGCTCCTTAGCCTGCCACACCCCAGCCCACCGCTGGGCAGGGGCAGAAAGGGTCCTGTGTGTAAGGGCTGTGTGTTCCAGGGCACATGACTCAACAACTCTGGGCCTGTTTTTCTTCTTGTTAGTCAGAAGCTCTGGCAGGGGGTTAACTGTTTCCATGTATTTACTATATCTATGTATAGATACATGTATTTATTAAACACAGAAAGACAGACCTTAGTATGTGTCAGGGGCAGAATCTAAGTATTTTATACACATCTGCTCAGTCACTCCTCCCACTAATTCTGCATTAAGTGCCATGATCAGCCCATTTTACAGATGAGAAAGAGGCGGCACTGAGCTCTAAGGTACACTTCATGAATGGCGGAGCCGGCATTCAGAGCCAGGCAGTCAGTTCCAGGCCCCTGTTCTCAACTCCCTGGCTGCACAGTCGCTAGGCAAACATCTGGGTCCCGTCATCCAGCTGCTGATGGAGACTGTCCACAGCAGGGGACACAGCCAAGACCGCTCCATCCTCCCTGCTGCTCTGGTGCTGGTGGGGAGGCCTTGGGCAAATCCAGGCCTCTCTGGGTTCAAATTTCATCTGCAAAATGCCCATCCCTTCCAACTTCAAAAATCTGAGTCTCTGATTTCTGAGCAGTTAACAGCTGTCCCAACCCGCCAGCTGGAGCCCACAGTCAGCATGGGGACAAAGGTGCCAGGTTGGCCCCTCTGCCCTCTGGGACACTGACATGTAAATAAAACTAGGTTTCCTCTTGGCATGGAGGAAGGCCATGCATTATAAATAAAGGGAACAAGAGAAAGGGCCACTTCTTTGGAATCCCTGGTGGATATCCCAGGGCTCACAGTTCAGGGGTCAACAGGAAGCGCCCCACCATCACCATGGCCATAAGTGTGTGTGGGGGGGGGGGGTACTGTGGGCTCTCACCCAGGCCAGAAAAAAGCTGTCCTGCAAAAAAGCTGCCAGAAAAAGGACTGTCCTGAAGGAATGCTGGGGGCAGGGCCAAGGGACTTCCCTGCTTCTGGCATCTTTAATACCTGCTGAGAGGAGGGAGCCTGATGAGGAGAACGTTCCAAAGGGTGAGGTCTACATAACTGTGTCCCAGCATAACTCTTAAGCCCCACACAGACCAAGAGCTTGCTGGTAACACAGTCCCTGGCTCAGGAAAGAAAGGTCTGCTGGGGGTTACATATGGGTCCCCTAAGGCTTGGCTTCCAACCAGTCCATTCTAAGGGAGATCGATCATGGGTGTTCATTGGAAGGACTGATGCTAAAGCTGAAACTCCAATACTTTGGCCACCTCATGCGACGAGTTGACTCACTGGAAAAGAGTCTGATGCTGGGAGGGATTGGGGGCGGGAGGAGACGGGGACGACAGAGAATGAGATGGCTGGATGGCATCACCGACTCTGTGGACATGAGTTTGAGTGAATTCTGGGAGGTGGTGATGGACAGGGAGGCCTGGCGTGCTGTGGTTCATGGGGTCGCAAAGAGTCGGGCTCGACTGAGCGACTGAACTGAACTGACTGAACTGAAGGCTTGGCTGATGCTGTTCCTTGTTTGAAGCACTGCTCCAGGCTGTCTTGGTGAAGCCAGCTGCTCTCCTCTTTACCGTCTTGGTCTTCCCCCAGAGGACTTCCTCCTTCTCCAACTAAAGTAGCTTGCCCTGTCATTCTCAGGCTCAGCTCACTGGCATAGGAATTTGCCAACGATTTTATTTATTTTTCTGTTGACTGTTCTCTGACTGATTCTCTCCAGGAGCCCGGGCGCTCCCTCCTGTGGGAAGCAGGCCTGTGTTGCTCACTGTGTAGATCCAAAGCCTGGCTCACTGCCGGGCCCCACCCTCCTGGGTCCCAATCCTGCCCCATCGCTCTCGAGCTGTGTGAGCCTTGGGCAAATCCCTTAGCTCCCTAAGCCTCAGTTTTCTGCCTTGTGCAATGGGGTCGTGACCCTCAACAGACAGGGGCCTGGCACATGGTAGGTGACTGTGTGGGTATCCTTCCTGGTCCTGCCCAGTGGTTGAGGAGGTTCTGCGACTGCCTGTCTGCACTCCCAGGTGATCAGGGCACTGTAGTGAAGTCACACACACAGTCTGAGGAAGAAGTGCCTCGGAGGTTGACAGGAGGAGAGGGAGGTGGTTTTCTTGGCTAAGCTAGTCATCCAGAGAGCATCCTGAGTGTATGCAACATGTGTGAAGGTGTGTGTATGCAAGTGTTGGAGTGTGCATGTGTGCATCTGTATGGACACGTATGCCTGCATTCATGGGTGTGCATGTGTCGGTGTGTACACATGTGTGCATCCCTATGCGTATGTATGCATGTGTTCACGCTTGTACCTATGTGTGTGTACAAAGGGGGCCAGGAGTGGAGGGAAGAGCTATGCACTGGATGTTTCTATTTCCTTCCATGACCCAGTGGCTCAGGGAGGTCCCCAGGCACACATCTTGGGAGCCAGGGAACAGGTGAAAACAGCAGAGGGAGGAAGGCAGGTGATGATGGTTGGTCATTTGTGGGCAGGTGACCGGGGTGCGGACACTGGTACAGCTTGACATACCAGATGGACATTACAGCGCTGCTGTTTACTAGCTGTGCAGGCCTTGGCATGCTAGTTAACCTCTCTGAGTCTCGGACTCCCCATCTGTAAAACAAGGATAACAGAGCAGCTCACCCCACAGGGCTGTGAGGAAGGTGGAGTGAGGCCATCCAGGTAGAGCACTCTCTCTGGAGGCAGACATCACAGGAGCGCTTGTGCACGTGGGATGAGTGTGACGCACACACAGGTCCCTGGCCCACATGTGCCAAGTTTTTGCAACAAGCTAGTGAGGTAGATTCTGTTATGTCCTCAGTTTCCAGGTGAGGAGACAAAGAGAAGTAAAGGCCGGAGGTCACGCAGCAGACGGAGCTAGGGCCAGAGCACAGGAGGTGTGTTTCTGTCACTCCCTGGCTCTGTTGGCCATTAGCTTTGCCCTGAGCCCTGTGATGCCAGCTTGTTCTCACATATGTCCCCAGTTTCACACCTAAGGAGACTCAGACACAAAACAGGCTGAGTCTGTGCCAGCGATGAGGCCAAGTCTCAAGGTTCATTCATAATAACTTCATGTTGGAGCCACAGCCTCCAGGTCCCAGCAGAGTTAGCTCCTCACTTCCCTCTGAGCCCCCCAGCCCTCGCTGCAGCTGGGGAGAGGGGGCCAGGCACCCGCAGACCACATGGACCGCCACCCAGTGCTCTCCATCTTCATTCCCGGGACTCCCAAGCATGACGGGATTGAAAAGCACCAGCAGATGCTCACAAGCACCCGAGTGTTAGGGACAGGGAGAAAACGCCCACCTTGGGTCTGCAGGAGACCAGAAGGCCGTCAGCGTGGAACATCTGGGCACATTGCAGATTTGCAGCTTCCTGTAGGGTCGCCTTGGCCCAGAAACCGCAGGAATCTGCCCTTGCATTGCGGGGGAGAGCAAGTTTCCAGGCTCCAAGCACTTATCACACGTCGTATTGTATGTCTGTCTCTGGGTGGCTTCCCTCGCGAGGTCCCGCAGCGTCACAAGGCGGGGGACTCAGCTGGGGCCCAATCCATGCTTAAACGTGGGATGCCAGACTCTGTCCAAAACCTCGCAGTGCCTTCCAAGTTCCAGAATTGCCTGGCTGCTTCTACCGGCTTCCAGTCTTTCATTCTTTCAAGTGCCAGCAACCCAGACCAAATCCTTCCCTGTGGCCCCAGCACCCCCCGACCCTGCGACCCGCCTGCCCTCCTCACGGCGCCCATGCCTGCTTCCTCCTCTCCCTGTGCTGTACAGAGCCTCAGGCACCCCTCCCAGAGCCCCTTCCCCTTTGGAGGCTGGCCCACCATTCCTCTTTTAGAGGCTACGTGTGCTGTGTGTTTGGCCTCTGGCTCACTGGGGACCAGAAAAACAAAATTTATCATCTGACTGTCCTATTTTTTTTTTCTTATTTCTTTCCATTTGTTTCCCCCTAAGAATGAAGTAAGTATTTTTAAGCTGTGCTCCGAAAGAGTTTCAAACATGGCAGGCCACAGGCAAAAGCATATCCTCCTTCTCAGAGGGAAGGAATGCAACCGTTAACAATAAAAAAAAAAAAAAAAAAAATCCCTGGGATTTATGAAGGCCGTCTTATGAGTTGTCTCACATCCGTTAGCTCGTATGACACAGCAATCCAGGGGGTGCAGAAGGATTCACCAGCTCCACCTGAGAGATGGAGAGACTGAGGTTCTAGGGGATAGCTCCTGGGCCTGGGGTAAGCTCCCAGCTGCTGGGGCTGGTGAAATTTCCTAGTGTTTGTATGTGTAAACTGGGCTGATCTGTTCAGTGTAAACATTAAAAATATATAGCACGTTTGGTGACCTAGCTTAGCATCCCTTCTGTTTTCAAATATAGGGGCATCAGAGGATGGAAGTGGGAGGACCACTTTCCATCTCTGGGGCCTGAGAAGTACTTTGTAAGCTGCCTGCATTACACAATTAAGGGCAAGAGCATGGGGTAGAGTCTAAGAGCAGAATCAGTGCCCCTGAAATCTTGCCTTGCTCCCATGAACCCCAAAAAAAATACAGACACAAACAGCCCAGGCCCCCTCTCTGGTGACACTATTCCCCCAACCTCCTCCTCCATCGCAAAACCTGAGGTTATTGCCATGAACTTCAGGGCCTCATAAAGCTCCTTTGATAAATGATCACCAGGGTGGACCTGCACCGGGGATGCTGGGACAAACGCCACAAGAATCTTGAGTGTCCCCTGACTTGCAGCACAAAACCCACAGTAATCATTCATGTGGCTGGTGCCCAGGTTTCCAGGCTGAGGAGAAGGTAGGGAATAGGTGGGTGGGGGAGGAGACGGGGAAAAAGTAGACCACTGACTTCATACTATCTGAAGAGTGCCTGGTATGCAGTAGGTGCTCAATATTACCCCCCAGTGTGTACTGACAGTAAGTGGCTCAGGTTCACAGCATGCTGACTAGATGCCAGGTGCTGTGTTCAGAGCTTACATCATCACCTAGTTTAGATGTCACAACAGCCTGAAAAATAGGCATTATTATTTGCCCTGTTTTACTGATGGGGACCCTGAGGCTCTGACTGGTGAACACATGTCCCCAAGGTCACAGGGCAGAACTGGTGAGGTTCAAACCCAGGGAGTCTGGCCAGAGAGCCTTGCTCTAACCTACCCTGCTGCTGTGTGCCCAGCTCCTGGCCTGCTGGGCCAGCCTCCCCTGATTCTTGTCCTTAGATGGGTCCTGCCAGGGAGGCAGACTTACCAGACACCTTCAAATCCTGCCTGTGGCTCCACCAGCAGCCACAGCTCAGCCCAGGTTCCCCAACCCTCAGCAGCCCAGGCTGTCAGGCCCTGGACTACCTGGTGGGGTACAGGCACCTCAGTGCAGGCTAATGGTGGTGGGGAGGGAGCCAGCAGCCACAGATTCCTTCCAGCTGTTCCTCTGAGTCACCAAAGGATGTTCCAACCCCATGGTCAGCCTGCCTGTCCTGGTCTTTCATTTCTGTGGTTGGTTGGCGCTGGTCTCATTGATGGGGATATAAAGCAGGATTGAAGTGTGTGTCCAATACTAAACCAGGGTGCAATAATTTCTAAAAGCTTTCATTAGGCTTTCCATATAGAAAAGTGTGCCCACATACATACAGAACCATGGGCATCATCATGTGGGTCCATCTTGTGGAATTCTCACAAGCTGAGCATATCTGTGTCATCTGCACCCAGAAATAAGGCACGGCGAGCCTCCTCCCAGCAGCTCCCCTTGCATCTCATCCAGGTCTTACCCCATCAAGGGTAACAAGTCCCAGCTGGAACACCAGGTGTCCCGGCTTCTAACGCCAAACTGCTTTTTATTTTTTAGCAGCTTTACTGAGATATAATTCACATACCACACCATCCACCAATTCAATGGTGAATAGTTCAGTGGCTTTTAATCTCCGATGATTGTGCAACCATCATCACAGTCAATTGGAGAACATTTTCACTGCTCCCAAGAGAAACCCCAGGTCCACTAGCTGTCACCTCCCAACCCCTCCAGCCCTAGGCAATATTCATCTACTTTCTGTCTCTGTGGATCTGCCCATTCTGGAGATTTCATTGAAATGGCATAATGCAATATGGGGTCTTTTGTGACTAGCGTCTTTCACTGAGCATAATGTTTTCAGGGTTCAACCACATGTCAATATAGACTGCATATTATACAAATAGAAGGATATCATATGTAATCTCTGAGTCTGCCTGTGGCTTTATGTTACATCTGTGAAATTCTCCCATTTCTGCACCTGGGAGTACCCAATTCTTTTCCACTGCTGCATAGTATTCCACTGGTGAGCTTACCACAGTTTTTCCCGTCATTTCACCACTGCTTGGCTTTGGGGCCAGTCCCATTTTACACAAACACCAATACTGTTTTTTGGAACATCGTCATCCATGTCTTTTGTTGAAAATACATGAGGTATTTCTATTGGAGTTGCTGCTATGGGGTAGGTATATGTTAGACACCAATGCATACTAAGACATTTGAAACCATATTCGTGGTGGCTTGTGGCATTCCCAGGATTCCCTGTCTCCTAAGACTGCCTTTCAGCTGCCCGACCCTGTGGGCCATCTCCCTGCAGGGCACCCGCCCCCTGGCCACCCCAGCAGCCCCCAAGCAGCCCACACGGGCCGCAGAGGAAAAGGGCTTGGTGGCTGGTATTTTCGTTGGGTTGTGTGAGCACGCGTGGTTTCCCTGTCCTGGCTCTGAAACTGTGTTCCTTTCACAGGCCAGAAATACTTAGGCATGGCTCGCTCTAAAAGGGGAAACATATTTTAAAATTCCAATCTGCCCAGGTCTTAGGATGATTTAGAACATTCCAGCTGTCCAGAGGACAGCGCTCACCAGGAACAGTGACTTACAGTCCCCAGTGCCCACTTTGGGTCCTGACTCCACTCCCTCCTGGGTTCAGAATGCATTTCCTGAGTGCCTGCCCGTCCGGAGGTCTGGGTCAGACGCTGCACAGGGTCCAAGCTGACGGGCAGCAGCATGCTGCAGTGGCAGGGACACGGGTCTTAGAAGGAGCAGGTCCCAGATGCTAAGTCAGCCATGCTCAGTTCTGAATCTGTGTACATCCTCTCATTTAATCCTTCCAATGGCCCCGTGAGATAGAGGCACAAGTACTATTTCCACTTTATGGGTGAGGAGACAGATGCTCAGAGAGGCTATGCTACTGCCCAAGACCACACAGCTTCTAAGTGGCAGAGCTGGAATTCAAACCCCGGTTGTCTGGCTCCAGAGCCCACACTTCAGACTGCAGTAAATTGCCTCTGGCTTTCACTGTCTGGATGGAAATCCCAGCCCTGTCGTTGACTCTCTGCACGGCCCTGGGCAAATGGTTGGGACTTCTCAGCCATACTTTCTTAGTCCATAACTATGCCCATCACCCCTTGTTGCTTCGGGAAGATTGAAACACTCCTGAATGCAGAAGTGCTGAGAACTCAGCATGGGGGTCCATTTCTGCCCCCGACCTCTGGAGTCCCCCAGAAGGGTTTCCGTCTCCAAGAAGTATATTTTTTGGAGAGAGTTTTGAGGTTGTGGCCCCTCTCTGACCACCCTGTTTATTTGGTGGGTGAGGATCCACAGTTCAGGGAATTATACATTGTCCAAGGTCGCACACAGAGCTGGAAGGGGAATTCCCAGACTCGAGCTCTCTCACCTTTGAAAACTGGGGGTTTCTGGTTTTGAGGCCAAGGTGCCCTCACCCAGCCATTCAAGAACATCTTGATGACCCTGTTTCTTCCTTGGGACCCCAAAGGTCAGGCCCCATGGTGACCAGCTCCAGACTTCTGAGATAACTAGAGCAAGTCTGATGTTCGGGGTGGCCTCCAGGGGCTTCAGGCTTGAACCCGACCCCCAACCCTGAGTAGGCTAGGGTGAGGTGGGGTGGGAGCAGGCACAGAGGCCGGGAATCAGGCCTGGGTGTCCCGTTGCAACTCCAGCCCAGCACCCTGACTCATCTTCTAGAAAGATTATCTCCCAGGGCCACCCTGCTTGGCCATCAATATTTATCAGACCTGAAAACAGAGCTGCGAAAAATAGCCGGGAACAGGTGCCATGGTGGCGGGCACTCCAGCAGGCTGTGGGCAGCTGGGTGGGGGTGGTGCTTAGAGGAGGGCACCAGGGCGGACAAGGCCAGCTGAACAGGGGACCTCATCTGGGGGCAGCAGAAGATCAAGGACGTGGCCGCCTCACTAGAAGAAGTTGGAGCTTCCCTCCTGCTGTGGCTGCGGGGGCCAGAGCGGGGTTGGGTAGAGTAGGGGAGTGCTGCCAGGCCTGGGTGGAAGCCGGGGGCTTGGGGGGTTTGACAGGGCAGCAGTGACCCCACCTGCTTCCCCTCAGGGTGCTTCACATCCGCTCTCTACCCAGGAGCTGCACAGTGTGATCTGTTCAAAGCACAAGTCTGGTTATGGTCTCCCTCCTGCTTAAAATCCTCAGGCTTCACAGCTCTCAGACGACAGGTCGAGCTTCCTACTTCTGGCCCTGCCACGTCTCCAGGAGACTCCAGGACCTCTGGGCCCTTCACCTTCCAAGACACCCCACACACACTGCATCTCAGGGCCTTTGCATGTACCCTCTGGATTGACTGCATTTGATCCCTTCCCCTCTGTGCCTATTTCATTCCTGCCTATGCCAGATATAAGCCATTCTGCACCCTTCTACTCTGCAGGCCGACCCTGCAAATCATGTTCTGCAGGTCCCCTGACCTCTGCTTCTTCCCTCCCCCCAGGATCAGCCTATGGGGGCACTGGGGAGACCCCAGGGCGAAAGGAGGTGGAAGGCGGGGTATTTCTCTCTCTCCCTCTCTCCCTTTCCCCTTCTCCATCTCCCGTCCCGCTTTGGGCGGAGTCTCCAGAAAGGGCTGCACTTCCTCTCCTCTGTGCTCCAGCTGCAGCTCCGGTGCCTGTCTCCTCTTTGTCCCTCAGTCAGAGGTGACAGCAGCTTCCTGTGGTTCCTAATCGCCCCTATTTGCTCTTTCAACTGCCTTACGACTTTTGTAACCAGGTCCCTTTATTTGATTCCTCTCCGGAGTTACCTGATGCAGTGGCTCTTTCCTGGAGGCTAGTTCATCCTGTGGTTCCTGCATGAGGATCCAGACCCCACAGGAGCCTCCCTGGCCCCCCAGGCCTGGCTCAGGAACCTCTGGGATATGCTGGGTGATTTCTTTTCCTTCTGGGCACTTATTGCTGTTTGCAATTATGAATTCATGAGTGTGGTTATTCGATTAACATCTGTCTCCCCCCAAATCTGCAAGTTCCATGAGGGTAAGGGCCAGACATCTGTTTTCGCTCAACACTGTATCTCCAGCACCACAACCTGGTCTTGGCCTGGCACCTAGGTGCACGCAATAAACATTTGCTGAATGAATGAATGAACAAGGACAGTGTGAGGAACTCATTCAGCCACAACCATTTACTCTAGATGAATCTTTTCCCTGTCTTTCATTAGGTTACTGGATAGGCTGGCTGGAGAAACTCTTGCTTCATTCATTCAACTACAATTTATTGAGCACTCACTGGGTGGGTGCCAGGGTGGACGGATGGATAC
This sequence comes from Moschus berezovskii, assembly GCF_049115385.1. Lineage (NCBI taxonomy): Eukaryota > Metazoa > Chordata > Mammalia > Artiodactyla > Moschidae > Moschus > Moschus berezovskii. Next base: position 52,601,705 of record NC_142481.1, read on the forward strand.
ACAGATGGATGAATACATGGGTAGATGGAAGGAAGGAGAGAGGGAGAATGGACAGACGGGTAAGGAGATGAGTGGGAGGAGAGACACTCCTGGGGAAAAAAAAGGAAGGCAGGGAGGGAAGACAGGCAGGCTGAATTAAGATAAAAGGTATAACCATTCTTTTGAGAAAAAGCAGAGGGGCCAGAAATGGCAGTGCACACACAGGAACCTTGTGCTGAGTCCCTCAAAGATGCAGGAAGGTAAGGATCCGAGAAGGGAGTGGGTGGGGAACCTAGTTTCTGAACAGAGCTACAACTCCCTCTGGTCACCAAGGTTAACAACTTTGATTTGGAGAGCCCATTTCCAGTCATGACTTTGAGGACAAGAGGGCATGCCCAGTAGCCCTTGGGCTCCCCAGGGGACAAGGGGCTCCTGAGTTGACAGCTTGGGTTGCCATGTCCCTGGCAGCAGGAGGTAGTGGCAAAACTGAGCCCCCTGAACCCCCCAAGCACATGTCTAGTAGGAGATGGACAGTATTTCTCTTCACTCAAGTCCCTGGGCCCCAGACAAGCTCAAACATGACAAGCCCCAGAATCACCCTGAGCCCATGTGGCAAGCTGCTGCTTGTAGTACTCTCAGGTCCAGGTCCCAAGGCCGGTGTGGTGGAGGTGGTGGTGGGGTCTGGAAATCTGCATTATTTTAGTGACCATCCAAGGATTCAGATGCAGGCGGTTCATAAGCCACAGCCTGAAAAACACTGTTAACGGTGCCATCTCAAATTGTATCAGGGAGGCACAGGGGAGGAGGCAGGGAGGCAGCATGTGCTTGAACTTGGCAGCCAAGGTTCTGACTTCCACCCTGACCCGTCCCAGGAGACCCTCTGAGCCTCGTGTCTCCATCCACCAACTGCATACAACACCAGAGTTTTCTCTCTCCCTGGTGACATGCACAAAACACTTGCAGAGAGCATTACACCCAGCAAATGTAAGCACTGAACTCGTCCACTCAGTTAAAATCTAGTTCATCTCCGTGCCTCAGAGGAGTTCCAGGATTCACAGTTCTGTGGGTTTTAGAAATATAAAATGCTACCTGGGCTCAACATTACCTTATAACTCAGTGGGGTTGGGGGCAGCCCCCTTAAACAAAACCACTGATATTTCTGTACCAAAATACATGAATCTTCATGCTGAACAGCAGCCATGGAGGCTATAAATAGCCTCATGTCCATTCAAGGCTGATTTCTGAGACCAAATGAGTTACAGACAAACTTGGTTTTTCCAGCTTTTATGATTTTGGCATTGTGGATAGGGGATCAAGCCCTGTATAAAGATGTAGCCATCCAAAATGATGGTATAAAAAAAAAAATCATACTCTGGCCACCCCTGTATGAACTGAGATGGAAATTAGCACTATATTGTAAAAGTAAGAGAAATTTTTTTTAAGTAATACATGTGTCCAAGGAAGAGACTAGAACAATGAGTATGCCTGACACTGGGAGCAACAGATGGTGGGTGTTTGCTTTTTTGCTTATGAGTATTTTCAAAAGTTTCTACCTTGAACCATGAACATATATTGTTTTGTGATTTTTTTAAAATAATACAAATTTCAAAATCTTTAAATGCACAAAGACTTGGTGAGATGACCCCTTTGAGGGGGAGTGGTAGGCCAGGAGAGTCAGAGACGCAGGGGCAGCATGGCCACAGCCCCTCTCTGGTCTTCTCAGAGGGTGGACAAAGCCCCTTGCCTGCATGCTCAGGGCCTGCCTTCCCCAGCCCAGAGAACCAGGCTCTAGAGGGAACCAGACTCTGCGGTCCCCCTCTGTGTGGGTCCTCAGCCCAGAACCCCACCGTGGATGCCCCCAGGGGCCCAGCTCAAGTGGGGAGGGTGGGCAGGAGGCAAAGGCAGGTGGGAAGGGAGGGTACACAGGAGTCAGGGGGCCACTGGAGGGGCGGGAGCGCTGATTTGCAGCCATCCCTCAACAGGTGGCCTGCCATCTGCTCCGGCTCCCCGCCCAGGCCACGTGTCCAGCCCTCTTGAGTTTAACTCTGGCTGCACACACGGCCTGAGTTCACGCAGCCAGAAAAAGAACTACCAAGAGTAGGCCCGGCCGAGGACAGTGCGCGGGCCGCTCGTCGCCTGAGAGCAAGTCTAAAAATGACCACGGACCTTGGAAAGTCCCTCTGCTCAGGCCCTGCCCTGCATTTCTCTTCACTGGATTCCTGGAGTTTGGCCTAAATGCTCTTTAGAGCGCTTATCCTTCACTTGACAAATATTACAATGTAGGCCCAGAGAGGCGAAGGAGCTGGCCTGGGGTCACACAGCTTGACATTTACCAATTCACTCACTGATTCTTAACTGTTTATTGTACAGGCTCCCTCCCAGCCAGCTGCAGAAACAAGGCCTCGGAGAGGCTATAAACCTAGCAAGGAGAAGCCAAAACTTAAAAATGCAAGAGTTTTCCAGGTCTGCAGCTGACAACCTGAAAGAATTCTTGAAGTTCTCTGAGCCTCAACTTCCTTATCTGTGAAATGGGAGTGATAACAACAGTGCCAACCTCTTAAGAGCTGACAGGCAAATCCTTTTATTCGACTTTAGCCTCACACACTTTCATTTTATTCTCACAATGACCTTGGGCGGTCAATATCTTGAGCGTTTTGCTGATGAGAGAAGGGAAGTGTCAAGTCATTTACCAGCGTGCCCAGGACAAGCCCAGACTTGGACCAGGTCACTCAGATCCCCAGCTGCTCCCCCACTGGTCCTCCTAGCCACCCGTCTCCTTCCTCCTCCCTGCATCTGCCTCCACCCTGGAAGAGAACATGCTGGAACCCATCCCCAGGGTGGGACCTAGCTGTCACCCTCCCAGCAGCTGGGACCCTGGGGTGCGGTGTCCAATGCTGGCCTGCAAGCTGAGGCCGGGGAGACACATACAGTTTCTAACCCAGTGGGGGAAGGAGGAGGGCCACCGTTACAGTGCGTGCTCCCCTGTGCAAGCCCCTCCTCCGTAACAGGCCCCCTCCTCCAGGCAGGCAGCCCTGCCTGGTGCCTTTCCTTCCCTTAGGACCCCAGGCATGCAGGCTGGGGGTGCTTGCATGGGGGCAGGTCCCTCCCCCGCCAGTGCTCAGGGCCCTGGAGACCCAGGGAGTGGGAGTTGATTGTAAGGCAAGGAAGAAGAAAGCCAGCCAGCTGCAGGGGGTGGGGAGCGTGGTCCCGTCCCGGGAAAGGCCTGCCTGCCAGGCCGTGGCCTCCCTGGGCTGTATGCCTCTTCCCGCCGGCCCAGAGGCGCCAGAGCCGGCCTGGGAAGGAGCCGCGCCAGGTCAGGGCGGGCCTGTCCCCCTCTCAAGTCCCCGCCCTGAGTAGGGTTTTCTTACTCAAGCCAGAAGGAGGAGGGGACACAGTGATTCTGACCATCAGAGATGGAGACACGAGAGAGAGATAGAGAGAGATGGGGAGAGACAGAGAGAGAGAGAGAGGGAGGGTCAGAGAGACCCGAGCAGAGGCAAAGACAGAGGTACAGAGAGACGGGGTCGGAGAGAGGGGGACCCAGAGTCAGACAGAGAAGGAGAGGGGGACGGGGGCAGAGTCAGAGAGGGAGCGGCAGGTGCAGAGAGAGAGGCCGGAACACAGACAAAGACAGACAGGAGACAGAGGGGATGGATGCCGAGAGAGGCACAGTTACGCAGACGCAGATGGCTCACGTGGAGAGACACGAAGACAGAGGCAGAGACAGCGACAGACACAGAGAGGCCTGCACAGGGCCTCCACCCCGAAGCAGCCCATCTCTGGGGCCATCCTTCAGGCATCACCCAGGGCTGCCGGTGCCACCCAGACACCCAGCACCTCACAAGCCAACATCAGTGTCCTAAGCCCTGACCCCACCAAATCCTCCTACCCCTCCCCAGGCGACCCTCCACTCACACCCTGAAAACCTGTGGCAGTAGAGTTGTCTTTTCTAGAATTTCATATAAATAGAGTCACACAGTGTGCCTGGCAGCTCTCACTCAGCGGGTTTTCTAGGGTCTCCCAAAGAGCCTGCAGGGGTCTCGTCTCCCTTTTTGCTGGTGGATGATGTTGCAACGTATGAGGACACCAGCTTGCGTATCTGCCCCCTGTTGATGGCCATGTGGGTGGTTTCCAATGTGGGGTCACTGTGAATACGGCTGCTGTGGACGGGAATACAGCTTGTGGTGTGCACGTGGTTTCTCCTGCCCCTCAGGAACTGTCTTTGCTGGGTCACAGTCAGGTGCTGACCTTCAGCCAGTAGCTGGTTTGGCCCGTTTCCCTTGTCTTTAGAAACAGGGATTTAAAAAAGTGGAAACAACCTGTATGTCCGTCAACAGATGACTGAATTAACAAAATGGGGTTCATCCACACAGTGAACGATTATTCCATCACGAAAAGAAATGAGGTTCTGGCACAGGCTACCACACGGCTGAAAACACCATGCAGAGAAGAAGCCAGACAGAAACGGAAATGAGCAGGACCCTATGGGGGTCCTGAGTGCGGAAGTCTTTCTGTGTCCCCCATTTCTTGTTTGTAGAGAATAGACTTCAGCCTCCATGATTCTGAGCTCCAAAGGTCAAAATCAAACAGTTGCTAATCAGGGAAGGGAGGGTGGCCAAGAAACAACAGTGCAGCCTTGGGGCAAGGTCCTGGTTTCCCCTCCAGGGATACATGTAACAGTATCTTTGAGCTCTTCTGCAGAACTAAAACCCCCACAAATGGAAGATATCCGCATTCTCCACTTCAGAGAAACTCATCAGGAGACCACCTGAGACAAGATTAAAGGCGTGCAGGCCCTGCACACACTGTGATCCGTAACAGCAACCCTACCCTTGAAGCATTGCTATAAAACTCCTCACCAAATCCCCCCAGGTTGGGACACACAGTTTTTGAGGTACAAACCCACTCTGGTCCCTTTTGCCTGGCAAAACAATAAAACTATTCTTTTCTACTTTACCCGAAACTCTGAGATTCTATCTGGTACCACTGCACTGGAGCCTAGTTTTTGGCATCACAAAGGGCCACAAAAAGTAGGATTCCATTTCATTTATATGAAATGTCCAGAACAAGTAAATCCACAAGGACACAAAGGAGATTAATGGTTGCTTAGGGCTGGGGAGGGGGAATCAGGAGTGACTACAAATGGGTACGGGTCTCCTTTTGGGGGTAATGAAAATGTTTTGAAATCAGATAGAGGTGAGGGTTGAACAGCCTTGTTGCTGTTGTTTAGTCGCTAAGTCATGTCTGACTCTTTTGTGATCCCCCGGACTATAGCTTGCAAGGCTCCTCTATCCATGGGATTCCCCAGACAAGAATACTGGAGTGGGTTGCCATTTCCTCCTCCAGGGGAATCTTCCTGACCCAGGGATCAAACACAAGTCTCTTGCATCTCCTGCATTGGCAGGCAGATTCTTTACACTGAGCCACCAGAAAAGTTCTTGGGAATATACTAAATGCCACTGAATCTTTCACTTTAACGTGATGAATGTTAAATTGGTGAACTTTATGGGATGTGTGTTTCCCAGGTGGCGCGAGTGGCAAATAACCCGCCTGACAATGCAGGAGACGTAAGAGGTGTGGGTTCAATCCTTGCGTCAGGAAGATCCCCTGGAGGAGGGCATGACATCCCACTCCAGTGTTCTTGCCTGGAGAATCCCATGGATAGAGGAGCCTGGAGGGCTACTTGGGGTCCATGGGGTCACAAAAAGTCAGATTTGCCTGAAGTAACTTAGCATGCATGCATGGGATATGAATTTTGCCTCCATTTTTTTAAAGTTGGGGATAATCTGATAATAACAGTGTGTCTTTATAGGATTTCTGTGATGAATAATGAGATGCTACACAGAAGCACTTAGCACAGGGCCAGAACACTACCCAGCACATAGTAGGTGCTCAACAAACATTCGTCAATCTCCTCAGTCCCTCAGGCAATGCCCTGCCAGGAAAACATGGTAATGAGCATGTCTGCAGCTACTCTGACCTTCATGTTCATTATCTTCACGAAATCTTCAAAACAATCTCATCAGATGGGAATCTTTTAACATTTATTATTATTAATTTCCCCATGTTTATAGAGAAGGAAATCAAGATAAGGAACTCTCCCAAGGTCAGCCACCAGCCTGCACTGGCTGACTTTGGAGCCCATGGGGCCAGGTGAGCACACAACATGGTCAGCCAACCCTGCGCCTCAGGACACACATCACGGGGTCTGGATGCATGGGCAGAGGTGCCCTTGGCCGTCTTCACAGAATGAGGGCCTCTCACCGCCTCTCAGGCTGGGTTTTAACAGATCTGAGGGGAATGGAGGCCAATTGTATCCCTGTGACCCTGCCCTGAGAGCCTGGGCTCCCAGTGGGGTGGGGGATGTGCTGCCTGGGGTCCTGGGCAAGCCAGGTAGAAGGCCCCCACAGAGGCCAGGCCAGCAGGCTGCTCCCAGGGACTCTGCTGGGACTCACAAGGAAAGAGGCAGTGAGCGAAAGGCAGCAGAAACAAGCCAGGGGAGACCAGCTCACACGGCCTGAGTTGCTCTCTGTCTGCAAGCGGCCACACCCTCCGGGGGGCCTCAGCCCCTAGCCTCTTGTCCCAGCCCTCAGTGGCTGTGGGCACATCCCCTGTCTTGAAATTCTCCTGAGACCTTGTTCCCGGCTAGTCTCAGCCTCGCTGAGCCCTCCCCCAGGCCATCACATCACTTCCTGCCTGATTGCAGAACAGTCTCTCCTAGAGCCGCTCCCCCCCTACCCCACCCCACACCAGACCACTGGAACTCTGCTCCACATCCAGCCTTCCAAAACTCCACTTTGCTCACGTGACCTCCCTGCTCTCAAACCATTTGCAGCTCTTTAGTGCCCCCAGAGAGGCAGTCTGGAAACCAGCAAAAAGGAAGGACTCTGGTCAGGGTATCTTGGTTCAAATCCTGGCTCCACCACAGACAAAGCGAGTGACGTCACCAAGTCCCTTTGTCATGCCTCGCCTCACTTTCTCCATCTGCAAAATGGAACAAGGATGGCACATCTCACACCACGTAGTGGGCAGAGTCCATGAGCTGGCACTATGTGGAGAGCGTTCAGAGCAGTGCCAGCTGGTCATTTCTGAGTATTACGAATACTGGGGAGAGAGGCGGTCCACCTTCTTCATGTGGCTGAGGCCAGTGTCCTGAGTCCCCCCCAGCCAACATGCACAGCCCCCACCTGGCTGTTCCCGGTCGGCTCTGAGGACAGCAGTCCCCATCACTACCACGGCACCTCCCGTCTCCTGCCCCCTGCTCTGCACGTCACAGTGGGGCCTCCACATTTTGACAACGGAACAAGAGCAGAGGACACCAAGACCTTACCAGCCCCCAGGCCAGGCCCCTCTAGGGCGCCCCCATGTCAACTCATTCCATCAACACCACAACCCTGGAAGACTGGTGCTGCTCTATCTCTACTTGATAGATGGGGAACCTGAGGCACAAAGAGGTAAGGGCCACCCTGCTGGGACATGAAGGGGCGGGACTGAAACCCAGGTGTTCAGGTTCTGGGGCCTGTGGTCTTAACCACCAGGCTCCACGGCATCTCTGCAGCCTTAGCACAGACCTGGAGCACAGTAGGTGCTCTGTCAGTGCAAACATCCCTCAGGCGTGAGTCGTGGCTTGTGCAGGCACATAGGTGCACCTGGCAAGAGTCGGGCCGTGGTGACTCTGGGCGACTGGTGACTGTCCCTCGGGGCCATCCTGCGGGGCTCCAAGGATCCTAAGCAGAAAGGCGGCACACTCTCCAGATGCCAGCTCTCGCTGTGGTCATTGTCCTGCCCTTAATCTCCTGCATATTGCCATTGTCCTGCACGCTGTCTCCTGGTGATTTAGGGCTTCGGTGGCCCTGGGCGTGTGGCCCCCCCCAGGAGCGCCAGCCCGTCCACACCTGGACGGTCCCCTAGACAGCGGCCTCTGGGTCACCGCCCAGATCTGGCCCTCCCCAGGGCAGGGCCAGGCTGGTGCACAGCCAGCCCCTAGGCCATCCATCAGATAAAAGGACCTTTACAGAGAAAGGGGCACTTTTTGGAGGGCAGGGGCTCAGCTGAGCTCCAGGACTCTGTCCACCCCAATCCTGTCCTTGGGCAGAGCTCAGTGGCTACCACTTCTCCCCTCGGAGGCCCCCTCCCCTGCACAAACCCAGGCCCCCCACTGCTTCCCCCTGCCTCACTTGCTCATTCTATTAGGCACACACATCCATTAGGCACCTCTGTGTGCCACAACGTGGCCCCTGGTGTCTTCGCTGTCATCAGAGTTCTTGGGACACACTTTACTTTCTCAGCTCATGAGATGGTCCTGGGGTAGATCGTGTCACCCGGGTGCAGCCTGGCCCACACACACTCCCATGGCACTGTTTCCCCAGGCCCAGTGTAGGCTGCCATGCGAGGGTGATCACCTCTTGTGTGCCAGACACTGTGTCTCACAATTTATAAATGCTTCTCATGCCCCCCGCCCACTCACCTGCAGAGAGTGAAGCTAAGAAGCGTACAGTGACCGTCCCAGGTCACACTGCTGGCAAGAGTCCATTCCAGGGTTCCCCCTCCCCACTCAACCACATCTGTCTGTGTAGGCTGCCATGTGACAGTCTCAGCCTACGGTGACTCTCTGTGGCACCTCAGCCCCCACCAGCCCTTACTAAGCAGCTCAGTCCTGTCACCCACCCTCACCTTAGGGTTCTGGATTCTCAGCCCCAAAATGCCTACCTTGATATCAAACTGCAATCCACTGAATAACAACTCCCCAAAGTGTCCATGTCCTGATCTTTGGAATCTGTGAATAAGTGTCCTAAGATGGCAAAGGGGACTTAGAAGATGGACTCAGTGAAGGATCTTGAGATAGGGAGACTGTCTGAGATCATCTGGGTGACCCCAGTGTAATCACAAGGTCCTCAGAAGAGGGAGGCAAGAGAGTCAGATCCAGAGATTCAAAGATGCTGAGCCACTGACTCTGAAGATGGAGGAAGGAGCCATGAGCCAAGGAATGTAGCAGCCTTTAGAAGCTGGAAAAGGTAAGGAAAGAGATTCCGCTTGGAGTCCCCAGGAGGAACCAGCCCTGCTGAAACCTTGATTTTGGCCCAAGAAGATCGTGTCAGATTTCTGACTTGAGCACAGCAACAGAATAAATGTGACACTTTAAGCCAACACATTTGTGGTCATTCGTTACAGCGGCCGCAGGAAGCCTACAGTGTCCCCTCCTGCTGTGAAGGTCCTGGCCACGCCTGTCCTACCCTGACCCAGCCCAGGGCTCGCTTGCACCTTCACCCCCAGGTCCTGCTCACTTTCTTCCCCGCCCTGCTACTGTGGGTCACTTACTGTGCCTCTGCATCTCACCGGCCACCTAACTGGAATCTCCTCAAAGGCAGGAAAGCCAACTGAGGTGTCTCTGTCTGTCCCGTAGCACGCAGCATGGAGCTCAGCAAGAGCACACGCAGCCTAACCAGGCCCACAGGCCTGGGGTCCGCCCTCCCCTTGCTCACCTTGCACTTCAGGGGGGCAGCCCATTTCAGCCCCTCAGCTGAGCCTCTGACTAAGCAGTTCCTGGACTGCTACTGCCTTCTCAACGCAAAGCTGTCTGTTCTCAGGGCTCAACAAGATGAAAATGAGAAAGTCCCCTCTTGAGAGAAGTACTCTCTGCCTATCAGAGGTCTCCCATGTGGCATGCCTTGAAAGTGGAAATCCTCTCATTTCCTGCTTAACACTTTTTTCTTCCCCTCTAGCATCTTCTTGAGGGCAGCACCATGCCGATACCAAGGAGGGGGACCCATAGAGCCCTCACAGGCAGTTTAAACAGGCTCCTTGCTTCCAGCACAGGCCCCTGGTCAGCTGGTAGCCTCCAGTGGGCTGCGACTCCTCTCTCAGTCTTGATGTTTCACCTGAAGAGTGGCAGGAACAGTACCTGCCTCCAGGGACTGCTGCTGCTGCTGCTAAGTCACTTCAGTCGTGTCCGACTCTGTGTGACCCCATAGACGGAAGCCCACCAGACTCCTCCGTCCCTGGGATTCTCCAGGCAAGAACACTGGAGTGGGTTGCCATTCCCTTCTCCAATGTGTGAAAGTGAAAAGTGAAAGTGAAGTCGCTCAGTCGTGTCCGACCCTTAGCGACCCCACGGACTGCAGCCTACCAGGCTCCTCCATCCATGGGATTTTCTAGGCAAGAGTACTGGAGTGGCTTGCCATTGCCTCCAGGGACAGTGACAGCCAAACAAGACCCCCAATGTGGCGGTCCAGCACAAGCCAGCACACAGTGAATGCTCAGTTATTAATAGTATCAGCTCTCATCTCCCTCAGCTGCCCCATATGGCCACTAAGCCCTGACCCACAGGCTGGGGAGGCGGTCGACTTCCCTGGTAGTGGAAAGCTCGGCCCCTAGAAGTCCTGTCCTCCTTCCAGCCTGACTGAGGGCGAGAGGAGACCCACAGCCATGCGGCGTCACCTCTGGGGGAAGGGACACTTTCTAGATGAGGCCACATAACTCAGGATCACACAGCCAGGCTTCCCACCTGCTCCAGCATGTCTCCCCACAGCGTTCCACTGTGGTCCACAGGAAGACAGTGGGGTTCAGAAGCACTTTGCAGGGGGATAGAAATATCCAGCTGTGTCCTTGGCTCCGCATACTCCCGAGAGCAGCTGTGTCAGTTTCCTGGTCAGGCCGGGTGTGGATGGGCATAGTGGGGACAAGGTATTCTAGGTGGGGGCTCAGAGGACAAACCCTCCAGCCATCCTGGAGCAGAAATCAGGTCCCTGACCCACACCAGGTCAGGCCCTGCTCCAACTCCCTAGCCAGATTCTCATGAGAACAATTGGGGTCCGGATCCAGGCCACAGGGACACACACTGGTCTAGGAAGTTTGGTGACAGGAAACGTGATGTGGCCTTGGCTGGGTCTGGAGGCTACAGTGGCCAGGCTGTGCCCGGTACTGCAGCCTCGGGCCGCAGAGCCCCAGGAGGTGGCAGGTCCTGGTGATGGGAGAGCCCTTCACCCCTGGCCGGAATAGACAGAGGGGTGTCCTCCAGCCCCCGCCGTCCTCTCTGACACCCATTTACCCAGCCCCTTCTGTCTGCTTGGCACTGGGTGGACTGTTTGTATAAGTAAAATTCCGTTTTGGCCAGTGTGTGTCCCTGCCTCAGCCGAAAGCCGGTTAGAGCCCAGGAGTGCCGAGATCTGGTTGTCCCCAGAGAGGGGGCGGGAGGGGAGTCGGGGGTGACCTTTCATGTCCTCAGGGCAGGGGTCGTGCCCCCTGCCTGTGGGAGGAGGGCATCAGGCTCCACTGAGGTCCCTGACATCCCAGATTCATTTCTGCTGAACGCAAAGCGCAGAGAAGCTGATGATGGCCAGCTGAGGTCAGGAGCTGGCAGCCTACCCTACTTGGCCCACTGCAGGGGGTGCTGGGAGGTGACCCTCACCCACAGCCAGGAGGCTGTGGATGGGGCTCCAGAGGGCCCCTTGGCCCAACAAGCAGAGAGCATTCACTTCCTGTAAGGCCCTCTCCTCAAGGCCCCAGAGCAAACATCCCTCCTGGGTCTGACCCTGGCCAGGCAGCCGGGGCTCTCTGGGGAGGGTTTTCACAAAGACCCGTTCAGCCCCTGGGCTGCTGCAGGAAATCCTGGAGGCCAGCATTACAATGCATTGCTTCCGGCCACCCAGGGGTCCCTGTGCAGAGGAAAGAGGTGCCGGTGGCCCTGGTAGTTTCCAAAGGGACTGGCTAGGTGGCCCCCTGGTGGGGGGATAGAAAGGCTGTCCTGGGTGAGGGTGACACACACTTAAGCTGCAGAGGGACAGCTTTCCTTGCAGCCTCTGTCTCATGTTACCCCTCTGCTCCCACACCTGTGGCTCCCCCTTACAGGGTCAACTCCAGACACCAAAGCTCGGAGCTCGGCAGTCAAGCTCCCTCAAGCCTCTCCACCAATGGCAGCCTCCAGCCCAGCCAGGCCCTTCTCTTGACTCCGAACATTCCAGGCCTGACTGAAGTCTTTGTCTGGGCAACCATCACTGCTCTCACTGTCTCAGCTCCAATGGTCAGCCCAGTTTATTTAGTGCTAATTGTGACAGAATCTGACAGCTCCTCCAATTCTAATCACTTACATCCAGAAAGTGAAAAGACAACTCACAGAATGGGAGAAATTATGTGAAAATCACAAATCAGATACGGGATCTGTACCCAGAATGTATAAAGAATGCTTACAATCCAACAATAAAAAGACAAGCTAGTTTTTAAATGAGTAAAGTATTCGAATGGATAGTTCTTCAAAGAAGACATACAAATGGTCAATAAGCACATGAAAAGAAGCTCAACACCTTTAGTCATTAGGGGAATGTAAACCAAAACCTCAATGAGATAGCACTTCACATCCACTAGGATGGCTAGAACCAAAAAGAGGATAGTAAGTGTTGGTGAGGCTGCAGAGAAATTGGAGTGCTCATACATTGCTGATGGGAATGTAAAACGAGGCAGCTGCTTTGGAAAACAGCCTGGCAGTTCCTCAAAATGTGAAATGCAGAGTCACCATCAGTTCAGCTCAGTCATGGCAGACTTTTTGTGACCCCAAGAATCACAGCACACCAGCCCTCCCTGTCCATCACCAACTCCCAGAGTCCACCCAAACTCATGTCCATTGAGTCGGTGATGCCATCCAGCCATCTCATCCTCTGTCGTCCTCTTCTCCTCCTGCCCCAATCCCTCCCAGCATCAGAGGGATGATGCTTTTCCAGTGAGTCAACTCTTCGCACAAGGTGGCCAAAGTATTGGAGTTTCAGCTTCAGCATCAGTCCTTCCAATGAACACCCAGGACTGATTTCGTTTAGGATGGACTGGT